>NC_037290.2:9406616-9721321 GCF_000002775.5 Populus trichocarpa | reverse complement strand
GCAGTATGCAGAGAAAGAGTCTAGGGCCAGAGATGTGGAAGAGCAGCGAGAATTGACATGGAAGAGACTGGCTGATGTGGCAGCACAGAGAGGGGGGGAGGATATGATCACTGTTTAACTGATTTCTCTGGGTCAGACGGTCATGGTCCATGCGAAAAATGGATGGATGGCAGGCGAGGGAAGTGCTCGAGGATATTATTCTTTTTCTAATTTTTTTTTCTATCTTATTTTTTTTCATCTCGATCCAATCATTAAAAATGTCAGAAAAATCAGCCATAGTTGTAATTTAAAATGTATGGAATTTGTTAGCAATATGCTGCGCGCATGAAGAATGATTTGTGATCATCTCTTTTGATTTTTTTGCCCCCTTTTTGTGAAAGAATCTGCTTGTCATAAAAGGTTGGTAGGGAATCTCTTTTTCAGGTGAACTATTTAGGAGTAGGTATTCGAGTGAGATGGTCTTGCACAGCGGAACGCCTAGCTTTGTGAATTGTGATGATACCCCGTGCAGGAACTACTGCATCGAATACACTAATACTAATTTATATTTTATTTAGTGGCGTTAAAAAAGAGGGTTGGTAACTTGGTTTTGAGTTCTGTTCTTGCTGTGTTAAGCAAATAATGGATGAAGGGATGAAAACTGTATCAGTGTATGCCCTGGCAGTGGTGTGGACAAGTGTTTTTTACCCCTCTTTTCAAGCTGGGAGAAAAACTTTCATTCTTGGAGCATTGTTTATAAAATGTAAATGTTTTTGAATAAATTTGAAAATTTATTTATTTATTTTAATTTTTTTTTTGTGTTTTTAGATTATTTTAATGTATTGATATTAAAAATAATTTTTAAAAAATAAAAAATATTATTTTGATATATTTTTGAATAAAAAACACTTTGAAAAACAATCATTAAAATATTCTTAAACACTTTTTTAATTTGTCATGATTTTGTTTATTCGTCCTATTAAACCTAGGATATTTAGGGATTGTTTGGCGAATTAAAGTTTTGTTATTTTTTAAAATTATTTTTTTTGTTTGTATTTTGTTAATATTAAAAATAAAATTTAAAAAATATTACTTTAATATATTTTTAAACAAAATAATATTTTAAAAAATAATATCAAATAGCAGCCCTGGATTTTATTTTATTTTTCGTTTTGCTTTCAGAGTTTTAAACGTAAGGACACATGACATGACACCATAAAATGAGTCTGAAGAGGGTAGGAGCATGTATTCGGCCTAATCAGTACGTGAAAGAAGAATATTTTTTAATCAGTTTACAGTATTTTTAACACATCTCAACGGGCGTAATTAATCCGAAGTGAGCGCCATTCCGTAAGGGTGAATCAGGACAGTCATGAAAATCACCGATCCTGTGGGAGAACCCTTTGAAAAATGGCAAGAGCACTGAGGAGAACGATGGCAGTTTTGTGTGCAAAGCTAGGGAAAGAGGGGTCCGCTACAACACAGCAACTTTATAACCTCGAGAGAGAGTCAATCCATATAGATATATAGCAACCATCCATATCCCATTCCAATCTGGACTCTATTCTTCCTTTCTTTTTCTTTTTTTCGACGCCGCGTATTCTTGTTCTGATAAGTAAGAAATTACCTTCAAGCTAGGACACATTGAAGAGCATGTGTAAAGCATAGGGCTTGTTTGCATTTGAATGAGTAAGCGATGCCATTGAATCAGTTCTTAGAGGAGGAATTACACCATTGTTATCGGAATCTGTGTACAAGCTGCTATCGATTAGGCGTCGAGACGCTTTTCACACGTCTTTTCGAAGAAGCTGTGATTGGTGCGGTTTTATGAGAGCATAGTAATGGAGAAGGTAATAGCCGAAATAGGATTCAGAGCTGGCTAGATTTGACACAGGTTTGCCGTAATGCTAAAACTATGGCGAATGCATCTATCGTCATTAACATCTTCTTCTTATGATGCTTCCCATGGTAGCTAGGCTGACGTCCTGCAGGTGGCTTAGCATGGACACTAGGAAAAGGCTTGCTACTCTTTGTCGGAAGGGCTGGGCTACTAGATGGGAACAATCCCACACCTGGACCAGGCGTGAAGCGATGAGATCATGAGACGATTTTTGTCTCTTAATTTACAGGGTTAGATTCTCTAGAACCATAACGATAGATTGATTGATTGACTGTTGTGTGAGGAGATTGATATGACTTGCTACCGTACTTCACCTAGTAACGAGACTGGATTCTATAAAGCTTAAAAGGGAGTACCCCCTAGGGAGATAGGAATCGATTGAAGTGCATATTGGTTCAGAAATACGACAGTATACCAACCATTCCATCAAAATCCAACAAGAAGAAAATTCAGTAACAAAATTCTATAAATTTAACAACATAAAATAAAATTAGATAGAGTTTTTTTAATTTAAAAATTATACTTAAAATTTTATCCGGTTTAAAAATACTCACAAAAAATCATCATAACTAAACACAACAAATTTTCACATTTTATAATTACATATAGTCTTAGAAATGTAAATAAACATACACACACACACAAAATATGAAATATTTAAATAATATACGTTATAGCAATCGAAATCCTAAAATATATTAATATAGCTTATTTATCTAACTACGTCTACATTATCTACTAGATTGTTCGAGCTCATCAATAGCACGACTACATTTTACTCTTACTCCTGCTTGAGTGACCTCATCCTCCGCCACCATATCCTCTAGAGTCAAACTCTCTCCGAAGTTATTAAGTTCATTGCGGCAAACATTGAACCACTAAGATGCATAGGCATATCCTCTGTGTTCTTCATCATTATTACAAAGCACAACTATGGCCTCCCGACCCTCTCATGGAAACAAGCCAATCTAATATTAATAAAATATTATTGTGAAATTAAAAGACCAATAAATAAAATAAACTCTTTAACATATATTAATTCTAAAAAGATTTGATTACTTATAATATTTTGAATATGTTGAACATGCTGCTCGTATTACATGTATGTAGGTGGAGGAACCTACTCGGGATCCGGTGTAATGACCCGACATGTGATACTCATATACCAAATTAGATATTCCTTCTCTGTAATCACAAGATGCATCTATGTAAATATTTCATTCCTCTATGCATCTCACTATGATATATAAGCTTCATGACGGCTTAGCCAATCGTAATTAATATTTCTACCTTGATAATTTATGGCATGCAATGCATCACTTGTATTGATTTTGACCGGAATGTGCTATTTGTAGTCGAATTATCGCATTACCAGATCAAGGCAATGTAGCCCAACCATCTCAAAAAAAAAAAACAATAGGACCACCAATGTTCATATATTCATCCCGCGAGTGCAGATAATTGAAGCAATTGCCAGTCTTTAATATTCATAAGAAGTCCACATAATCTGTAAAAGATAAATTTCTTAAATATTAAACAACAATAATTTGGTAAAGTTAAGTTTTTTCTTTAATAAATGGTTCAAAAAATACCTAAATAGACTACTACTTATTCATAAGGCGTCCACATTACAAAATAAGTTTCTTAAATATTAAACAACAATGATTTGGTGAAGTTAAGTTTTTTCTTTAACAAATGGTTCAAAAAAAATCTGGATTGGCTAATAAGTATCTAGCTTATTCCGATAAAATAATAACACATGTGTTAAATTATTATCAAATACTCTACTAACACACCATCTAACATTATAAATATGTCAGTTTAATTGTATTTTTAAAGTTACAATTAAACAACATAAATGCATATAATTGCAAAATAACATTGCAATACATGCATCATAGGGGGAGCTAAAGTGTAGTTTGGACAGTCATAAGTGGCAATCTAGGTATTTAGAACCGACCCACATGAAGATGCTTCCAAGGCTATAATTGTTATTAAATAAAAAAATGAGTTATTTATTTTGTGTTAACAACAAATATTTAAAATTTAAATAATTATTTTAAATTCTTTGATTCATACATATAAAAGTAGCAAACATCCCTCAACCTATTTGGCTCCCTTTCATGCATGCAAGACATTAATGTATGTACAAGTATGCCAATAGAACAAATTCCCAGTTATAGGTAGGAATGACATTAAAATAATTCAGAAGCGTTATATAAATTAAAATCATATATCTCTCCGTGAAAGTCTGTAAATAATAATACACTGTCAAATAGATGCAATATATATGACCTAGCATACCTACATAACACATTAAAATTATCATACAAATTCACATGTACTTAACAAATAATCAACACATTCAAATTATAATTTAATAGATATCTCTGCAAGACCTCGTCGTTATAATCATCTAGTAGTGTGGTAAATATCTTATTAATTATTCCATTTAAGACGCATGTCACCCTCTTCAATTTTTAGTAGGAGAGGGTGCCACTCTAAATACATGCTTACACAATGCAATTTGATTATGCACGCTAGTAGATGTGACTACTTGTCCATCAATAGGAAGTTCAAACAAAATTGCAATGTCCTATAGTATCGGTGTCATCTCCCCATGCCTAAGATGGAATGTGTGTATCTCACGTATCCATTGCTCAATTAGTGCATGGATCAAGTCGTGATCAAATTTGATGGCTCACATTGTTCTTCACATTCGGGTCCTTCAAGAGTGCGACTGAGCTTCCAATTTTGCACCCAAATTCCTTTAACTTATCTTTGCTAATCAAATTGTTGCTCCTTTTTCATTTTTTATTTTTTAAAAAGAAAAGGAATGATTTTTTTTTGGGAAACCCAACATTGGATTATGACACCCCATATATAAAGAAAAATCTGCAGAAATTTTGACAAAAACTTCAGTAGAGGATATATCAATCTTAAATGATTAACAACAATTGAAACATGACTTGTTGAGATAAAAAAAAATTACTGTTTTTTATAAATCAATCTTGAATGTTTATTGTGAAAATATATTAAAAGCAGGGTACATGAACCATCTCAACCCGATGATTTTCATAGCCCAAACTTCAAACTAATCGGGTGAGAGTTATCATGACATGACCAAATCAATTTGATTAGTCAAAAGCAACCAAGATGACTAATGAAAAGTGGCTTGGCTTTAAAAAAAAAAGAATCAACATGGCATATTTTTTGTTTAATTTTGAGGCAAAAACATATAAAAGCACCCTTAGCCAACCTGCGTTGAGCTAAATCATAATTTGGATCGTGGGCACGATCAGAATACTTAGTCAACTATCATTTTCTTTCTCATTCCCTTTATGTCTCCCCGATTGTGCCTTCAATTATCCTTACATTGGATTGTATTTGAGTCTAAATTGAAAATTTATTAGATAATTAGAGACTTAATAGAAAGAAAAGGGTTTGGATCCAAGGGGGATGAAATTTAGGACTCAAGATACAATCAAGGACCAAAATCAACGAAGGGAGAAAAAAAAAAAAAAACAGGCTTGTGAGCCCTGTCGCATTTCATAGCGTGTGGGTCTCCAAAAATGGTTTTTCTTGGTGTTCTTGGAAGCATCTTGGTAGCGGTGTTAGTACAGGTGGGCACTTGATGGCTAGGTTTTGCTACGGTGGTGTTGAGGAATGATTTTTGGTTTCTCTTGATAAGCCTATTAAATTTGCATTCAATCAGTTTTTCCTTATAATTTTTTCAGATATGTTCACTAGAACGAAAAATAGATTTTTTTTTGTTTCCTTTATTTTTTTTAAAAAAAAAAAAGAAAGAAAAAACAAGCCACAAAATTTAATAACTTGAAAAACAAGATTATTGTTTTTTATGTCTAAACCAATTTCATTTTATCTGGCCATTGCACCCACCTCCCTTCCCCCCATCTCATCTCATCTAACCTCATCTATCCATCTATGAAGCCTATCTTCCCTTCCTAACCTTACGTTTGCTTCTTCCTTGGCATAGTAATCTCCTCCTCTTTCAATATCTTGCATTTATTCAATCATCAGTTAAAAAAACCCTAATTGGAAGTGCAAGTATTAGAGAGTTATGTCAAAAAAAGGAGGAACAACCCCTGGGCTTCAAAAGGATGTCCCATGGAGAGTATCAACTTCAAAACCCATTCCCAAAATTCACCACTCTCCTATTCTCCGCGTCTCTCAAAACCCATTTTGCGATTATGCCCTCTCTGTCATGAAGCACCCTAATCCCATTGGAACTGGCTTAGCTACTGAAGCGCTTGTGGAAGCTGCTGGTCCTGATTGTATCGTCCCTGGCCAGATTACACCCTTTCGTGTACTTGGTCTTAAGGTCTTCTTCTTCCTTTTCATTGATTTTAATGTTTTTAATCTCATGTTCTTTCTTTCCTTTTCGTTCATTAGCTCTTACTTCTCCTGGTATTTTTCTAGAACCTACTGTTCTTATTCAACTAATTGTTTTCTCAACATATAGAAGTGTGACTTGACGACAATCCTTTTGTTAAGCTTTCATGTAATTGGAACTAATAGTTTTTGGTCCGAACTCTGGACTAATAGGTTAACTAACGAGGTTAAATTACCTAGAGCTTTTAATGGTGACGAGTGAGCAGGTAGCGATTCCAATTTCGAATTGTGATTCATATAATTGAATTGGAATAATCTAGGATTTTTCAGGTTTATACGATTGACTTGGGCCTTTTATCATGTATTGGAGGAACTTCTCTTATGTTGGAGTCATGCTCTGTGTCGCAGCTTATTTGCATAAAGCAATATTAAATATTCCATTCCAAAAAAAAAAAAAAGAGAAAGTTCGAAACAATTAGCTAACAGAACTTATTTCTGCAATTTTTTACTGTCTACTGCTTGAAAGTTCTCGGAGTTATTTTTCATAATTACCTGTTTAATTTATTGGTTTTTTTTTCTTTCCCTTTAACAGGTTTGGCCTATTGAGTTTGACTTGAAGTTTATGGAACCTGTTGGACGAGAACTTAAGTTACTTGGAAAGGTAACTGTAAATCTCAGCATAACTTTGTTCTAGTAATCGTGTTAATGATATTCGAATATAGTGATGTTTTTGGAGTTGAAACAGCTATGCCCATACATGGACCATCGTGTTTTTTGCATGTTCAATTAGGTTTAGGTTTTGCTGAAAGGGTCTCACATCTTGCAATTCCAACAATTAAATCCTTAAATTGTCAGAACTACCCTGGTTATTTTTATTTAACCTTTCTTGGGATCTGCCATGCCCTTAGGCCTTGTTTTAGACGATGTTTGGCGCTACAGTTGAACCGCAGTTTTGCAATTTAATTTTTTTTTTTTTGCTTTAAATTATTATTTTTTGTGTTTTTTTGGATTGTTTTGATATGATGATGTCAAAATAATTTTAAAAATGAAAAAAAAATTGTTTTAATGCATTTCCAAGCGAAAAGCATTTTGAAAAACAACCTCTATTACTGTCCCAAACACCCCTTAATCCTTGAATGCTATTCAAATTAATGAGAGGCTTGCACGTAGATTTAATCGAACCAATTTGGCATTATAATAGAACTGAACAGAAGAGGAAAAGTATGTTTTTTCTGATACATAAAGTGAAAATTGACTTAAAAGTAATATTAGAATATCTCTACTCGTATCAATTTCAATAGCCTCAAGAAATTCCTTCAGACGGGTCAATTCCACTTTCACAAACCGTGAGCATGAGGTGTGGTTCCTGAATCTCCAATCATCCAGTCAGCATTTGCCTGATTACTATGGTTCTGCAGATCTATTCTTTGCAACTAATTGACATTTCCATAAATACCAGTGGAGTTATGTATGAGAAATATACCTTGCATGGTAGTTGAGAAGTTGGAGAAGAACTGATCCCTGCTTTTTAATGTTTGATTCTGGTGGAACGGCTCAGTCTGTCCTTATATAATGGAGTGAGTCTCCAATATGTCCTTATATCCTGAATTGAGTCAATTTTATCCTTCTAAAATGACTAAGTTTCCAATCTATCATTTTTGTTAACTCTTTTTTGTTCAAATTAACTGAATCAATCATGCATTTAACTTAATATTATACTGAATGGCCATGAGCACCATGGACATGTCAGTTGTGTGCAAAGCATGTGACAAACATAATTTTTTTTTACAAAAGATTCACATTAGACAGAACCTCTCTCTCTCTCTGTCCCTCTCTCTCCCCGTTGATCTCTTCCTCCTCCATCAGGGTTGCCATTTTGGTATAATATTAAGTCGCCTGCATGATTGATTATCTTAATATGGACATAAAAGAACGGAATGTTAGATTGGAAACCCAGTTATTTTATTAGGATAAATTGACTCAATTAAGGATACAAGAATAGATTGGAAACTCACTCCATTAAATAAGGACATATTGAGCCATTTCCCCTTGATTCTGATTGGAAGGTTGGATGCTATCGAAAGTGAGATTAACATTCGAGTGTATGAATGAGTCTCAATTAGAGTTCTTGTATAAATTTCTACTGATGATTTTGTCTATTACAAAACAATAGATCCATTTGAAACGTTTCAGAGACAAGTGAACTATTAAATATACAGTTGTCAAAATGGAGGACTGTTAGTTGCACGTTTAGTCCAAATACCTGCCTATTAGTGGTCAAGTATTGTTTCTGTTTTTTGATAGTGGGGGCACTTAATGATTTGCCCTACTCATTGATATATCATTGACTAGAACAGGATATTTATGGTCATAAAGTATGATTTTCAAAGCGTGATACATAAGTCACATGCAGAGTAACAATTGTGTAGATTAGCTTGTCATGGATCCAGCATCTTGTGTTGTGGTTGATTTTGAGAAAGGAGATCATTATTTACCTGTGAATTCCTCTGGTAGAACATAGCAAAACTGTAAATCACATCTTCTGGAGTAGAAGACTAATACTGCCTAAAGGACTAGTTTCTTTTCATTTTTGTTTTTGCTTTACTATCTCAAAGATTTATTTTCAACAATCTAAGTTTATGTGGTGCCCATTTCAACAATTTTATTTTTTCCTTCAAGATTGTTAGGAAATGAATGAATAAAATATTGCATTCGTAAAACATGCATATCTATGCTTCTATCGAGCCTTATTTGGTGGTTAATGTTCTTGTCTATGTAGTTCATGGATGATGCTGTCAACCTGATGAACAAGTCATTTGTAGACCGCTAGTTGGTTGGTGTTTTTGGTTATTGCTGGCAGCTGCAGTTTGGGTTCGCCACTAGCAGAAGCCTAGCCAAGCAGAGTTGCTATAGATAAGATATCCTTTTATGTCATCTTCCTTGCCAATTTCTAGTTCTAATGACAATTTCAAGTCAGGAGTCGGACAGTTTTATGTTGGATGCTGACGAGGATTCTGTTTCTTCAATGTTCTTTTGACCCTACAGTTTTGTCCTGCTTGCGTTTTCTCTTAAAATTCAATGACATTGAAAATCGACAGCACTTGCTTAAATAGATGTGGTTTAAAAAAAGGTCTGGAGCATGTAGTTTTGATGTTTCTAATGCCTATGAGAAGGATTATTGTTGGTTTATGATGTACAATAATGTGATCATAGATAGCATCCAATTCAATTGATGCTATGAGCTACTTGTGGTCTTTAAGACGATGTTAAAATATTTTGGCGGTAGTATGGAAAATTGTAAGAGCAATAATGTTAAAGAAATAAGCATGAAGTGTGCGGTGCATCTTGGTTACTTCTCTGATTTATTTCTGTGAACTCTTCCTCAGCTCAATGTCCCAAGTGTTAAAATCTTGTTTTGTCATCACCAAACAACACGTTTTTAGCCCGAATGGAATTGTCCTTTACAAGACATGAGAAGAATGCTAGCGGGACTTAAAATTCTTTTGACCAAGATTTGTTAGGTATTTCATCTTATGGAATGTAGTTGTTATTTGTTTTAAATTGGTGGTAAAGAGAGATCCTGAGAATAATCTGCGTGGTCCTTGGGATAATCTTAGGAGCATGTTTTTCACATCAGTCTAGCATATTTGAAGAATTTATTCTTCTACTAGTTTAGGAATGCATATTATTTAATTATAGAATGGAGAGATTAGCAAATCATTAATCACAAAGTGTAACGCGATTTAATAAAGAACTTCGAAAAATAAAGGGTGCCTGTTTCTTGATTTTGAGAAAGGTATTTCTTAAGACATGCACTAAGATAATTTGGCTTCTTGCTGGTTTGTGATTCCAGCCAAGACCAGAGAGGAAAAATAATCCAAGAGCAGGGCTATTTGCACGTCCTACACAGCATGTAAATGCGAGTTTGAGTTCGGAAGTAAAGCCAAAAATGGTGATGCATAAAGGGATCAGAACTCCATCCATCTTCATGTCATTATTATTAAAACAGCCTAGGATGTCCAAATTAAAAACATTTTTCTTGGATTTCATTTAAGCCAATGGTGGTGTTACCACAAACTAGTGCTATCCACCTATGGTGCCATGTAAGATTTTCTGGTCACGCTCTCTTTTGCTTTTCCCCTGCTATTTGCCACCTTGTTCGACATATAAGAATACGAAAACCTCTCTGAAGCAGTCATTACAATAATGGCTTGTCAAGGAGACAAATTGCGTAAAGGGTCTTGGCAGGAGGAGGAAGATGAGCGATTAACAGCTTCTGCAACTCTTTTAGGAGAACGAAAGTGGGACTCCATAGCAAGATTATCTGGTAGGATCCTTTGGAATGAACGCAAGAGATGATTTCTTCTTGATCTCTTTAATAAATTCCCTCTTATGTGTTCACTCGCAGGTCTGATGAGGAGCGGTAAGAGTTGCAGAATGAGGTGGCTGAACTACCTTCAACCCAATCTTAAGCGCGGTCATATAAGTGCTGAAGAAGAGCAGATTATTATTCAATTTCATGGGCAATGGGGTAACAAGTAATGTTCTTTCCTGTGCTAGTTCTGACAGTTCTAAGCTAATACAAGCAAATTCTTTGTACCCAAATTTTTCTCTAATTATATTCTCTTGCAGATGGGCAAGGATTGCTCGAAGGTTGCCCGGTAGAACTGACAATGAGATCAAGAACTACTGGAGAACTCATATGAGAAAGGAAATACAAACCGAAGAAGAAGGTACGGTGCAATTCTATTATTCCTCCTGTCATGGAAACTTATTTATTTGCCTTTTTGTGCTTTGGTAACAACCATTTACAAAGCTTAACTAACAACCTGTTTTCTGAACAGGAAATTTTCAGCCCAAAGTTTACAGTGCCAAACCAGAGTTGCTGTATCAAAATGGCGACAGTACTAGTGCCTGGAAATATAGCATCAGAGACTACAACTCTGTTGATGATAATATCGGACCCGCAGGCTCTTCCTTGGAACATTATGAGTTACCAAGCCTGACACACATGAACTCACCATATGAGACCAGGCAATATGATTGGATTCCAAAGTTGTCCAATGATCAGAGTCAAACAGAAGTTCATGGGGAGGGTAATGGTTTAGACTGGTGTTTCTGTGATCCAGCTTGGAACTCTGAAGATAGTGACATTAGCACATTGGTCTCTTTGGGTTCTCTCTGGGATATGAATTGAGCACACACTTGATAGTGACACTGACAGTTGAATCGCAAATATGCGAAAGCTTCAAACTGTTAAAAAGATGTGTTTTAGCCACGTTTGCTAAATACCAACTTGTACCAATATGATGCAACACTTGTTGCTCATGAACATATACATTTGTGTTGCTTTTACCATATCATGCTAAATCCACCGTACCTTATCTTTCCAAGACTCGTTTCTCTGTATTTCAAATTTAACACAACACAAGTCTAATACAAAACCTAAACAAGGTTTAAAGAATATTTAAGCTAAGAAAATACTCATTTTTCCTGTCATTTATACAAACATTATACCGATTTAAGTTTCAGAGTGTGTTTTTTTGCAAGTGTCATCAGGCCTCCTAAATCCTCCTAGTCTAGTTAGTTTTATTAGCCCATGAAAAGCGTCTCTAATCTTTCTATCTACGGAGGATATTTTCCAGCCTCGTCAGTTTACATACGTAAACCTTCTTTTAAGCACGAAATGGTGTTGTTGGTGAGAAAATGGTGTGGGAATAATCGTTCAGCACAATACTAATGAACTGCAGACTAGAAGATGCAGCAAGTAAATAAGTTTTGAAGTGTGCAAGGCGCAAAAGTTTCAAGGGTGCAAGGTTATGTCTATGACACGAACAAGGTTTCAACTTTCAAGCAAGCCAAAGCCGTTGCCTGTTCCTCAGAGGGACAAAGACAGTGAAGAACTGAAATCCCATAAGAAAGCAGGAGCGGAACTGAGTTGATAAATTGTACTGTTTAGTATCGAATGGACGATCATGCTCACAAGCACTTTGCGCACTATTTACTTATTCCTCGGAGAATGTTTTCCGAAAGTTTCCAGTAACCTAGACATAATTTTTATAGTATAGATCGCTGCCTCTCTATTCTCTGATACATAATCAAAGTCTAGGGCGGCGTCCAGCTGAGTTTTTTTGAAGAACAGGTGAACTTGGTTCATCAATGCATAGAAGCTTGAATGAACCAATTAAAACCATCTCTATTAATTAGTGTTTCACTGTTATTTTATAAAATGATCTAGCAGTTGCTATTTACTCTTACCTGCATCAGATATATTTTGTTATGCTGCAGAGGAGAGACAATTTGAAGGCAGAACAGTTTGCAGTTATAATTGATGACTTGAAGCTGTTTTTTATTCATGTAGAAAAGCCAGCAATGTAATATGCTCGTCATAATGTTCATGAGCCAAAAGCTGGTCAAGCGTGATAAAAAAGGAAAAAGATAATATTATCTATTTAATTTATTCAACTAGGTAATGAGAGAAAGAAGCTTAGGTGAACTGAACAAACTTTGGTTGATGTCACTTTGCTTTAAGGGAAAGATCACCCCTTCTTACCCTTTTCTAATCTCTGAGAAGGCTGAATTTACCTAGAAAACCTACCATGAAATACGTCATCTTCTTCGTATCTCTCTCTATCCTCTAATGATTTACTTAATAAATAGATTATCTTGCAATCACTATCAGATTTAATTTTATTGATGGAAATTTTTGTTGGTATTTACACTCATAGTCCATAAAAAAAAACTCTTGTTCATAATTTATAATTTGTCAGTAAGTCCGTCAGAAATAAATATACCAATGAATTTACAGACGGACAAAGCGCGCAAAAAACAATATACTCATTATATTCCGTCGGTATCTCCATTAGTAAATTTAACATATCACCGATAGAAAAACCGTATGTAATGTCATCATCGATTTTTATTTGTCTGTCGGTATATATTGCAGTACTAGAAATTCACTTAATATCAACGGCATTACCGACGAAATAATTCTGTCGGTAATTTATGGTCATAATTATCAACGACATATTTTCCGTCTGTAATTTCATCGGTATATACCGGTGGACTACTTCGGTCGGTATATACCGACGGAATTACAAACAGAATATGCAGAATTAAAAAAAAAAAAGTGGTTCGCTGACGTGGAAGTTTTTGCGGGTGATTTTACCGACGGAATCACCGAGGGATTCAAACTGGTAGCTCCATACAATGACGTGATCGATTCATCTTCAGAATTGCTAACGGAATCACCGAGGGATTCAAACCGGGATCTCCATACAGTGACGTGACTGATTCACCGTCAGAATGGCCGACAGAATCACCGACAGAAGTAGTCCGTCGGTGATTCCAACGGCAAAAGTTAATATATGACCACTTTGCCGACCCTCTCCTCCCCTATTTCTCCTTCTTCTTTCCCATCCCAACTTTCCCCTACTGCAAACAACCAGCCCCCCAAAAACAAATCTCCCTCTTCTCAGCACAAGTCATATTTCTTTAAGTTTTGTGGTCACAGTATCTGTGTTTTGATTTACCGAAGTTTTTTTTTTTGCACGCAATTTCCGTCTATAAAACTATCGGTAATATTTTTTTTACCGACAGCTTTAGCGACAGAATGCGGTGTTACCGATGAACGTTATGCCGACGGAAGTTTTCCATCAGCGATTTAGTCAGTAAAAAAATTACCGACGGAATATGTTCGTCGGTAAAACTGTGAAATCTGTAGTGTTGAGAGAATTTTTCAGCTATTTGTGTTTACTAATGAATACAGGGATAGAAAATTATGTTGGTAAAGGTCATTGTAATATACGGACAAAACAATTTTGACAATATTTCTAATTATATTAATTTTCTAATAGTGAATGAATATTAAGCCGGTAAAAAGCCACCATAAACAAATCTGTAGTCTCTATCGAGTTGCATCAATTTCATTATAATATCTTAGAACTAGATTTAGATATTAAATTTTTTTCTTATTCAATTTGGAGAATAATATTGAGTACAATATCCCACCTCACAAACAAGTTCTACAGTCTGAGAGTTCCCCTTTTCTGGTGGAGACAAGAATCTCCCTGAGTTATCCCCTCCTAACATCATATTTGGATTATATTTTAATATAATTAGATAAGATATGATATCTTAGTATATAACTGGGACCTCATTTATATTTTCTGCCTTTCTGGTTTGCCTCTTCCTCAAGTTGCTTCATTCTCTTTGCTTTTTAAGCAAGGAATACTCATTTGCCAAAATTCTCTTTGCTTAATACATGTAAATAATATTAATTCTTTAGCAAATTGTCTTTTCTCCATGCATAAGAACTCCTTTTGTTCTCAAGCTTGCTTCACATTTAGAAAAACTGTAATGCTCTTTTCATTGCAATATCTTGAGGGGTTAATTTGGTTGTGCGTGGCATTACAAATTCCCACTAGGAGGTATTTTTCTTGATGCAATCCGCATGCTCATTGTCATTATATGGCCAGTCTATTGCACGAAGACATTGAGAATAAAATAACTATATATGGACTTATCTAATGAGTTAATTTTTATCAATTAAGATTAGGATTAAAAAAAAAAACTAAAGGATATGAGGAAGACAAGGTTCACCGACACCCATTAGTAATCCACAATGTTTTCTTCTTCTTCTTCTTCTTTTCATTTTTATCCCTCAATTTATTTTTTGATTTTTTATTTGAAGTTACATTTATTTGGAATTGGGCTTAGTCGTTTGTTTTTGTTGCCTGACTTATGGGGTCTCAAGAAACAAATATCGCTTAGTTGATGCTCGATTTGGTAATATTAAATGATTTTTTATTGATATGAAACAATTGAAGCTATGAACAATAGATAAATATGCAGCCTCTTTTTTCTTTAAAGGATCAAGAATTGAATTGCATATGCAATGGAAAGATCAACACCATTTATTTTTTTGTCACTCATTTTTTTTTCAATTTGATCCTTTAAAATTGAGTTTACTTCGGATTGAACTTGACAATATTTTTTTTGTTTGCCTAAAATAGGGGTGTCACGATGTCAAGGAAAGCTTATGACGCGTGGTTGACACTCAATTTTGCAAAATAAAATTTAATTTTATTGATCTAAAATAATTAAAACTTGAGAGACCAACTTCTAAACTAATAAAAATTACAAGGGCTAGGGTCAACGAATAATGGCAAAGAGACTGGCAAGTGCATTGTACATTCTAGTGTGTGAAGGAAGATGTCGTGCTCTAGAAGCATGTGCCGCTTCCTCAAGTATCGTAACGTTACCATCATTGGTGACTCTAGAAGCATCTCAGTGAGGTCGTCCCAACAATGCGACACATGTATTTGATGGAGGTGCATGGATACTTATTTTTCATTTTCTTCTTCTCCTCTCTTTTCTCTCCCCTTGTTGGTTTCCACTCTCATTCTCTTCAAAATAGCAAGGGGTCCTGCCATTTTATTTTTATGTCAAACTTGATCCTCATTTTTTTATTACTATTTATTTTGTTTTGGATCTTTTTTTTAATTGATTTTTTTTCAATTTCATCCCTTATCATTAGGTTGATTGAGAATTGTACTTTGTGATTTTTTGTGTTTTCCTTCTATATGTAATCATGACCCGGTCCCAAATTTGGAAAGTTACCGCGGATTGACTTCGGTTATTTTTTTAAATTGATTTTTTTATTTCATCCTTTAACATTGAGGTATTTGGGCATTGAACTTAATGATTTATTTTTTGTTATATGAGTTCATCACGGTTTCATGACTTAGATCGTGGGTTTGGTGGGTTAACTCGGGTTGACTCAGTTTTTTTAATTGGGTTTTTTTTTTTTAGTTTTGCCCTTCAACATTGAGTTGATTTGAAAATTAAGCTTTGAAATGTTTTTCAATTTGCTTTCTACATGGATATCTATATTAACTTGGTTCAATCAAGTTATAATTTTAGGTTTTTTTAATTCTTTTTGTTTTCAATTTTAACATTCAACATTTAGATTTTTGTTGTTTTTAAATTGTTTTTTTTTTCATTAACAATGTTGTCTAGTATGTCATCATCTCAGTATTTAAAAAAAAAATATGTTCAATATACATCAAATTTTGAATTCATAGTTAATTTTTTATATTAAAAAAGTAATATAACTCGATACGAAGCACAAATCAGATATCTAATAAAAACCATGCCTTGATAGCATTTATGTGGATGTCACATGCTTTTATTGTTTTATCTTTTTAGGGGTATAAAATTAAAACTGTAAGATTTAGATGGGATAATTATTGCGAGAATCGGTGAAAACAGGTTCTTAATAGAATTGCGGATGTTAAATTAAAATGGTGAAATTTTATATTGTTTGAAAATATAGTAGAGATTATTTTTTAAAGTATTTTAGCTTAAAAATATATCAAAATAATTTTTTTATTTAAAAAAATTATTTATAATATTAACTAATCAAAATAATTCAAAAATAAAAAAAACAAAATTTAAAACTAAAAAAATTCAAAATCCTTTAAAAGTTCAGTTTAACCAAGGAAAAATTACAACTTAGTTTTCCTGCTACAACATGGATGTCAGTGCTGCTGCTATAATGTACTGGAAAGATAACAGGTAGATCAGTGCAGTCAAAATAGGAAGAAGAGCATATGGAGAGGGAGGTGGCAACGAAATACTGCTACCGGAGTAGTCATCCAAATAGTCATCGCCTTCGCCGGATCCTAATCCCTCTTTGCCGCCATTTGACCCTGTGCTCCACATTCCCAGATTGTTGTTCCTGCTCATTCCATTTCACTCGGTCATGTCTCACGTAAGTCGTAATAAATTCTTGTAACATTAACTGTCAACTGATTACTTAATCTTCACTGTTTCCCATAGCATCAAAGTGAAAAAAACCTGAGGTTCAGTATTAATTTTTGCCTAGTAACTATTCTTTTGGTGTACAGTTCTGAACTAGTCATGACTCCTTTTAGCAGCCGAAATCCCAACTTAAGAACCAGGTATATGGCAGAAAATCAAGCCCAATATGTCAATGGAAATAAATCCCAGGATTTGATTGGCATCAGAAATAAAAAGTAGGGTTGAGGGTGTTCCTAGAAATTTAGTGAGAGAAAAGGGGATAGAATTAAAGGTAAAAGAGAAGAAGAAAGTAAGGGGGAGAGAGAAAAAGGGAAAGAAAAGAAATGTCACTGTATACCTGCCACCAACACCGAGGACGCCAGAGTGCATGGTGAGGAGGTCAATGAGAACAGCTGACTTGGGCTCCACACTGTAGGCCTTCTCATACTTCACCTCTAGTTCCGCACCTGAGGCCACAAAAAATGCTCCATTAACCAATATGTCTCCCTCCGATCTCCAATTCCAACCTCTCCAATCATCTTCCGCCGTGTCCACCCGCTTTGTAACCTGCACAAACCACACCCTCCCTTTCATGCTCACTCTACTCGACATTAGCTATTAAGTATACTTCGACTTTGAAAATACGATAGTAATTATGGTTAAAAAGTATTTGAAAATATATCAAACATCTGAATATCAAAATAATAAAAAAATATAAAAAAAATTAAATTTTTAAAAAATATAATTTAAATCGTGTTTTTAAACACTGTTTTCATAAAAATAAAAATAAAAAACAAGAGTTTTGTCAAAACTCTTGCTTCTTTATTTTTTAATTTTTCATTCTATATTATTTGGTCTATGGTCGCTCCAAATGATACGAAACGATTCATCTAACAGAACCCAACTAGTTTAAGATTAAGCCTTTCTTCTTATTGTAGTTGTACGAATTTGAATAATTTTAAATATATATATATATATATATATATATTAAAAGACATAAACATGTTTTTTTATAAAATATTTAGTGTTTAGATTTTACTATTGCAATTTAAAAAAATATATTTTTAATTCTAATTTTTTAAAAAATATATATTTAATTAAAACAACTAAAGTTTTACACGCGATATAAATAAAAAGTAAATCCCAAAGACCATCAAGACACCAAACACACTCTTGGTATTATTACTCTACTCATTTGCTCCTGCTGTGTGCTTTATTCTAATAATTAGGATTTTGCACCGAATTTTCTGTTTTCTTCGAAAATGGCGACATACGGGTCAAATCTTGTTTTGAAAAATTGTCTCAATTATTATCTGTCCTCATGCCTGCCACCAAACTGAAGGGCATATTTCAAAAAGAAGACTTGTTAAAGACAAAAGCAAGAATAGAAATTGCTTAGAGATTGGAATATTTAGATATAAAAGTGGATTTGGGGTTCTATTAAAGATGCGAACCAGTACCATTTTTTGTTTTTCTAGTGGCCGGATTATATGACGAGTAAAATCTTCAAAGGAAAAACTCCCAGCAGAAAATATATATATTATTATATACTAGGGTTTTCATGTTTATAAATTCAGCAATGATAACCCCACCTTGAAAAGTACTTGAAATCTGGTGATTAGCCATTAGGGCATAGGCCCATCAAAATGCAAAATAGTAACACCATTACAGAAAAGAACAAAAGCGTGAATCAGCAGTAGTTTTATTTTTACCTCTTTAGCATTGCGATTGGAAGGAGCTGTGTAACGATTCCCTTGGCTGTTAATGGTAGGGTTACCACTACCACCAATAGCGTACATTTCCCACTGTGTAAAATCATTATTCACCACATGAATATACCCTCTTCTACATCTAGGCATTCTCTGCACCAACTTCTCACCAAAGTGGTTGAAGGCTATGGTCACCTGCATCCCGGAGTCAGGCGAGTAATCATCACTGTGACCTAGCAGCATAACCTCATTGTGATGGGAGAAAAAGTTGTTTGATATTGTGATCCCTGTGGACCCCATCACAGCATCAATCAGACCGTCCTTACAATGAGAAAGTGAGCAGTGATCAATCCATATGTCTTTGGAGCCGAAGATGGAAATGCCATCACCATCCGACTTGGTCCGGTACCCAAAGTGGGTCGGGCTTGAACGCACATTAGTATTACCTGCGTTGTGAACAAGACAGAGAGAGTTTGTCACCATTTCTCCCAGTTCTTGAGTGAGGGTTTACTGCAATTTTGGAATCTTATGGTTATTTTAATCAATATCTCGCAGCTGCCCACACTCCAGGATCAACCAAAAAAAAAAACATTTTCAGTTTTCTCCAATTACCTGAAGAAATTTGGGGTTACTAGGACCCACCCACAATAAAGAAAGTAGTTAAAGATGAAAAGGTAGGATTCTAAACGGATCCTAAGTTCAGCTAAAAAGTTCTTTAGCATCTTGGATTATGGTAAATCCTGGATATATTGCGCCACTCAGAAAGGAAAAGAGAAGAAAATAAAGGAGCAAATGGAGACAAAACTTTACCTGACTGAACACAATGGTGAATGTGTATGTTGTGAATAATAACATTGCTTATATACTGCAGAGTAATGCAGCCACCACCCGAAATGTGAACATTAGCCCCACGCCCATCAAGGGTTTTATAGCTATTAAAAATGAGTTCTTGGGACAATTTAATGAGCATGTTAGTGGGAAACACAATCCAAAGGGGCTGAGGTTGTATCACAGCATATCTGAGAGTGCCTGGCCTTGGATTGACAGCATCATCATCCGAGGAGTCAGTCACTATATAATATTCACCGTTCTTGCCACCCATTGCGTACTGCCCGAACCCAATAGCGCAATCCGCCAGCCTCTGGCGATTGTTGGGCCAGTCTGGGTCACACTTCCAGCAATCATCTATGGGGTTACCTGTTAGGCATGTGGATTGATCTTCTTGAGACAGTACTTGTAGCGTTTGCCTTCTTGATACGGAAGCACTTACTCTTCTGCGTTCAATGAAAGTTCAATTTTTAAAACTAGAGTGACCTTAACGACACAGTAACCCAGTGAAAAAAATGAAAATACAGCAAGGATCCCGTTTAATCTTGAACCTGCAGGACCCAAAACAATTCATACAAAGAAATTTTGCAGCTGGGAACTGGAAAACATGAATGGAGTAAAATACAAAGAAATGCAGACAACTCAGTCAGCCAACATACATATATATAAGAACCAAGAACAAATTAAAACGACAGGGCTAAGTTAGACTCGGCATTGTACCTCTGAACTTCTTGAACAACTTCTTCAGGGTTGGGGTGTGGCACCAGAAGGGTGCGGTTAAGCATTGCCGACCCAAGTGGAGAAAATGAGCTAAGAATCAGAGTTAGGACAATGCAGCTTATTGTAAGCATTGTGTTGCTCAAGTTGAGGCTGGAGAAATGGGTGCTTTCACTGGAGCGTGGTTCTAAAGAGGCAGCGCTACAGCTTTCCAAGTTGCAGCATTCTTTTGGGATTTTGAATATTGTGACCTAAGTAGAAATGTTACTCTTAAGTCTTAAATGTAATTATTCATACATGTGTATGAGTGGAGAAGATAACCACTTTATCTCTTTCTCTCACTCTTTTGTCTTCTTTATCCCCATTAGTGTTTGATTTATAATCATGGAAACTGACCCTTTAGAGATTTCATTTGACAGTGGTAAAAAGGAAAGGAGATCAGGCACCCCCTAACAATTTATAACAAAATAATCATATACTAATACCAATTCCACTACACTGATCAAGTTTTTATCCATATGAACTTAATTTGGCGTATAATGATTCCTTAATTACATAGTTTTTATCCACAGAAATCTCTAGTTATGTGATAATTTATGGAGAAGAGAAGTGTGTTTATTCCAGTCTCATCCTTCCAAGTTATGTTGGAATTATTTTACAAGTCAGAATCTATTTTGATTTACATGCTCTCTCATATACAATATATCATAGAGTATTAAAAATCAATTTTGTTAAATATAATTTTAGATTATTGTTCAAAAAATTGAAAAACTAAGGATCAAATTTAATATAAGAAAAAAAAAGTTTTTTCCACTTATACTGTTCAAAAGACACATAAAAGTTTCATTTGATCCTGAAGTTTCATCTTTTGATAATTTACTCCCTGTTCTTTTAACTTTTACATTTTAGTTATAAAACTTTATTTATTTTGTACTTTAGTCCTAGTCATTGTGAAAGAATAAAGAAAGTCTTCGGAAAAAAAAAGAACAGAGAAAAAAGCTCTCAAGTGATCAAATTTCAGCCACCAATAACTATGATTTCAATATCTATGCATTCATCTTTAAGGAAAAAAAAAAACCTTAATGAGAATTGTTTATATGATGCTCCTACATATAAATAAGGGTGTAATAAATTATATTCATTAAAATTGATTTTAAATTTTTCTTCATATTAAAATATGTCTTGTTGTTAGAAAATGAAGTTTAGAGGTCAATATAATATTTTTGGGTTAAAAAAGATTAAAATTTTGGTTTTTTGAGTTCAAATACTTCAAACTTATTCCTGGGTCACTAAAGCCACCTCCAATTATAGGAAAATGCTGCAGACATACACCGTGTTGTTTGCTCAGGCGAACATCGCCATTTTAAATAAAAAAAAAGGTTGACAACATGTTATTTGATTGTTTTTTTTTTAAAAAAAAAAAACCAAGCATACAAGATAAGCCTTCCAGACCCAAGCATGCTTGGGCTTTTGAATTTTAAGCGAAGCATGCAGGCCCATCCTTCTAGCCTATACACGCCTGACTTTTTTAAAATGGCCTTTTTTTTATTTTTTGTTTTATATTTTATAATAAAATTCTCTTTAAATAAATGTTTTATAATGATATTTAAATAATTATTCAATAATATCATAGTTCTTAAATAATTTTATACCTTTCTATGGTAATATTAATAATTACTTTTTGAATGATTATATATGAACCTGATATTCATATTTTAAAAAACAATTATTCATGAATATTGAGTAAAATATATGTGTTATTATTTTTTATTGTAAATTTTCATATATTTTTTTGTTAGATTTCATATTCTTATATTAACTAAAACATTTATGGTAAAATTTATCGATGAATGATTTTTTATTTTAATTTAATTTATTATATTTGCTTTTAATATTATGATACATTTTTATTTAAAAAATAATTCTTCTAAAAAAAAATAAATTTTTTTGTTAAAAAAAAACAACACATGAATACAAAAAGGGAATTTTTTATTAAAGAGATATGTTTTCCTCTTTATTTCAAATCAGTAGGATTTTTTTAAATATTTGTTTTATTTTTATTTTTTAGTTAATAAACCATACTTCTAATAAAAATTTATTTTTTTAAAACAAAACAATATATAAGAATAAAAAAGTGAATTTTGACTAAAAATATATTTGTTAACTAGTGAATGGGGTGGGAGATTAAGACCGATGAACTTGGGTTTAGGAGTCTCTTTGATACTTAAATTAGCACTAGTGTAGAAGAAATAAAGCCTTAAAGGTTATGTTTTGATGCTTAGGTTAACATTGATGTTGAAGGAAAAAGCCTTAGAGGACTTCATAGCTTATGGACATTTATATAGTCACGAGCGACACCAACTTGCATGGAAACAATGTTAGAAATGGAAAAAATATTATGACACTTATTTTAGATATCTTTTTATGAGATAATAGCCTCTAATGGTTAGTAATTTAAAATTAAGTGAAAAAAATGACATAACAAGGGGGACGCTTGGTCATTCC
This sequence comes from Populus trichocarpa, assembly GCF_000002775.5. NCBI lineage: Eukaryota > Viridiplantae > Streptophyta > Magnoliopsida > Malpighiales > Salicaceae > Populus > Populus trichocarpa. The sequence continues at coordinate 9,698,527 of NC_037290.2, read as the reverse complement.
TCTAAGAGGGGGAATGTTACGGGGAGAGCATGTAGTCAAATTAAAGAGTATGTTTGTTTTTGTGTTTTAAAAGTTTTTATAAAAAAATTTATTTTTTATTTATTTTTTTATTTTAAATTAATATTTTTTTTATTTTTTAAATCATTTTGATATGTTGGTATTAAAAATAATTTTTTAAATATAAAAAAATATTATTTTAATAAATATTTTAAAAAATAATCATTATTATATTGGAAAATATTCATTTAACCCTCTTAACGAGGGAAACATATTGATTCTACCAAAAGGTAAGGTAGATGCGTGACCAATTCGTTAAAAAAGGATGCACAGTCAGGTTAAATTGTGTGGGGGAAGACACGTAGGCGGATCATCTACAAGAGGATGAAGAGCCCAGTCATGTTGAGGAGGGACACCTATTCACTCCGCCATGAAGGGTGTACGTATGGGCAGTCCATTCATGGGGAACACGAGATTTAGCAAACCCAAATCTCAATTATGCCATTCCATTAATGCTCTCTTGGAAGATAGTATCTTCGATGTGTGGTCTCTGTGTGTGTGTGTGCAATGTACAGATTATATTCTTTTTATTCTTACATAGGCTAAATATCTTTATTTCATTGAGATATAGTTTTTTATTTTTTTTAATAAGCAATCCTTTTCAAACACGTTGATTTTTTTTAGCCCCCGTTTTGCATACCAAGTACTGTCTGGGATCTAAATATCTAATTAAGTGGTAATTATCCTTTTCCGATTTAACCAAAACCGGTACACATGACTGGGATCCTTAAATGAAATTGGTACAACCTTAAAGAATAATTCATCGGACATTAAGTTTGCTTATTAATAGTTAAGAGTTCAAGTCCTTTTAAAGTTATTAAAGGATTACATAATCGTTAATTTCTAAATCTATCAGATTAGTCGAGATATGTGCAAGTTGATCCAAATACTTATATTAATAAAAAAAAAATAATCTGAATTAACCATTTATTTTGGCTATAAATGACTGCCCAACTTATCTTTCCTTTCTTCTTTTTTTTTTTTTTAATGGTCGCAATCCAACTTAAATACAATTTTTTTTTTTTTAATGTTAGATTCAAAAGTTGATTACGTTAATTGAGGGAGCAATTGGGAGGGAATGAAGATTCTTCCCGGTTGATGCGGGCAGCAATGGAGAGCCTATCTTCTTTTTATGGACAAGAACATGGGGATTGGTAAAGCAAGCAAGAACATCTGCTATTAGCAAAGAAGCAACTGTGCTGCTTTCATGTCCTGTTTCCCTTTCCCGTTTCGGGCCCCTCAATTTCTGACATCTGAATTAATGTCTTGCGCAGTGCTCTGTTCTTACAGCATCCAGTTTTCACTGAAGAACTTCCTTGGACTTCAAAATCCTATTCCAAGTCTCCTCCTCCAAGCAATTAGATAATAAACATCTTTCCTGTGCTAAAGTTAAAAATGGTTTTTAAAAAATAAAAAAATATTATTTTAATATACTTTTAAATAAAAAATAATAATTTTATAAAATTTCCTAACGAAACTAAATATATGGTGGCACTGCATCCCAGTTGGAGGCACTATATTCTTTTTTTCTCCTTGAAGAAAAATTGTAAGTAAATAGCATTGAGCAGATTGGATGTTGGATTAATTTTGGCGCCGTCGTGTTCCAAACGTTGTTAATAAAAATTTGAAAAAATATTTTTTAAAAAACAAAATTATTATTTTTTTATGCTTTCATATCTTTTATTATTTTAAAGTTAAAAATAGTTTTTAAAAAATAAAAAATAATTTTGATATATTTTCAAGCAAAAATTACTTTAAAAAACAACTACTATTTAAAAAAACAATTCTTGTTAGTTTTGATACACCGTGTTCTGTTTTACTGGCTTCAGGTCTATTTGAGATTGTAATGGTGATTATGGTTCAAAGTATTTTTGTTTAGAAATGTATTAAAATGATATTTTTATTATTATTTTTAAAAAATTATTTTTAATATCAGTTCATTAAAATAATTTAAAAACATTAAAAAAAAAACTATTTTTAACAAAAAAAAAAATTAAATGTATAGGAACGCGGTTTTTACCCTTTATATATATATATATATATAAACACGGTGCCTGCTGCTGGCTTCACCAGTTATCGAGGAATAAAAACTTTGTGATTCCCGTCTTTGAAATTTTGTTCAAAAGCACTGGATGTGTATATTCTTTTCCTCAACAACATGCAAAGCAGAACATGGAACATTACTTTGGATTAAAAAAAAGACAAACTAGATATGTACCCCTTACTTATATATGATATCTTAATTTAGCGCTCTAAATTCTAATTTTAACAATTTCACCCTTGAACTAGCATGATTATTATAATGCTTCAACATCCCTTCGAAGTACTTCTATAAATAAAATTAAAGCCTCAGCATCGCTTATGTATGTATATAGTGCACATACCTCTAGTTTCCCATCAAAACGCTTCGATTGATGAGGTTATTAAGAGTTCAATTATGTGAATTATATGAAAATAAACTGAAGAATAATATATATTTTTGGAATTGGAGGTCAGATGCTTTGTGGATTCGCGCTGTTGGGATTTCATCTTTGTCAATCAAAGTATGCAGAGGGGTAAATTGCACATCTTTGATAACATAAAGGACTATATTAGCGAGTGAACATGTAGTTTTCCCCCAAAATGAAGAGAAAATTAAAGACATATACTTTATATTGGTGAAAATCTTCTGTTAATTTCAAGATTTGAGTACAGAAAATAAAAAGAAAAGGATCAAATCTCCTTATGCACCCAACAACCTCTTAAAGTTCATACTAGGAGATTATGATTGGCGGAATAATCGTCCCATTTTTTCAGTGAAAACGAAAAAGAAAAATTCCTCATCAAAGAAAGAGAAAAGTTGTTTTGGACTCATGAATGAGAATCACTTTTCTGGACTGAAACACGACTTAGGAATCAGGAGTCGGGACTTGGTCTTGGAGCATTCTTCCATGCATCCAGATTCTCCAATAAATTTTATAAATTTTCAGGTATTGCTGCCCAAGTAAATTACATAAAATGCCCTTAAGTGCTATTTGGAATTGCGTTTTAAACCATGTTTGTAAAAAATTTAAATTTTATTTATTTATTTTTTATATATATTTTTGAATTGTTTTGATGTGATGATGTCAAAAAAAAATTTAAAAAAATAAAAAAAAAATTATTTTAATATATTTACGAGCGAAAAATACTTTGAAAAGTAACCGCTATTGTATTCTCAGACACTCCACTTCCACTAGTTATCTAGCCATCGCTTTATCGCGGATCAGATCAAAATTAATTTTATTGACATAAAAATCAAATTGCAACTGTTATCAACGTGTTTTCTAAAATGTATATATTTAATAAAATTGATACGCGTTAACATATATCAATATTATCAAAATGATATTTTTTAACCAACTTAAATCGTGTGATTTAAACTACGTTTAATATAATATGATTAATTTGACAAGTCCAATCACAACCATTCGACCTCATCAAAACCAAGTTTGACTAACAAAATTATAGACACTGCTGTGTTTTTTATATATATAAATATTAACATGACGATGTTCTTGATGGACCCGAGTCTTAAGGCATGGCCCAGCTAAATCAGTCAACCAGTGCAAAACCCAGTTTGCTTTAAAAATAAAAGCAATGTCGATCCAATGTTTTTTTTTTATTAAAAAAATACTGGGATGACAATATTTTGAATGGATTCAGGTCAAACCGAGTATTGAGATGAGAACATTTTGAATGGATTCAGGTCAAACCAGGTTAACCTGCCCAACTCGTGACCTAGGTCATAGCTTTCACCAGGTTTAATAACCTTGTCTTTTGAAATTTATTTTTTGTTTAATTAAACGATTAACAATATAAAAATATGAGGGAGAGTTTTAATCAAAATTTAAATAAAAAATAATATAAACTTAAAAATACATAAAAAAAAATAAGAGGTGTTTGAGTAAGGGTACTTATAATTTATTTCCAAGCTTACTTATAGAAAAAATCAGTATCATTGATCTTCTCTCATTAAATAGAACCTGGTGATACTAAGATTTGTTATTTTTTTGCCAAACTATTGCAAATGGATAACTTTTTCTCTGTATCACTGTAATGTGATAGCTTTCTCTCTTCTTTTGAACCAAAATGAAACTTTAAAAAAAATAAAGGACTGTACTAAAAAAATAAAAATAAAAGGATTAAAAAGAACTTTGTCATGCTAATTTAATGATTTGTCGTTTTACACTTTGATACCATATTTTTTTATTGTGTTATTTTTATAATAAATCATAAAAAAATCAGTTACTAACTTGATAAAAATAGGATCCAATTCAAAAATTCAAAAAAAGACAAGAAATTGTGTCAATCTACAGTATAAATGACTGTTACTTTTCGTCAAATATTTTACTGTTTGCCCTTTAAAAAAAAAGAATCGTATCGTTGCTTTGCATTTTCTTCTACTTCTTCTTCCTTTTGTTATAGTATATTGATGCTAAGAGAGGTAACAGTCATTTATACTGTATAGGGTCCCGTAGGTATGATTAAAAAGGCATTAATATAATTCCTAGATAATTTGATCAGCAGTGGGCTATATGGGGTCCCTTAGGTATCGAGACTTTCTCCACCCAAAGCACTGCACATGAGGCCTACTGAAGGGTTGCTTTTTGACTCTTGTCGCCTCGTAGATCCCACCTCTGACATAAATCATGCATGGTGGTAGGGTCATTTACATTAGCCTTTGGTCAAATTTTACATGTCATAAATGCACCTCCCTCCTGAATTTCAACCAAAATGCGTGTATATTATAGAGGATATATGATTATAAATACCCCAAAAGTCAAGATTTCTTTGCTGGAGATGCCATCTTTCTCTCCTCGAAACTTATCCAGAATGGGACAACATCACTGGACTTTAGCTATTATTGTAATGTCAGCTATCCTTTTCCTCTGTTTCGATTCTTAACTGCAGCTGAAAGTCCGAGTCCGCGTTCACAAATGGGAGCAAGCATTGTAGATACTCCATTAAAGTCATGGCTCTGCTCTCCGGTGTATCGGTTATTTTTCAAGTCATGGTTCCAGTCATATTAAAAAATCACGAAATACAGTTTTAACTGCAAAAATAAACAGCCTCCCAGTCGGAAGTCCTACTCTCAGGATCAACACTTTGGTCCCTACGCAAGGGATTTGGAGAGAAGGCTGCAAGTGCTGCGGTTCACATTTATGTTGTTATTTTGTAGGATTTCTTTTTATATATAAATAGAAGGTGCATTTATACTTCTTCTTCTTCAAGTATAATATATGTCCCTTTTCTTTTATCATTGTTGACTGTAATTGGTATAAGTTAGTATTGAGATCTTAAGTACCAGGTTATGACATCATAGAGCAACCCATACATGCATGTTGCCATGTTAAACGCCCTGTAAACGTAATTTGATGAGAAGATAAAAAAAAAAAATACAAGGCAGCGAGCGTTATAAAAGTAAATAAAATAGTAGTACTCAATAATTAATAAAATAAAATTGAACCTGATCCATTTTTATATATATATATATATATATATATATATATATGTCATTTGTTAGAGAATAATATAAATCATATTCTAGAATCTTACCTAACAGCTTAAGTTATTGGGTCGAGATCGTTATTTAACATGATATTAGAGCCTTGATGACCAAGCGGTTACGAGTTCGAATCTCACCATCTCTATTTATTTGATAAAAATTAAGCACATGGTAATGCAAGTTTATGTAAGTTTCAAGTTCAAAAAGTTTTCACTTGAGGGGTGTATTAGAAAATAATATAAATCATATCTTGGAACCTTACCTAACAGTTTAAGCTATTGGGTTGAGATAGTTCTTTGATATCCTTTTTTATTATGGAAAAAAAAAACTTTGTAGGGCATTCGTGTTATAATTAATTAATTGTGTTTTTCATATTTATACATATTTTTGCGAACATAATTAATTAGATATAGATATATTAATAAATTTTTTCATGCCATTACATATTAATTTTGAAGAATTTTGTAGTGCATACATATATAGAAACATATCTTCAAAAATAAAATAAAATTCAGCAACATATTTTGACCTCAAATTATAACCAACCAGCCTATTGGCAGTTAGTACGTACATTACAAAGACTCTAAAAAACGTGGGGAAAATATTGTTTCCCCACGCACTATAACTAGGTTTTATGGGCAACGTGGATTAACCGTGTCAACGAGTTTTTTTTTTTTTTTTTTTATCTCTCTCTTTTTTTTTTTTAATCTTTTCTTTTATGGGCTTGATTGGAGGCTAATTTGGCTAAAATTATTAACAATTAACAAAATTAAATGACAGGCAATTAAAATGAAACACGTGAGGAAGAATAACGGTGTTTTAGTTAGAAACTTTTTTCGGAATGTTTACCTTAGTCTTTTGTGTCCTTTATTTTTTGAAGTTTTAGAAAAAATTAATTTTGATTAAATATTTTATTTTTCTTAGTTCTTAATTTGAGAAATAAAAGAAAAAATTATTGAATTCCAGCAATAAAAAATAATAATATTAATATTAATTCCAACCACCAAAATAATTAATCTTTGTTTTATATAACGATGATAGTTCCTCTTAAATGTTATTGAATATTAAAAGTGCTTAAAAAAAAATATTTGAGTTTGGAAAGATTTTTTATTTCTAGACAATTTCAGGTTTTGAGGTTGTTTTAAATTATTTTAATAAGATTTATATGATATTTTAAATAAAAAAATAAATTGAAAAGTAATTTTTGAAATATTTGGAGTTTGAAGAAACCATAATCAGCTCTTCCAATTTAAATGACTGACAGCAAGATGCAATTGTAAGCTGCATTGGTCTGAGTGAATGCCAACATCAAAGTACTGTCAAACTAATTTGGGGCCCTCCGGCTCCGGGGACGGGCAAAACAAAGATGGTTGGTTTATTATTGTTTTCTCCACTTAAGTTGAAGTGCAGGACCCTCACATCTGGGCACAATCGTCATTTAACTCTTTTTAAAAAATCAATATTTGGGGTAGATGATATGTTATTCGTTTTATCTACTAGCCAAAAAGAATTAATGGCCCAAGCACGTGCATGGATCTTATTAAATTTACCAGACTCAACGATGCCTGTCATTTTCCTTTTTCCTTTTTTATTTTTTTCATTTATGCCTTTTTATGTCTTTTTTCAAAATAAATTTTTGATGTAGATTTAAATTAGTCATTCTCTCTTTTATTTATAATTTTTTAAATAACAGTTATTTTTTAATTATTTTATATGCATTTTATTTTTTAAACAAATTATTCTAATTCATCTATAACTTTTTCTTTTTATATTTTATAAGAATATTTATTTTTTGATAATATTTATAATAAGTGTAATCTTATATAGTATTTTTTTTCTTTTATTTTATTCAATCAATTTTATTTTTGAATAGGTCAAAAGCCTGTATTGTGAGGATAAATATCATTACTTATATATGTTTCTTGATTTTTTCATTTTTGTTTTTATTTATCTCTAATGATTGTTTTTATTTATTTATTTATTAGCACATATATTTCTTGATTTATTTGATTATATATATGCATAATTTTTAATATTTACATTTAAAAAATTTTTATATAAAAAAACATATTGAAAAAACCTGCATTTATAAAAAATTTTATATATATAAAAAAAATCTAGCTCACATTAAGCACGAGCCAAATGACTTATTAGTGACATCTAAAAGTAATTTGGTTGAGGCAGAAAGAACGTTTTACAATATATATTTTTACTATATTTAGTTAATTATGTAATTTGAAATTACTTTTAACAGAGCCAGAGAGGACCACCACTTGACCCTTACTTTTGTGGAGGAGAAATAGAGTGCAGTTAAAAGTGGATACGCATGCCCCTCGGGGGATAAAAACTAATCCTAAATGTTGGAGCAGAAGGATAATTTCAATTTGCTTGGATTGCGGAGGGGAAGCTTTTTCCTGATTTTCAAGACGTGCTTGCTTCGATTGCGCAAATTCGCACGCTTAAAGACAGATAAACTAACTAAAGTAATCTGTTGTTCAAAGCAGCTTCTCGAAGTTGTTGGTCAAACTCAATATTTAGTATATTGTTTTATAACTTGCTCCCATGTGTAATTAAATAATGAAAAGAAAACTATTGCAATCAAAATTTAATTTAATTTAATTTACGGAGATCCATTACTGTTTTATGTTAAAAATTAATTTAATCAAATAAAAAAGTAGATGATATGGTTTGAAATCCTCACTATCTAATTAAAAATATCTTGATACCATATAAAAAATCATTTTAACTTAAAATAAAACCTTAAATTATTATATGAGGTTCCAATATATCGTATAAGATTGTATTTGATGAAGATGCGAAAAAACTTCATATATAAATTGAACTTTCCATGGCTTCATTCTAGGTTGGTGGTGATAAAGTGATGAGTTGGTTTCCAGCTAATAAACTTGGCCACGTGACTAGATGTTTGTTTAAAAAAACAAATCCACTAAAACATAGGTGATTCTATGATACTTAAGTTAATAAATATAGGAGAATAGAATAATGTATAATTTTTTTTTAAAAAAATAAAGATATAGACAGTGTGTCCATAGGTGTAACCTGTATATATATGGTGGTTAGAAATTGTATAGCCTAAATTGGCTTCGGTTGTTAATGCTTTGACTTTTGTGTGGCTAGAACTTGTATGGCACAGTCTAGTATGCTTGGCTTTCTATGACTATCTATAGTTATGTGTGGTCAATGATGGGATCTTGATTTTAGCCGGTGACTAGGTGTATTTATACACCAAAATCTTGAATTTTCTTCATGGAGAAGGAGACATATCATTGGTGGAAAAATTAGCGTGCTACCATTAGCTAGCCATAATGGCTTTGTTGGTTATTGTGTCATGCCATGATTATCATGTCATGCACACTATAATTATAAATGTTGGTGATGAGTAATGTCATTGGCGTAAAAATTGTCGCACGTGTGCGGCGTCGCGGCGATCATCCACCACTCAGGTGTGTCATCTGTCTAGGTAAGTATGGTAAAACAAGAAATTCTTGTCTTTTTCCATGGAAAAGGGAATGAGAGTCGCCGCCTAGTATTTTGGTCACTAGGAACCCTAACTAGTCTCAGATATTGGATACGGAGACTGGTTGCGTAAATTGAAGGTATTAGCACCCCAAATACGCCCTACCTATGGTAGGCTGCATTGTTTTAATGTCTGATAAAATCTAAGGTTTTGTTGTGTTTTCTAGTCGTTGGTCGGTTCTAAGGGTTCAAGAAAAAACCCTCCTCAATAAGAAGGTTCTTTATCTTATGGGTAAAAGCCTAACTGTTCTAGTGTCCACAAAAAGAAACTGATATCCGAAATGCGCCTTACGTGTAAGGTCGTACCCCGGATACTAAAAGACAAATAAAATAAAAAATTTTGTTGTTTTTGAAATTTTAGCCAACGTTCTCATGACTTTAATAAACTGCTTATTAAAGCCAAAATGCATGCTAAAAAAATAACTCTTTTTTGGTGTATGGAAAAAACAATATGATTTTTTAGCTTTGAGATACTTGGCTGTATGCACAAAAAATATTTTTCCTTTTTTTTTAAAATTTGATTTTGTACTTTTCAAAAGTTGACGAAAACCATGTATTTTAATACCAGATTTTTATTTTTACGATGTAAAATACATACCGATATTAAGCAAAAAAAGACATAAATCAAAACGTGTGGAAATCACAAATATTGAAAAATATTTTTTTCTTTAATTTTTTTTTAAATGGGCTGGGCCGACCCGACCCAACAACATGGGCTGAGCCCAGCCCGTGTGAACAGTGCTCTTCACTGTTCACATGTTACATGAACAATGGAGGCGTGACAGGGACGACAAAGGTTGCAGAGAAGGTTGACCTGTGGTGGCGTCGAGGCGGTGCTGCTGGCGGTGGTGGTTGCAACGGTGCTGCTGGGGGCACGATGGCGCGCTAATGGCTTCTTTTTATTTGTTGTGCAGAGGCGAGAACCTCTGTTTTTCTTGTTCCTTTTCTTTTCTTCTTCTGCTCGACGAGCTGCTGCTGCTGGTGGCGATAGAGAGGAGGTGCAACGGTGGCGCTGTTGGGCTGAAGGTGGTCGTCCTCCCCCTCTGCCCCTGCCCCAGCCTTCTCCTTCTTCTTTTTTCTCTTTCCTTTTTTTTCTCTTTCTTCTTCTTTTCTGGTTCTCCTCTTCTCCTTTTTTCACAACATTGTTAAGCACTTTTTATAAGGAAGGAACTATTATTATCTGCCTATGAGAAAGAGTTCTAGCCATAGTATTGGTAGTACAAAAGTGAAGGCTATACTCGTTAACATAAAAACTGATCAACACAGTTTAAAGTATTTAATAGAGTAGAAAATTGGAAGTCTAACTCAACAAAAATGAATTACTAAACTTGTCTCTTTGCCTTGATGGATAAGGAGAATATTATTAATGGATAAGGTATTTAACTTTGCCTCTTTAACTTTTAGAAAATTAGAGATGTAACGGCTTGTAGCTCCTTATCATGTTCCTTCGTGAAACTAAGGCCTCGTTTGTTTGATGAAAAATGGTTTTCTGGAAACCACTTTCCAAACATTCATGTGTTTGTTTGCTATTAGAAAAGTTGGTCAACGGAAAACACTTTCAAGTCAAAGGAAAATTTGGTTTGGTTTACAGGAAAGTGTTTTCCTTTTATTTTGGGCAGAAAACACTTTCCAGAATTTATGAAAAATTTAGAAATATCATTATTTACTGATTATATCAAATTTGGTCCTCAAACTTTTTATTGCTATATATATTTTGTTTTGAATTTTTTTTTCAATTTCATCCTTTAGAATTTGATTTTTATATTAACTTTGGTCCTTATTTTTATGATTGTTATTTGCTTTTCTCTTATCATTTTTTAGTTGAAATTTTTTATCTATCAAATTTGTTCCTCATTTTTTTTATTGTTACTTATTTTATTTGAAATAATTTATGAAATTATAATTATAATTATTTTAATTTCATCATCTTTTAATTTTTTTTATTTGTTAGATTTGATCTTTATTATTTTGATTATTATTTATTTTATTTGAGATAATTTATGAAATTATATTTTTTTTTCAATTTCATTCTCATTTAACTTTTTAATTGGTAAGATTTGTTCCTCATTATTTCAATAAACTTGAAAAAAATAAAATATTAATAAGTTATTTTTCAGCTCATTTTCCATGACATAATCAAATACTGGAAAGTGTTTTCCAACTTATTTTCCATGACATTACCAAACATCGAAAAATAATTCACTTTTCCGTAATTCACTTTCCAAGAAAATCACTTCCCATAAGGAAACCACTTTCCAGCAAACAAACGGGGCTTAAAGTTGTCTTTTTTACCTCTAGTACATGTAATGGAGCTGTATTTTATATTTCCTTTTGATGAAATGTAAGGGTACGATGTTGTTCTTGTATGGCTAGAAGAACATTGTTAAGCACTTGTATTTGATGTGAGAGCTATTAAAGAGCTTGAGTTTATCTAGTAGGAAGATTAATTACTCCTTTTTTTTTTTAGTTTTATTAGCCTTGAAAAAATATGATAGGTCAAAGGGAATGGATTTGCTTTTCAGTTTTCTATAAATAGTGTCATTGATGAAGTCGTGAAAAAACTTTAGATGAAAATTGAATGTCCATGGTTGTTTCCTGGGTTAATGGTGATGGAGTGCTGGGCTGGCCTTTGGTTGATGAGTTTAGTTTGATGGCTAGATGTTTTCTTGAAAAGACAAGTCTCTTGAAGAATAAAGGAGTTTACTATGCTTAAATTAGTAAATGCAAGAGGATAAAATAATGTATAAGAAAAGAAAAATAAAATAAAGTTATAGAAAATGTGTATTTGAGGTGTAGCTTGTGTATGTGTTGGCTAGAAATTGTATAGTATGGCCTGATTGTGGTTGTGAATGCTCTAACTTTTGTGTGGTTATAACTTGTTTGTTTTTGCGTTTCAAAAATATTTATGAAAAAATTGAATTTTTTTTATTTTTTCTTTGCTTCAAATTATTATTTTTAGTATTTTTAGATGTTTTGATGTGTTGATGTTAAAAATAAATTTAAAAAAATAAAAAAAATATTATTTCGATACATTTCCAAGTAAAAACACTTTGAAAAGCAATTGTTATCATAACACCAAACGAGCTCTAACTTTCTATGGCTATCTATAGCTCAATGTGGCCAATGAAATTTGGATTTTGGCAGGTGACTAGGTGTATTTAAACACCTATATCTTTAACTTTCTTAATAGAGAAATAGATATACCATTGATTTAGAAATTGGTGTGCTATTATTGACTAGCCATAATGATTTTATTGGTTGTTGTGCCGTGCATGGATTGTGTCTTGCATGTTATTGGTGAAAATACTAATAATAAATAATATTATTGGTGTAGAAAATAATATATGCTCTATATAAAAAAAAATTATATGCACATAGAAAAAACTATTTGCATAAAAAGTTTGTGCGTGTGACTCCTAATGGAAGGGTGTCCTAAATGGCTGGAATTTTTATTTTATTTTTGCGTATTATCATTCTCATTCTCTAATAAATAAGAATTATAAGGTTTTAATTAACTCCAGTATGGTAATATTTGGTCGTCCACAAGAAACTTGTTGCTGACTGTAATTATTATTGTTGTTGTTATTTTACTCAAACCATTGAAGGAGGATTATGACTAATTTAGCATAGAATAGATACGATTGTCTAAAGAAAATCCTCTCATTGTGTGAATATGTAACGTAAGGGGCAGTAAAGATTTTTACTAAAATTTATTTACTAAATGACGGAACTAAGAATTTCAAATACTAAAATGTAGGTCTCATAATATTTAATTAAGTAATTATAAATATAAAATTCAGTAATTGATAAAATATAAATGGTATGAGGTTTTATCAAATAATAAATAATTCTAGTAATTTTGTTTTTAAAAATACTTATATATACTTTCTTTTTTTTTTCTTTTTTCTTTTTTTTTTGAAAAGGGTTACCTATAATTAGTAAATGTTAATGCTTCCAAGGGAAACCAAGGCTTCGTGCAGACTAATTACGGCCCAATCAATGCAGTAGTCGATAGAGGAGGCCCCACCAACCAACGTTAGAAAACCTGAAGCCCAGACTAGCAATTGGATGGTATAATTCAAAGTGGAGTTGGATTGGAACCACAGAAGCCTCAAACATAAAACACAAAATTTATCATCATTGGAACTTCTGAAATGAATTGATGAAACGATAATACTATAATTTGTTTTGTTTTATTTTTTTAACTATATTTGCGCAAAGGGCTGGAAATTATGCATACCAGGCTCGCTAATGCCAAGAAAAACAATTTGATTTTCAAAATTACTATAAAATTAAATTAAAAAAACTAAAATAAAAGATTTTTTTACTGTACATCACTTAACAAAATACTATTCATTTTCTCTTTTTTTTTTTCTTGCATTTCTTTTTTTTTTTAAATATGTTTTTTTCTTAATTTTCTGGAGGTTGAGCTTTATGATTTGTTACGGTTTACTTTTTATATAATTATCTTAATCTCAGAACCGGTGTCACAAGTTTGACATGTTAACCTAGGCTATGTTTGTTTCCCGGAAAGTGATTTCCAGAAAACCACTTTCCAAACTTTCCTGTGTTTGTTTGCCATTAGAAAAGTTGGTCAACGGAAAACATTTTCCGGTCAACGGAAAATATTTTCCAGTTAAAGAAAAATTTGGCTTGGTTTTCAGGAAAGTGTTTTCCTGAAAAATTTGGGCGGAAAACACTTTACGGAAGTTGTGAAAAATTTAGAAATGTCATATTATTTGCTGATTGTATCAAATTTGGTCCTCAAACTTTTGATTGCTATATATATTTTGTTTTCAATATTTATTTTTCAATTTCATCTCTTAAAATTTAATTTTTATATTAACTTTACTCCTCATTTATATAATTGTTATTTCCTTTTCCCTTATCATTTTTTTATTGAAATTTTTTATCTATCAGATTTGATCCTTATTCTTTTGATTGTTACTTATTTTATTTGAAATAATTTATGAAATGTTAATTATTATTATTTTAATTTCTTCATCTTTTATTTTTTTTATTTTTTAGATTTGATCTCTATTATTTTGATTATTATTTATTTTATTTGAGATAATTTATGAAATTATATTTTTTTTTCAATTTCATTCTCATTCAACTTTTTAATTTGTAAGATTTGTTTCTCATTATTTTAATAAACTTGAGAAAAATAAAACATTAATAAGTTATTTTTCAACTCATTTTCCATGACATAACCAAACACTGAAAAGTGTTTTCCAACTTATTTTCCATTACACTACCAAACATCAGAAAATAATTCACTTTCCCGGAATTCACTTTCCAAAAGAAAACTATTTTCCAGCAAACAAACGGGGCTACTTTACTTGAGTTTTCTTTTCTTTTTTTTTAATTAACATTTTTTCTAATTTCATCATTTAACTTTGGGTCTATTAGGAATGAGGTTACATGATTTATCTTGATTTACTTTATATGAGATGATCTTGATTTCATGATTCAGGTCACGAATTTTGAGGGGTAATATGGGTGGACTAAAGTCATTTTATTGTGTTATTTTTTAGATTGAATTTCTTTTCTAATTCGTACTTTAACAATGGATTGATTGGGAATTGAGCTTCATAATTTGTTTTAATTTGCTTTTTATGAGATTATCTTAATCTCATAACCCCGAATCATAGGTTTGACGGGTTAACCTAAGTTGACTTGAGTCTTTTTTATGTTTTTTTTTAATTCCCTTTGGATATTAGGTTGATTGGAAATTAGATTTCATAATTTGTTCAATTTACTTTTTATGGAGTTATCCTAGTCTTTTGACCTAGATTGTGGGTTTGACAGGTTAATTTGAGTTGTTTTTTATTATCTTCTTTTTTATTATTATTTTTTCACTTTAATCATTCAATACTAAGTTGATTGAGAATTGAACTTCATAATTTTTTTTCACGGTCTCAAGACATGGGTTGTAAATTTGGCAAGTTAACTTCAGTTGATCTAATATATTGTTGTCTTAATATTTTTTTTTCAAAAATATGTTGTTTGGAATTTTTGAGTCAAACTATATTTTTATTGATAGTATGAAGGTTTTTTGGACCCGTCAGGTTGACTAGATCACGTTAGCTCAACTCTCACACAATTTAATCTTGTTTGATTTTATTTTCTTTACTTGTCTATGGCTACGCCTCTTCATTTTCCTTTTTTTTCTATGAAGCAATTCATACCTTCTTTTGCTAAACCAATATGACAAGATTGTAGTGGTAGTGTGATATAGTTGGGCATGTAGATATGGATGATTCTGAATATTTGAGTAATGATGTGACATTATTAAATAAAGATCTGATCTAAGTAGACTTTATGAATGGTTTAGTAGGTTATTTTATGAACTAGTGAGATAGGTTTAGGTCAAAGAAAATGTTTGGAACGGCTAAGATTGGTTCATTATTTAAAATTGTGATAACATGATATCTGATCATTGGATCTGACTCAATTTTTTGAAGGTAATTCTGCAGATAATTTTTTCTAGAGTAACCATTATGTTGCTTAATAAATTGAAGGATCTTTTAGAATCGTGTTTTGATCACTATTACTCATGATATGACAGTTTTTATTATTTTTTTATATTTTTTTGGATTCTATATTTTAATTTGGATTTCTTGTCTATTTCTTTTACTTTTTCAGACTTCTAATTGTTTTCTATTAAAGGTAGGATTTGTGTCATGAAATATGTTGTTGGTTGATGATCTATGCAATCTTCTTTTTTTTTAGTAACCCGGAGTGTCCGGGCCAGCTTACGCGCACCACAACTAATCCCCGGACCCACTGAACACCCTGCAAGCCCAGTAGGCAGGTAAGACACCGCGGGGGTAACAAGCGTGCACGTTGAGGCTCGAACCCAGGTGACAGAGATAAGGAAACCTTACCTCTGCCGCTGGGCCACAAGCCTCGGTGCATCTATGCAATCTTTTTTTTTTTTTAGTTTAACGTGGGTGTCCGGGCCAGCTTGCGCGCACCTCGACTAATCTCACGGGCCCTGAAGTTAACGACCATGTAAGCCTCCAGTGGCCATCATATGAGCAACCACAGGGTTCGAATCTATGCAATCTTCTTGATTCCACATGTTCTGGCTTCAGTTTCCTTGCTCAAAACACAAAGGGATCACTAGGTTTCACAAAATGCACTCTTGCACGGTAACTTAGCCCCTTCTAATTTTTTTTTAATTTTTTTTTCCCATTTCGATTTGAATCTATTTAAATACAAGGAGCTAGAGCTGTCATGTTCCCTTTGGTTTGTTATTTTTTTATCGTGCTAAAGATTCCTTTGTTGCGTTATTGACTTTACGGCGATGATTATGGATTATCGGTCGCCCTATTGAGCTTGTTTATGGTTGCTTATGTTGTATGTTTGCTTTTCCTTTTATTTATTTATTTTGCACCTCAGATGGTTATCTCAATCATACAAATATTCAATTGAGGATATTAGTTGATATTTAATTAATAATAGAATTTGATTCCTTTGAAACTAAAGCCAAGTAAAAAAAAGGAAATTAATTAATGTAATAAATCATGCATGTCACCCGTTACCCATTTATCCCTAAATTAATATTTAGGGCCTATTTAATAATAAAATAGCATTTTTTTTTCTTTTTTAATAATAAAAAAGTGTTCCTATTACATGATATCAAACTTATCATCTAAACATATCATACAAGTTGTTCCTTCCTCCTGGGGGCAAAAAAAAGCACAAGATCAGCCCCTAGCTAGCAAGGTTATGGCCATCTCAGGGGTTTCCGATGGTCCATTTTTATTATAATTTGTATAACCACCAAAGTATTAACTTGGAATTTTGTGATGATTATTTATATCAGGTTCACCGTTGCTATCTGCCGAACTTCTGTACTCCTTCGCAGGGCATCTGATTACCCAATAGATTTTTTAATGATGTCCGGAGCTAAAGATAACAAACAAACGTAGAACATGAAAATTCGATGAGCAAAAAAGGTTGTATATATATAAATTTTAAATTTGCAACTCTATTTCTATTTAATAATACTGATGAAGTTTTTATTGGATTAAAAACCCTATCTCAACTAAAAAATAAAATAAAAATCTGGAAATACAAAAAAAATAATCATAAAATCCAAAATAATACATAATAATAATAATAATTTTTTTTTTACCCAAATCAGGGCCTTGAGATGAGATTTTTGACATATCATGATTCGACAGTCCATCTAGCGCCTAATAGAGTCAATATAGTGAAAATAACCTCTAAAACTTCTTTTATAAATTTAAACTTGATCAAATAGTTAAATTTGATTAAATAATTGAATTAAAAGTTATGATCTTGAAAAAAACCATCCACATAATTTATTTACACATAATTTATTCTTGACATATACTCTTATATTTTTAAAAATTACCTACCATCTCAAACCCACGACATCAAAATTGTTGTTAAGAGTTATTTTCAGTAACCAACATCTATCTTTGTATTCATCGAAAGTCAAGGCAACCATCACAAGTAGAGACATTAAGAAAAAAAAAATATAATGGACTTCAGGGTGGTTGGGGTATTTTCTTACTCTAATTTTTAATTAGCTTTTGCAAGTGGTTAATTTTTTATGCTTAGGAAGAAGATACATACATGCATGGCTACTTAAAGAAGGGGAGAGAGGGTGGAAAGCTTAGCAATATCTGTGGACTTTCTATTAAGCTCGCATCAGAAGTTAGTTAATCAAAACTTTGGAGATAGTGTTGGAAATTTATTTTAAATAAATAAATTATATAGGTGAATGAGAAATTAATCTAAAAAAATCCTTGGTTTTTCGGCTAAAAATACTTTTGGTTTTTTTATATTTAATTATTGATTTATGGTGATTAATCAATAGTTGATAATAGTGGAAATTAATTCTTATTAATTCTTTATTTTTTTTAACTTTTAAAATTAATTATAAAATAAGAGATGAAGAAAGAGTTTTTTATTTTATGAAATAACAAAGGAAGAGTTTCTAACTAGAATTTTTTATCTTTTTAGTATGTTATGGTTTTTTTTTCTTTTTGTTTAATTTTTAGAAGGTTGCTATATATTTTTATTTTAAATTTATAGTTTATCTTGTAAAATTAATTTTAATGCTAGTTGAATAGTTTGATTGAAATTAATCATATATCTTATTAGTTTATATTTTTCAGTGAATGAATCATTAAACTATGTGGCTAGATATTTTTAGTAATGTTTCTTAGAAAAATTTTCACAGTATTTTTCAGTGAATGAATAATTAAAAATTTAATCTGGTGCATACAAGTTGGTCAGAAATATTAATTTCTTTTTTTAAAAAAAAAAATTGCTCCTGGAGATGTTGATAACAAGTGAAGAGTATACAAACCTCTAGAATATGTAGCATTGAGGGCAGCGATCCAAGCTTTTAAAGCGATGGGGCTTTAGGTGTTTTGAGCTACAAAGCTGAAGGTACCCAGACAAGATTTTAATTAATTAACACTTAATCTTTAATCTTTAATCTCAAATAAAAATAATAGTCTAAAAGTGTCAGTGAAAGGGGATTTTTTTTAATAAAAAAATATAGAGTTTTGCTAAGGAATTTAGAAAAACCAGTCAAGTGAGAGTAATAATTTTAATTTAATATTTCTCCCTTAATGTCATTTGTATCCAATTTCAGACATTTATACTCTCGTTTCCCTATTAATTATCTTGAAAGTTAACTATTAATATCAACTTATTCCAATTTTATTAGCATTGTTGCTACTAAATGCATGTTCAGATTAATTAACTTATTACAATTTTGGGATTTAAAATAAAAAGAATGCAATTTCACAGTATTTTTATGTTGATTGGAAGTGATTTTAACTAGATATATAGAAAACTATAAATTAAGAAAGTAAAAATATAAATAATTAATGCTTGATATCCAAGTGATGATTATTAATTATGTTATGCAAAAGAGGTTCTATATCATTTTAAAATGAAGGTGAAAGGACTGGGATTGCTTCTTGCTTTGTTCATGGATTATTTTACTGTGAAAAAGAAGAAGAAGCAAGAGATGGCAAGTCTAAAATATGTTTTTATATTTAAAATTATATTTTCTAATTCATACTTTAATAATAGATTGATTGAGAATTAAACGTTATAATTTGTTTTAATTTGTTTTTTATGAAGTTATCTTAGTTTCATAACTCCGAATCATAGGTTTGACAAGTTAACCTGAATTGATTGAAATTAATCATATATCTTATTAGTTTATATTTTTTAGTGAATGAATCATTAAACTATGTGGCTAGATATTTTTAGTAATGTTTCTTAGAAAACGTGTTTGGTGAATTCCTTACTGTATTTTGATTCCAGCTAAGCTACTGCAAGATTAGTTTTCTAGGCCTACAAAGGAAAATTAAAGGGCTTTCCAAATTATTGTGGGGAACTATGTATGCGGGCAAAACTCAGAGATTTTGATGAAATGTTCTTGAGCTCATGAAAGGTACCAAGTTTGTTTGGGAACAGGAATAGCGATATCAGTTAACCTCAAAAATATTTTCGAGTGATTGTGCTTGTGTCTGTTCTCTTAGAGTTCCTTGCAAATAAAAGGAGTTCCTTGAAGTATTAATTCCCCATCCTATCGAATCTTAAGAGGGTTAGGTGGGAAGAAAATGAATGAAAAACAAATAAACGAATCAAATCTTCCCACAAATTCATAAACTTCAAAGGTCAAACCTTGCTGTACGTAATTGCTCTCTTCATGGACAAAAAGGACAAAAAAGAGTTGACGCGGTACAGCTGAAGGGTTCTTTTAGGCGATCATGTTTTTTTAATTATTATTTAACAATAATGTCAGCTTTAATTTGATTAAGACCTTTAATTTCTGGGTTCCAAGCAAAGGTATAAAAAAGTATCCTGTGACTTTCCTTCCAAAAATGTGTCCTTTAATTTTCAGAGTATTCACATCAGGATCCAAGAAATCTATGTATCGTAGGGAACATTTCTGATCAGCCGGATTAAATAACGAAAAGAAGCTTCCATGCAGGTCGTTGTTTTGTTTTTTTTTTTTTTTTCTTTTCTTTCCTTCAAGAGAGAGACCTTCTTTATATATTAAACCTCCCACGTACTCCCTCTTGCATCAAATTACCATCTGGAATAACAAAGAAGCTTTAGTTTTCTTTCACCAGCAAATCTTCCATTTTGCAGCCCTTTATCTTGGTTGTCCAGTCCTCGAAGCATGAAGCAACAAAGGACATACGTGCTCTGTTCTTGTAGTCTCATTTTTGTGCTTGTATTCTCACCGTTATCAGTCACAGCTCAAGAAGTTGGTAATACATGCATTTTCTTGAACTTTTTCTGTTATTTTATTAGTTTATGATCATTTATATTCCATTGCATTTTGGTATTTTCAGTGGTGAGATTTAAGTAGCGGGTTATAGCTTAGATATGCAATATTTGATGCATGTATAGATATATAATTATGTGCTGCAGAGGATGAGAGGGAGTTTGATTACACTGAAGGGAGCGAGAAGGGGCCAGCACATTGGGGAGACATTAAGACAGAATGGGCAGATTGCAAAACCGGAAGTTTGCAATCTCCCATTGACATGTCAGATCGTAGAGTGAAAATGGTCCAAAAGACAGAAAACATAAAGAGGAATTACAGACCTTTTAATGCAACCCTGAAGAATCGAGGCCATGACATTATGGTAAGGATATTATTATGCTCTTTTTTTCCTTCCAAGGTGATAAAATTCAAGCTTTTCATCAGTGCACCTCATGTCATTAATCAACGACTAGTCTTAGCCAAATTCCCCGGCGACTGAAATGCCCTGGCTTCGACTGATCTCTGATGAAAAAAATTAAACTCATCTTGTAGAGATTAGCCCACTAAATAGATTTCAATATGGAACCAGGTTCAATGGGAAGGATTTGATAAAGCGGGATCAATACAGATCAATGGCGCCAGATACTTTCTCCAACAATGCCACTGGCACTCACCTTCCGAGCATACCATCAATGGAAGAAGGTCAGTTATATCTCTGAGATAGTAAGTAATAAGATTACACATGTTTTGAAAAGAAATAAAAAAATCCAAATAACATTCGAATTATTTTCTCTGTTAGTTATGACATGGAGCTACACATGCTTCACACAACCCCAGAGCAGAAGATCGCTGTTATTGGATATCTTTACAAGACTGGTAAACCTGATGCTTTCCTCTCCAAGGTAACAGAAGGAAATACGTGAAATAATTTTAGCTTATTATATAGAAGCTTGAATTTCAAGTACTGCATGTATAACTTGAAGATTAATTCTTTTTATTACATCAGTAATTAATATTTCTCCGATTCAAGTGCTGAGGTATGGTTAATCTATTCTTGTTTTCTTCATCAGTTGCTCAATGATATAGTGTCTATGACTGATCAAAAAATGGAAAGGAACATTGGGATAGTTGATCCCAGGGAGATCAAGTTTGGTGGCAAGAAATATTACAGATACATGGGCTCCCTCACCACCCCTCCTTGCAAGCAAGGTGTTATTTGGACCATAAACAAAAAGGTAACCCCTCCTCCCTCCCTCCCTCCCTCCCTCGCTGACTTCAAAATCCTCGGACCAGCTTGTGTTTGTTTTTCTGGGCTAAAACGAGTTCCTTAAAAGTGTTTGAACTGAACTCAGATAAGGACAATTTCAAAGGACCAAGTTAGAGCGCTTCGAGTGGCTGTCCATGATGTAAGTAGCCAGAATTAGTAAAACTAAGTGATGGATCATAATTTGTGCTATATATTTATGAATGTTGGTAGAAGCGCATACAGCTTCAAGGGTACCTAACCTTTGTTATTGTCTTGCAGTATGCAGAGAAAAATGCAAGACCATTGCAGCCATTGAATCAAAGAGAGATCCATTTCCATGGACGCAGCCCGAAGGATACATACAACTAATTAACAACATCCCAAGAGTTTATGATTTGCCCCCATTTTTTGAAATGGGATGTACTTATGAGAAGTAGGGTTATGCCAGTGTTTTGCATTTATATATTCAATTAAATTTTTAGTATTTGGTAATTTATCGATTGCTGTAGAACTCGATAATGTCTAGGGGTAAGCAAAAAAACCGAGAAAATCAGAAAAAAAAATAACTAAAAAAACCGAACCATGAAAAAAAACCGATTAAACCGATTAGAATATTTAAAAAACCAACCGGTTCGGTTTTGGTTTCATAAGTTTGAAACTGAAAAACCGAAGCGAACTGAAATTAATAAAAAAACCGAGCCAAATCAGAAAAAAAAACCGAGTCAAACCGAAACCAAACCCATTAGAAATTAAAAAAAAAAACCCAGAAAACAATATAGTTTTTTGTTTTTAATATAAAATAACCGAACAGAACCGAAACCGAACCAAAACCAATCGGTTGGGTTTCAGATTTTTTTAAAAAATCAATTTAATTACTTTTTTAAGTAAAAATCAAACTGAATAAAAATATAATCACCCCTGATAATGCCAAACTAAACATTCGTCGTGATGAATTGATAAATTGAGACATTTAAAAAAAGGAAAATAATAAAGAAGAAGAAATTAAGGCATTTCACTGGGAGTTATAAACCACTACTAGCTAGTTATTTTACTTTGTTAAGTTACTTCTTTTTCTTTTTTTCTCTTAAAGTCGGGGACATCATTAGGCAAATTAACTTTTGCATTGACAAAAACTTTCAACTTTTTGCTGAAAGGTTGCAGCCAAGTGTGTATTTGGTATTATATTTTAAAAGTGTTTTTGAAAAAATTTAATTTTTTTTATTTTAAATTAATATTTTTTGATGTTTTTAGAATATTTTGATATGTTAATATCAAAAATAAATTTTAAAAAATAAAAAAAATATTATTTTGATGTGTTTTAAAATAAAAAGTACTTTAAAAAACAACTATTACCATATTCTTAAACATAAGTTAGATTTAAACCAAGACTATCCTGTAGGAAAGGTTCTTCCTCGTGTTCGTGTGGCTAATATATTGAAATTTTACAATATGCATGCATGTATGCCTTCGATCATTCATCATATTGGAAGTTGCAAATAATCACCACCCTTTTAGACGATCAACATGCCTCTATTTGGGACTCTAAATAAAAACCGATCCATAAATCTTCAAGGATCTCCGAATGAATGGGAAGCCGTCAAGTTCACAAAATGACATGTTGTCATAAATGATGGTTTCTTGTTGAAGCACCCTGGTTTTCTCTATGATGCCAAAAAGTAATATAAAGCATTATATTTGACTCATTCAACCGCGGAACAAGCACCACCACCATAACATTCAGAATACAAATAGAAATATTGATGTAATCAATATTATTAATAAATTATAGTTACATTTACCAATAAAAAATAATTTTGTTGTTTTTCTCGGTATTTATCAAAAAAAAATATTACATCAGCAAATACTAAAAAATATACAATTAAAATCAAAGAATGAACAAAAAAGAAAATATAACATGTTAGTATTATAGATTAAATTATAGATAAAATATAATTATAGCTAATATTCATCAATGAATCCATCGGTAATTATTTAAGTTATAACTTTACAGACAAACCTCCTCTCCCCCTCCCTCATTTCTTCTTATTCTTTCTTTTTATTCTACATAAAACAACACGCACCACCCTTGCCCCTCTCATTTTGTCACCAATCAAGCCTCCATCATTAGAAAACCAATCACCCCAACACTCAGTCTGTCTGTATATATGTTCTGGTTCAATCACCACATCAAGTAAGCAAAATTACATATTTTTAAAATGTTAAATTTTGGTGTTTTTATGTAGTATATATAGTTTGTTTGTGTGTTTACTTATTTTATAGTTTTTCCCTATAGAAACTTGTTGTATGAATGTATGATTTGTACATGTGAAGGTTTATTTGAGATTTTGAAAAATTATGTTTATTTATCATTTGATGAAATTGAGTTTAATTTTATAACTTAAGTGTTTTATAATGAAATAAATAATGGTTTATTAATAGGTATATTTCACATTTAATCAATTTTATTGTTAAGATGAAAATTTCAGTAAATTTGGAGTTTGAATTTTTGGAGAAAATTGATAATGATTTAAAGGCATTGTTAAAATAAATTGAACAAGTTTGAGTTAAACCAATGATAACTAATTAGTTGGGTACTGATAATTTGTTTAGTTCATATTATTAATTAACACATGTTGTCATCAATATTTTATATAGGTTTTATATAAGTAATGGATGATTGTTTTTGGATGTATCGAGTTTACCCAAAGGGTTGCACATGACGGATTATTGTAATGGGGTTAAGGATTTTATTAATTACGCACTATCTAATATAAAAAATATTAACGGAGGCGGTATTAGATGTCTATATAAGAGGTATAAAAATAAAAAAAAATTCAATCCAAATGTTATTACAATGCATCTTTTACAAAAAGAGTTCATGGAAAAAAATTTATATTAGTTTGTACGTGGAGAAATATATATTTCTTATGAGACCATGAAAAAAAGGATGGTTAAGTCAACTTTTAATTCTAGTAAAGTGAATGAAGTTGTAGATAATAATAGTAATCGTTATAGGAGTATGATTATGAAAGCAATGAGAATGAATCAAGGTTATGCAGGTGAATGTTCAATCATTAAGGCGATGCTAGGATTTAGGTAAAGCCTCTTATGTTATTAGTATAAAGATCTATAGAGATAGATCTCAAAGAATATTAAACTGTCTCTTAAAATCTAAATTGAAAATTTTTAAAATGGTTTAGAATGTCAAATTTTGCATCCTTAGTAACACTCATTATCAAATGAGACAAATTCAATCAGAATCAATGTCCAAAGAATATATTTGACAAGAAACATATTAGTAACATTTCATATACTTCTATAGTAAACAGTTTGATGTATGCATAGATATAAACTAGACCTAACTTAGTATTTGTAGTGTGAATGTTGGAAGGTTTTAAAGCAACCCATGAATGGAATATTAGAAATATGCTAGGAAAATCATAAAGTACCTATAACAAATCATAAAGTACCTATAACAAATCAAGGGTTACATACTCATTTAATCCTAATTGACAAACATGATAATCATCTTAAGAAGATTGGTTATTTATACTTAGATTTTATTCCACACACACAAAAAATCTATTTTAGGATACATTTTTGTTCTTGTTGAAGGAGTTATTTCTTATAGAAGTACTAAACAAATTATTATTGCTTCGTTTTCTATAGAAGCAACATTCTTTTCATGCTATGAAGCAATGACACATGCTATCTAGTTAAGGAATCTAATTTCTGGTCTAAAGTTAATTGAATCTATACAAAAGCTAGCAAAGATATATTGTGATAATTTAACTGTTTTTTTCTTCTCTAAAAATAATAAGAGTATGAGCCAAAACATGCACAACAACAACCTCCTCATTCTAAGAGAGAAAATGAAGAAACATAAAGTGATTATTTAGCATATTAGCACTAAGCTAATGGTTGTGGTTCTCATGACCAAAACACTATTGATAAAACATTATATTGATCATGTGAGTCTAGCTAACCCATTTGACATTTGGCTTTATTTTTTTTAATTGATTGTTTATATATTTTTATGTTATTTTTAGATATTAATATAATATGTTGTGCGCATAAAATATTTTGTTATACCCATTAGGATATATAAAGTTAGATCTAAATGTATTATTGAAAGTGTAGTTTATTTGCTCACTAAATATTTATTTAAGGATGCAATTTATTGTAATGCATGAAAGAAAATACTTTGTTATAAAATATGATCACTATGATTCATATGTTGCTTTTTTTTTTATCAGATATAAGTGTTTCTACTTGTTAGTTATTTTTGGACTATATAAAATAATTATCATTTTTTATATAGTGTCATATGGTTTGAGTAAGAAAATACAAAAAAAAATATTGGAAGAGGTTCATATGTCACATCATATTTTAATTTAATACCTTTTATTATTATATTTATTTTGAATGAAATATATAAATGATTATTAAAGACTAGGAGTCCATTAGAATATAGTAGTTCAAGAATTAGGTAAAGAAAGGGTACCTATTCTAACCATATAAATATTACATAAATTTTTGTGTTGTCAACCCACATAAAAAATCCAAAGTATTTGCCTATATTATAATACATTTTCTTCATGATGGCATCCAACTATTCTTATGACAATTGCTTAATACTTGATTAATTATAATAGTAAGAGGTATATATATATATATATCTTATATATTATGTTAAAATTATACACTTGCACATACTTAGATTTTCATACAACTTCACCTTAAACAACCTTTTTGATCTCGAGAACATCTACTCCATCCTCTAAGTTTGAGCATTATAATCTCCTCTCTTTTTTAGATATTTAGTAGAATATAGTTTGATTACTCGTTAGACACTGCACCTCAGTATTATTCCTAGGTAGTGACCTCCACATGCATTCGCATAAGGCTTATGAGAGCCTCAAATATAGATTTGGCCTCCATAAAATCCCGAGTAAACTCACAAGGAACATAATGTTAGCACACCACAATGCATGAATGCATTATTACAGCTTTCTAAAGGACAGGGCAACACCTAGTTTTCATTTCAATTACTACCATCAACAGTAGATACAGTGTACGCCTCGTCATGCCAACTTTTCTCGAAAACATCAACCATTCTCATCATCAATGGCACAGCAAGACACAACAACCAACTAATTCTCATCATCAATGGCACAGCAAGACACAACAACCAACTAATTTTACAGGTTACTTTCCAGCCCAGTAAAGTAATTATTCTCCGATGATTAATCCCACTGCTGCAGCTCCATGTTATGAGCAGTAATTTCATGTGATCAAGATAAGTAAATGTCTCAGATTCCCAGGTAAACAAACAAAATACAAGACCACAAAACAACACAACACTCCAAAATCACAATATACACTCTCCTACACCTCTTTGTTCTCATTCTCTCTCCAATATGCTGTCCCCTTCTACATGCATTATTCCCTCTTACATGCACTATTTCTTCTTAAACATGAAGGTGATTTTCTACCTTGATAAGGGATTTGTTTTTGCAAGAGTGTGGAACGACCAGCCCAAACGCTTTGTCCCAAGAATCAGTAGTGGAAGCACAAATCAAATCCGAAATTTTTACTGACTTCAGCAGAAACCAAATATGTATATATGAAATGTAATAGCTCCCTCACAAAGACACAACCAACAGCGACTGTCATTGCACTACAATTTTATGAATGGTAAATATGCGAGGTAGTTCAACAAAATGCAATAGAAAACCAGCCACAGCCAGGAGGATCCTTCTAGGGGAAATAAGAGAATTCGATTGGTGAGGGTTACTGCAATGCATTAAAAATCAATTCTAATATTCAGTTTAATTGAACCATCATTTGGAAGTGAACATGTTGCCCGCTGAATGGCAGCCTAATTTTTAATTTAACAATTAATATACACCTATGGATCCTTTAAAAACATTATTAATTAGCTCAGCATCACAACTGGTAAAAGTACAGACATTTTAGTGAATAAGAGAATAATACCCCTTCCTGCATGGCCTCAAGCAAAACATCCCCACTCCATTTACCATTTTAATTACTCGAGTCGTCTTTAATTACAGACATTAATGAGAAGCTGGTCATCTCTTTATCTCTTCGATACTTGAAGAGCAGGGGGGAGGTCCTACACGTGTCTGCTTCGTATTGTATGAATTGCATTTTAGGCACTTGTGTGCTACAATATGGAAGTTTACTTCAGATGTTTCCCCACAGTCATTACAAAGAATCCAAACCTAAACCAGAATATTCAAAGAATTATACACCGACAATTGTTAATTAGTACAAACACATATCATTTTCTCATACATACCATCTTATTCAACATTTGAGGCATGGGAGTCAACGCTACCTGAATGTGATTTAGAAAACAAATTGGGAAGTTAATAAACCACTACTTCATTAGGTAAAATCATATCATAATATAGTGTAGGTATACCTGTTGATCAAGTTTTTTCCACACACGAGACATGTCACAATATGATTTTGAGCAAAGAGGGCAGGCATACCTGCCACACCATCCCAAATATAAAGACTACAGTCCTACAGTTGGCAATAACTAGAACAAAAATGAACACCACCCTATAATTACCAAAAACTTACTGAAAATGCTGCTGCATCTCTTTAACACATTCCAAATGAATGGTGTGCCCACAAGGCAAGACAATAATGTCTTTCGTGGTCTCAAAGAGAAACTGCGCAAAGAAAATCAAATAAGTTAGCAAATCAGATGTAGATAAATCAGGGTTTGCATCATGATAATTTTTTGCATTTCTCTTTCGGTATGCACGTTTACCTCAAAGCAAACAGGGCAATTATGGTGCATTGCTCTTTCCACGCAATTGTGTGAATCCTTCAATAATGTTGAATAGCAGCATCCTAAAATAGAAACAATGCCACTCAACAGACAAGTAAATGAAGAAGAGCCGACAAAGGAATTTCTCAAGTACATAGAGTTTCTTTGTAATTTCAGCATGATTTTGAGTAATTGTCAAAATGAAAAAGATTTTTTTGGCAAAACGCTTTCAATTATATAGATATTTTCATCAACCATGCAACTTTTTTTCTTTTTTTAATGAATCTCAACCATGCTACTTTAAATTCCTCTCTTTAGATATTCCCTTCATTTCTTGAACTTAAGTTAATAAATAATCAAAGTTAAAGCTTTTCCACTTTGGTTCAAGGAAAAAATTCAACTAACATTTGAATAACTTATGGATTACAGATACAAAAGCAATTCAAGAAAACAATTTTAAATAAAAGAGATAATTTAAAAAAAAAAATTGATGGAAAGCATTCCTGACACGTTGATGTCTTACCGCATCTATTACAGTGAAAGAAATTCTCCTTTCCTCCAGTTCTGCAATACCAAAACAACATTTAATCACACTACAAGTGGAAAAAACAGAAATGTCCAGGTAATGAGATAGTGCATGGTAAAACAAGTAACTGTGTGAAGGACAAACCTGCAGATGCCACATTCATTGCAATGGTACTGCTGCTTTGAAATCTAGCAAAACAAACAGTTCGTTTGTTAAGCAGGATTACAGCTAAAATATTTACTTGAGAGTTTGAAGTAAGAGGCATACATCGTCATCGAAGAACTTGCATTTGGAGCAAAAGTACTTCCCCATGCACACCCCACAATGAAAGCATTGTTGTTGAACCTGGCAAGATATTCAAGAAAAATCAAAACCCATTGATAAATCTTCATATTATTGTCACTCCCATCAGTTTGTCAGTCAGAGACTCACTTCTTGTTCTGTGTCACACAAAGAACATATGACCTGCAACACAATAATCATATAGCAAAAACTAAATCAGTACTTCTTTTTCCTTTTAGCAAATTGAAAAAAAAAATCAACAAATAGGAAGAACTGAAGCATCATATAATATGCCTATGAGCAGATAGAGAAATAAAAGATAAGATGCTGAACCTTAACCATAAAAACACGTGTTTGGATCTTTTAATGGTACCCACAATTCCATGATTTTTTATTTTTTTTGTGTGTGAAATGAAACATTAAAACATCATTTTAAAAGCAGAAAAGAAAGCAATTGTATGAGATGATATCAATGTCGGCCTTGGCCCCAGAAAAGTATACTTACGAAACAATGATCATAAAAAGGCACCTGCATTTTATTTCCTAATTACGTTAAAACTTATTTTCATTTTAAAAATATTGAACAGATAATACACCAGCAAACGTTCTACCTTTATGCCTTATTTGATTGCACAAAACAAAAAAGCTAAACAGAAGTGAGAGATACAGCAACTGACCCTTTTTAATTCGTGACGAGGAATGTCATGACGATCAATGGGATTAACTTCCATAGAATTCTATTCATAAAAAACATTATATTGATTGGGAGCTTTAAAAAGCATTTCTTTTTACAAAAAAAAAAAAAAGGATAGAACCTTTGATTCATTATGACAATGCCTGCAATCGAATATCTCGTCGCAACAGGGTGCTCTTATCTTACATCTTCTTCTATAGTGGGTGCACCTTTGTTTTATTTTTATTTATCAAACAAAAAGAAGAAAATTTTCAATTCAAAAACAAAACCAGAACCAAGAGAAAGGGTCGGGGGGGGGGGGAATAAACAAGTGTAAAAAGCTTTCTTTATATATAAAATGGAAGCATACCCGAAATTCCCATATCCCAGATCCACTGGAGACTTGTGTTCACCAGGAAAACTTGACATCCTGAGCTCCAGTTTGATTACCTGAAATTTTTTATATTAAAAAAACCCTCAACTTCCCTCAAAGAACTGACTGTAATTCATCATAGTAACAGTTACATTAATATAATTATAAAAGCAACAATCCTGAACCAGCTGACAGAAAAGACAGACCAAGAAAAGAATAAGCTTTTCTTTCCAATGGGGGTGGAGTGTTGATCTAGCCCAAAAAGGAAGGCAACGCAAAACTCAAAAGAACACCACCACCCCTGCCCCTCCCCTGCACAGGAGGAATGACGAAGGGAAACCTACAGGTAAAAGGCAGTCACCAAAGAAAAAATATCAGGCCAACGTTTCCAGGAGAAAATTACACATTAATCAATAGACTAACCCATTTCGGATTATGATGAAGCGACACGACACGACAGCGTCTGTCGGCCACCCCGAAATCTAATTAAACTGCACAATTATTACTTAAGAGCGAGATCACTTTTTTACTTTCATGACGCCATGCCAGTAAACGGCGTCGTATTATTGTGGACTGGAATTATTTTAGATGTTTTTTCCTGTTATAACAAGCTTTTCAAATTAACATTTCTTATATATTTTTTGATGTTTTTGATATATTTATATCAAAATGAAAATATTATTTTAATATATTTTTAATTAAAAAATATTCTTAGATATTTTTAAATTTTTTTAATGTATTTATATTAAAAATTAAAATAATTATTTTAATATAATTTTAATTAAAAAATACATGGCCCAAAGGGTTGGCCGAAAGCTGAGGTTGGAGCCCAAGTTCAACAACAACAACAACGGGCTTGTCATCAGGACTCAGGACTTGAGAGTTAATTATTTTAGAAGCTATTTTTTAATATTTTAATGTTTATTTACTATTAAATTCATTAATAAAACATATTTTTCATCTGTTATTTTAAAAATATTTAAGATTATTTATTATTATTTATTTTATTTAAAATAATTTATGAAATTTAATATTTTTTTCAATTTCATTCTCCTTCAAAACTTTTAAAAAAAATTATTTTTCAATTTAATATACTCAAACAATAAAAAATATTTTTTAATTTATTTTTTATTATATTATCAAACATCAAAAAATAATTTTTATTTTAAAATTTTTTTTTTATAAAAGAAAAATTCTGAAAAAGGCAATTTTTCAAAAGAGAAACGGGCATAAGTTAACTGACAAGCAAGAGTTGAGATGAGTGAGAGGGCATTAGCTGTGGAAAATGACAAAATATCTTTTTCAAGATGAGATTTCTTCCGTGTTACTTCCCTAGGACGCAGCCCTCTCTGCATGCACGTGTCAACACGTGAATGGATCTTGTCCAAAACGTCTTTTAGCACAAGGGGGGTGTTTTCACGCATGTGAATTTTGGTGGTGGCATGGCTTGTAGTTCTGGGCTCACTCGGCTTCCAACTTTGGGCTATTCAACCGTATGGTCCATTGGGTGATAAAGATTATGAAAGTACGCTCCATTTTTTTCTTTCTTTTTTTTCAAAAACAAAACAAAAAACGGTTTATAAGTGGTGTCATAATAATCACTACAAAAAATTTAAAAAATTATTTAACTAAAATACAGTGACTTTGTTCTCACAAATAATAGATATTGTATAATTAATTAAACCTAGATAGAATTTTAAACGGTATAAGCATAGTTTTTAGATTTGGCCTGATGGCTAGCTCGATTCGAGACCCGGGTTCCAAGTTTTGATCCGGTTGTCCGAATTAATTTTTTTTAATCAAAACGACATCGTTTTAGTAAAAAAAAAAACAAAAGTCAACGGGTTGCAATCGGGTTTTTGACCGGGTCACACCGGGTTTTTTCTTCCCCTATTTTTTCTTCAACTTTACTAGGTTCCAGCCCCGGGTCATAGGTCGACCCGCCGGGTCGGGCCGGGTTTCAAAACTATGGGTATAAGTATGAAGCCTTACCCTTGTACAATCTACTAGAAAATTGATGCACAAAGTTAATCTTGAAATAATGTATAAGAACCAAGTCGAAGGTATAGCTAGCAAGTTTGCATAAAAAATAAGAGCGGATGTTAAAAATCTGTAGATTTTTGGGTGTTGATTATGCAAAATCTTGAATGCTTCAATGGCATAATAACCTACATCACTTAAGATATTTTTTTGGATAAATTTTGTTATCTTCTTCTATATCGTACAAGTTTTATAATAGAAGTTCATAAAATATACTAAAAACAAATGAAAAAAAAAAACAATTGAGAAAGATGTCCGTAGTGGATGGATAATGCTAAATGATGCTCAGAACCAAAGTTGATAGGCATTCTTTGTTTGGTCATTAATGCCATATGCCTGAATCAGGAAAAAAAGAGAGACACTGTTAGCGAGGAGGAGGATATATAGTGGGCTAACCACAGAGGAACAATGTTCATTCAATAACGTGTAGTTAAATTGGATGATAGCATATTATATGAAAATAAATGAACGTTTTTATTTTATTTTTTGAAAGATGCCTTGTTTTAAATTCTGATGGAAAGGTGATGAGTTAATTTTATTTATTTATTTTTATAAATGTATAAACGTACGAGTTTGACACAAATATCAGACACAATACATCTAATATTTGGACTTAGCAATGCACCAAGTTCAAGGTAGCGTGCGTCTAGCATGCCTGCCAAACACAATACACTTGGACTTCGCTAAGTGGGCATGGATCTGACATGCATGTCAAACCCAATGCATTTAAACTTGTCAATTAACCAAGTCCAAGGCATTTAGCCTTGGCAATATGCCTAGTATGGTGGCGTAGGTTTGACACGCATGCCAAACATAATACGCTTAGACTTGGCAATTTGTCAAGTCAAAAGTGGTGTGGGTATGACACGTATGCTAGACCTGATATTCTTGTACTTGACTGTCAGCCAAGTCCAAAACGCTTGGGCATGGCAGTGTGCCAAACCCAAGATAGCATAGGTTTGGTACATCTGTCAGACCCAAGTCGTTTGGACGTGGCAGCAAACCAGGTCCAAGATAATTACCATCCTCTCATTGCATGTCTAGGGAAGTGACCGACCTCCCATGAGTCTAAACATCAAGGAAGAATTAAGCCTTTATAAACTTAGCTATATTTGACGTTTTAAATTCTAAATCTCCTTAAGCTTTTTTAGGTGTTTAAAATCCTTCATGAACCCCCTATATTCTTATCAGGTAAGATATATTTATCTCTCATTCAATGTTATTAGGACAATTATCTTGCAAGCCCTCCTTTTATGGACTATAAATACACCATGAGAGTTTCATGATAAAAGGTTCGGGTTCACGATCTTAAACTCTCTATAACCTTGATATTTTATAAGATACTAACTTTACTATCAGAAGATCTTAAAGTTTCTCTAATTAGAATTGTTTTTTTTTTTTTGGTAGGTATTCAAGACCGTTTAGTAGATTTGGAGTTTTTTAGATTGAAATGATATTTAAATATTTAACATATAAATAAGCTATTATCCCAAACACTAAATAATTTTATTTTTATAAATCTTGATTTTTTTAACAACATCGTAAGGTTAATTTTGTTTTGGGATTTTGGCTAGGACTATATATTGTTCATGGCTAAGGGTGGTTGTGTGAGGAGTATATGATTGGAGAGAGGCTTCCTGTGTTTCCTTAATTAGAGTAGCCTGTCATGTCTTAGGTATAATTTTTTTTTCTTTTTAAAAATTAGAAAGCAGTGTTTATTAATTACAATGGGGTTCGAAAACTTGTAAGGTAGCCATGTGTAGTACCACAAACAAACTGAAACTTGTCAACATCTCTCTAACCTTTTTGTTGCATTTTATGCACTTATTATTCTCACCATCCTCATTCCAATTCGAAATCTGTTATTAAATTGTTAATGATTGAACACAAGGTTATAAAACGAGACTGATAAAAATTAAAAATTATTGTAAGATAATAAAATTCATAGCGAAATATTTTATTGATTTTACATAATTTTAAATAATTTTATTTTGATTTTATTATTTTTTAATTCTTATATAATTTTACATTATAAACATATATTTACTCGTGATTTTAACAACTTTATTTGTTGTTATCTTCAGAAGCATCCAACATTGCAATTATATTTAGGGTATGTTTGTTTTTTGAAAAGTGGTTTCCGAAAAATCACTTTCCAAACTTTCATGTGTTTGTTTGCCGTTAGAAAAGTTGGTCAACGAAAAATACTTTTCGGTCAACGAAAAACACTTTCCAGTCAAAGGAAAATTTGGCTTTGTTTCCAGAAAAGTGTTTTCCTTTTATTTTGGACGGGAAACACTTTCCGGAAGCTGTGAAAAATTTAGAAATGTTATATTATTTGCTGATTATATCAAATTTGGTCCTCAAACTTTTGATTGTTATATATTTTTTTTGAATATTTGTTTTTCAATTTTATCCTTTAGAATTTAATTTTTATATTAATTTTGGTCCTCATTTTTATAATTGTTATTTGCTTTTCCCTTATCATTTTTTAATTGAAATTTTTTATCTATCAAATTTGGTCCTCATTCTTTTGATTGTTACTTATTTTTTTTGAAATAATTTATGAAATGTTAATTATTATTATTTTAATTTCTTTATCTTTTAATTTTTTATTTTTTAAATTTGATCTCTATTATTTTGATTACTATTTATTTTATTTGAGATAATTTATGAAATTATATTTTATTTCAATTTCATTCTCATTCAACTTTTTAATTTATAAGATTTGTTCCTCATTATTTTAATAAACTTCAAAAAATAAAACATTAATAAGTTATTTTTCATCTCATTTTCCATGACATAACCAAACACTGGAAAGTGTTTTCCAGCTTATTTTTCATTACACTACCAAACATCGAAAAATAATTCACTTTTCCAGAATTCACTTTTCAAAAGGAAACTACTTTCCAGCAAACAAACGGAGCAGAGAGCATTTGGAAACACGGGTCAACCGGTGTTTTTAAAAAAATCAAAATTTTATTTTTTGTTAAAAATTAATTTATTTTTTTTATATTTTAGATTGTTTTGATGTGTTGATCTAAAAAATAATTTAAAATAAAATAAAAAATATATCATTTTGATGCATTTCAATATGAAAAACACTTTAAAAAGCAATTGAACCACACTCTGACCATCTCACTTATCATCAATAAGGATGGGTTTATAGTGCTAGGTTTGTTTTTGTTTATATATATATATATATATATATATTGCTTAATTAGAGTTTTCTTATTAAAACCTGACTATTGAGATCAGTTTACATACTGAATTTGTACGAGAGAAGTGATTTTTTTGGTCTTAGAATAGTATTTAATGATAGCTCCCCTCGTTATAATTTTTTGGTATGCATGTTCCTCTGCACATAATTTTAATATGATTTTTATTTATTTATATTATCTTTATTTACAATTCTATTTTGCAATTGTATAATTTATTTCATATAACTTACTTTGATAATTTATTACTTGAAACCCTATTATTATTATTTTATCATTATAGTTCCAGTTATTGGAAGACTTTACGTCTTGTTTGAACGTAAATTAAATATCTTTTCCCATAAATTAACAATTAACAATTTTTAAAAATAAGAGAAGGGAGTGCTTTACTATTTATACTTCATTCATTTAGAAACAAATCACTATTTATTTATTATTCATTATACTATTCACCTAAAAACAAATCAGTATTTAATTGTTATGCTATTTTAGAATTATTTTTATTAGTTTTGAGGTTTTTTATTAAATGGCATTTTAAAGTTATATATTGGGTTGATATTTTTAAAGTCTTGAGAGGCTTTTACTTGTTGCTACAGATTGTGTTTGCATTTCATTCCTTTTTTTACATAAAACTTTGAAAGCAAATGATTTTTTATTTTCTAAAAACCGAAATTGTTGAATAATCATACTATCCTTTAAAAATATTAAAAGGAAATAATAAATTGTTGTCATCCAGGACCCATTAATATTTTCTAAAACTAGAAATTATTATGTCTTATTTATTTTTGCATTTCAAAAGTACTTTTAAAAAAATTTAAATTTTTTTATTTTAAATTAAATTTTTTTTAGTATTTTTAGATCATTTTGATGCGCTACGCTAATTTTAAAAATAATTTTTTAAAAATAAATAAAAATATTATTTTAATATATTTCTAAATAAAAAATATTATAAAAAATAACCACAACCACACTTCTAAATTAACTACCAATCTTTATTTTTAAATTATTTTTTTTTCATATCAAATATATTTTAAAAAGTATTTTTCAAACCAGTCCAAAACGCTAACGATGAACGTTCGAGTAAGCGTTCACCTTCAAAGCCTTTTGTCCTTATTTCCATAGAGATCACCGCCCCATGTGAAAGACAATGAAAGTCACTGTCCGTCCGATCCTTGGGTGAAATTCACTGAATCAAGAGTGTCAAGGATTGTGGTTGGATAAAGATTTTGAAAAAAAAATATTTTTTTTTGTATTTTTATGTGTTTATTTTAAAAAATATATTTTAAAAAATATATTATTTTAATATAATTTTAGACAAAAAAAAAATCACTTCAACACTTTAAAAAGTTAACATTTTAAAAAGTAATTTCAACAGAACTCCGAAAAAAGTATCTTCATCTCTTTGTAAATAAAAGAGCATTCATTCGGAACTGCCATATGGTGTATCAATTGGTGGGTCCTATGAATCCACTTTGATGATCCGCTTCAAAGACAGTGACAATGACATGGAACATGCGGCCAAGCTTATTTCCCCTTCCTTCCCTCCACAGTCTCCTTGGATGCTCTCGTCCGGAAATTCTGTAATTAATTCCGAGGATGAGATTGCAAATTTGAAATATCACTCAAGCACGAGCATCATCGCTGATGAGACCGTGCAAAGCTTTTTCTGACCAACCACCGGCACTGTTGCCGTTCAAGAAAAGAGGGTAAACCTGGCACATGCTGCTCCTGTAGTGTAGCTGTGGACAAGGGACTCGAGCCACATTTAATTGCTTAATTCCCTTTCACGAGTAGCATGCAGCGGTGCTAAAAGATGAAATAATCACGAGGTTAGGTAGGAAAGGATTTGGAGAACATGACCAGAAATCATCAAGTGATGGGATGAATTGTGAGAAAGCAGTGCGGTTGGCTGCCCTCTGATCAGCCTCCCACCGGATAATGAATCCCAACAAATAGCAAAAAAGAGTGGAAAGGACAGAACAGAGAGTTGGGTCCGGAGTAAAAAGTAATCGAGGCGTGGTCTGAAAACGGTCCCAAAGCTTCACGTGTTCTGCTGCTTCCGTCTATATCAAGAGGAAAAGGAATCATTAGGTGAGCCGGGATGGGGTTCCAGCACTGCTTGTTCCGATGAGTGTACCCAGCTATGGATCTCATAAATTGCAATGGTCTTCTTAAAATATTATAATCTTTTAAAAAAATATATATAAAATAGAGTTAATATTAAAAAGGAATGATCCGAAAATATTGAAGACTCTTTTGGATGGAAAAAAAGGGACTTTTTTTACAATATTCACTTAAATTTGAAGAAATTCCTCCAATGTTTTCGAATTTTTAAAAGATCACTCAAATTTATTATTGTTCTAGCTTTTTTATTGTAGAAGTTATCCTTGTTTTAATATCTTCTGGTTGTCGAAGTTGGAAACAGCTGTTCGATCAAGTTTGCACTTTTGCAATGCACATGGAATTTTAGTGTCCGTTCTGGAAAGCGATTCTGCAGAGTTTTTAAAAATTTAAATATATATTAAAAGTAATTTTTTTAATAAATATTTTTTTAATTTATTTACAAACTAAAATTACTTTTAAAATCAAGACAGACATAATCAAACACCCTCCATGCAAAACTTAGCATGAGTGCACATTAGAAAGAGAAAAGGGAATGATACGATGACTTAATCATTGCTTCTTTGCTATTTAAGGTAAGCTGCCTTTATAATAAAGAAATAAATTAAAAAAAATCATGGATTTAACTACTTTTAATTAATAACCTCTCTTTTATTAAAAAGCAGATGCCCTTTTCCATTTTATTTAATTTTGTTTCGGCACCTCTTCATTTAGCATGGAAGAAAATAACATTATCTTATATTTTGGCACACGAAAGATACAAAACGCCGCGTGTTATTTATATGAGAAACCTTTTAAGCCACGTGAATCCTTTTTTCTTACAGGCTTTATGACCGGTCACCGAAGGTTTTCTTTTCTAAAAAAAGGAAGGCCGAGAAAATTGATAAGGGGAGAAAGAAAGATGACTGGAAATAAAATCTTACAACTGGAGAAGATCGAATACACAAATCACACCGTGGTCTGATGATGATGATGATGGGAAAGATGAAACGATCACAGATGAAAGACAGGAAAATTAAATACCCTCGTAATTAAGAAATAAATACAGAGAAGGAAAGAAAAAGCCGCGGCACTGAAATTAAAACCATCCCATGCACATATAGCCATCCACTTGTTTTTTAGTAGTCAGCGGTCGGCAACTGCTCGTGGTTGCCGAAGCCAATGAAGAAGAACTCATAAATGAGCCCGGCAAGTCCACCGCCAATCAAAGGTCCTGCCCAGTAGACCCAGTGGTTGGTCCAGGTCCAGCTCACCAAAGCAGGGCCGAATGACACAGCTGGGTTCATTGAGGCTCCATCAAATGCACCTCCAGCTAAAATGTTAGCACCAACAATGAAACCAATTGCAATTGGAGCTATGATCCCCAAGTTACCCTTCTTTGGATCAACAGCTGTGGCATACACTGTGTATACAAGCCCGAAGGTCATCACGATCTCGAGAACGAAAGCGTTCCAGACACCAACCCCAGAGGACAGAGCGAAAGCAGAGGTTTCCTGCGTTGTGCCATGTCAAAACCCAAAATTTAGTTACACCTTCATCTTAACTGAAACAACGAGCTTGAAAACTGATTTCACCAAATAAAAAAAAGGGCAAGGACAGAGGGTTGTCTAGACTTACCAGGCCACCAGTGGTGAACTTGAGAAGCAAGCAAGCGACAGTGGAGCCCAGGAGCTGAGCGATCCAGTAAAGGATGCCACGCAAGAGGGTGATGTTGCCACCAATAAAAGCTCCGAAAGTAACAGCAGGGTTGACATGGCCACCGGAGATGTTGGCACCGACAGACACAGCAACGAAAAGAGCGAAAGCATGGGCGATAGCTGCAGCGATAAGTCCAGCGGGTGTGTTGGCAGCACCGTCCGTAAGTTTGGCGAAGGCCATGCCGGACCCTTCACCGGCAAAGACAAAAATAAGGGTGGAGATGAACTCAGCCAAGGCTGCCCTCAAGGCATCGGGCTGAGTTGCCTCATGGTAGTGGCCTACGGCGATGTTTCTGATCGGCATATTTTGTTGTCTGATCAAAGATTAAACGGTGGAAATTGCTCTGTGTTTTTTTCACACTGGGTGTGGTAGCTAGCTAGAGAGTGCTCTGTGCAAGTACTGGTCTCTACTTCCCGTGGCCATACTTATATTGAGAGACTGGTCTTGGTTAACCTGTTTTATCCGGTTTCCGGTTGAAATTAAGGGTGTGAAATGTTTTTTTTTTCTTTTTTCTTTTCTAAAATTGTATATATATATATATATATATATATATATATATATATATATATAAACAAGGAGCATATGTTATTGTTTATTTATTTTAAAATCAATGATGTGTCTAAAATTAAAAGAACGATAAATCATCTTATAAATTATAACCCAACGAGCATTCACATTACTATTTCAAATTCGAATATATCTTTTGAAATAAAAAATAAAAGAGAGTCAACTTAATATATATTCGTGCTGAGTTACAACTAAGAACATTTCTATAAATAAATAAATCGTACCCCAAATATTACCAAGAAAGAATTGAAACTCAATTCTGAGATCTCTTGGTGAATCTTCTTCTAAAGATTTTTTTTTATTTTTTTTTATTTAATCTTATATCTAAGCTTATCTATCGGTCACCACTGTAGGTGACCAAATAACTAATAGAATTTAATGTAACTTTCGTTTTTTCCCATTTTTTTCTTCATCATTATAATTTTTTAACCATGTTTCGTGGATATTAAGAATTTATTTGTTTTTATGTTTTATAAAATATTTTTTTAAATAATTATTTTTTTATTATTTTATTTTAAATTAATTTTTTTTATATTTTTAGATTCTTTTAATGTATTGATATCAAAAATAATTTTTTAAAATATTATTTTAATACAATTTCAAATAAAAAAATATTTTAAGAAATAATAGCTATCAAACTCCGGAACATCCCTAAATATTCAATGATTGTTAAGAAATTATCATCTTTAATTTGTATAATTGAATAAAGATATAGATAGAGTTATCATCGTTACTTGAAAAGTGTAGCCACTCGTTTTCGAATCCTAGAAAATTTTCCCTCGAGCAAGCATGTTAGTGTAGCCTTATTGCAATAATGAAACATCTCCCACTTGTCGATAAATGTGTGGTTGGATCAAGGAGAAACCACAGATATGTTGAAAAATCATATATATATATATATATGGTCTCTATGTAGCCTCCTTTTCTTTTCTTTTATTTATTTATTTATGTACGTCTCAATATTTATTATTTCTTAATTAATGTATGTTCTTGAAAAGCTTCATTGTGACGCCTGACAATTAACTAAATAGTTAGAATCTAATGACATTCCTATTTTCTTATTAGAAACAAAAGTATTAATAATTGAACCTTAACATCA
This sequence comes from Populus trichocarpa, assembly GCF_000002775.5. Classification (NCBI taxonomy): domain Eukaryota; kingdom Viridiplantae; phylum Streptophyta; class Magnoliopsida; order Malpighiales; family Salicaceae; genus Populus; species Populus trichocarpa. Next base: position 9,657,477 of record NC_037290.2, on the reverse strand, counting down.
TGAAACACTCCCTTGGTCAATTAGGTTAAATTGTCATCAATAAATTTAATAAAAAATTTGAGATTTTTCTAGTGTTATTTCCAATCCGCCATGTATTATCTCTACCCTACAATATGTATAATTATAATCACCCCTTTTAATATCCAGTCTTATTATTACATTTATACAGCATTATTCATGAAAAATATTCTTAAATTGAAAATATTAACAAATTAGAGTTCAGGATTATATGAAAAAAAAAATTGGTGTGTGGATGATATCTATAATATATTTAACATATCCTTTCGTGTTTTTATTCAATTCTAATAGATGTTTAATGCATAAATCTCAATCGAAACTAAGAAGATTCAAATATTTCAATTCCAAAATGTAACTAATGAACCTTAACAAGTAATTTGGGCATTTGTTAGAAAAACTCATAATCTATTTAAGGGTTTAAATTTGAAATGTAGAAGTGAGCAAAAAAACCGAAAAAACAGGAAAAAAAAACTGAAAAAACTGATCCGTGAAAAAAAACCGATTAGAATATTTAAAAAAACCGACCGGTTCGGTTTTGGTTTTATAAGCCCGAAACCAAAAACCAAACCCAAGTCCATAACCGAACCAAACCGAAAAAACCAAGTCAAACCAGAAAAAACCGAGGCAATCGGTTGGGTTTTGATTTTTGCTCTAAAATAACTATATCGAAACCAATTAGTTTGAATCGGTTTCGGTTCAGTTTTAATTTTTCTTAAAAAAAAATTAATTTAATTATTTTTTAGATAAATACCAAATCAAATAAAAAATAATTACCTCTATTGAAATGTATATATATAATTCATCAAAAGTCACTTTTTATATATATATATATATATATATATATATATATATATATTTTATATATATATATATATAAAATAAAATAAAATTGGGAGGGGGCCTTTAGCTAGGGTGGCTAAAGCGTATATGCAGACAAGTACCTCTCGAATTAAAAAGAAAAAAGAAAAAAAATATCCGATAGACGATATTGGAAGAACGTGATGTAATTTATAGTTTAAGTGTCAGCTTGTCATGACGTTGATCACGTTTTTTAACATAAAAGGAATCTCAAATGAGATAGGCACAAAAGATCGATTAGATATGATCGATCGATCATGGCCACCAGAGGGAGTCGTTGGTCATGATTTTTATTTAATTCTCAAGCTGTCTCTATATGGGTAGAGTTCCTACTACTTTAAGATTTGTTGCCGCATTGCTTCGTTGGCCTAATCCTCGATTCGGAATTATTCTACTCCTTCAACTAAGCCTTCAAAACTCAGAAACCCTAAAACAATATATCAAGAGGGTTGTTGGCTGCATCACCACCACAACTTTTGGAGTTCAATGTGTTCAATTACGGGAAATTTGGTATTTTCAATATTAAACTAAGGACCCCCCCTCCAAAACATATCTTTAAGTACTGATCCTGTCGAATAACATGCTAATTTCGTATCCATGATATTTTTCTTTTCTTTTCTTTTTTCTAATTTATATATAATGGATTCAAACATTTATTGTGAAAGAGGTGAAGTGACAAGAGGAAAAGGAGACTTTCACGACTTCATGTATGGATATATTCCTAACTGGAAGCAGAACATACATACTGCAATTTAATCTTGAAAAAGGGGGCTCGGAAACTCTTCTAACTACAGAAAACCAACCACAGGCCCCAGCAATTGTGTAGAACAGCTACTCATGCTAGGAAAGCTTGGGATAAGAGAGGTACGATTACAGAGATTACGGGGAGACCTGTCCGAAACTGATTAGATCTCTAGTTAATAATTGATGTCGTGTTTTTTTATTTTTTAATTAAAATTATAGTATCTACGTACGAGAAGTATTGCTGGTGTTGATATAATTCAAACTGGAATGGACTGTGCTGTTAATACTTTCGTTCGCATATAGCACAGCAAAAGGAAGACACGGAACCGTACTGCTGTGTCTGCAGATACACTAATGGAAGCAGAACTCTATTTGATCGATCATTTCAAACAGAATGCGACCCTTTCTTGGTTTTAATTCTTCCCCTTCAATTCTTCCCCTTCTTTTTTCTTTTATCAAACTATGAAGGATAACTCAGAGAGTGCTGTAGATTCGAGACGTAAAAAGGCCATTCCATTCTGATCCTAATTTCCACACCATTAGAGGATACATGCATTTCTTTTTTCGAGATAATGAGAAAGGGTCCCCGTAAAACGCTTTCTTTGTTGATTTTCAAAGGGAAAAAAAAAAAACAAATGGTCGAGCTGATCAGCTCTCTCTTTCTTTGAATTTGTTTTGTTGGCTCTTCCAGCTGCTTGTCACGGGAGATATATTTTAGTGGCTCCTTCTGGGAGTCGTGGTTGGTATTACTCAAGGCCTTAGCTTACTTGTAAATATATAGTAAACTAATAAATTAAAAAATGTTCATCGAATATTAAGCTATAATTAAGATCGACAACGTCAAGTTAATTTATGCGACAACCAACCCCACAAAATGCATATTCTATATAACTCTTACTACTCTTCACATTGATTCCTAATTTCCTCCTTAATTAACGTTGCCAACTTTTCATTACTTACTGAAATAGTGTGGACCGGAATTTGGCTAACATGATTATATCACTCGTATAATTGGGACATAATTGTAGTATTTCTATTTTAATTTAATTATATTACTTCGTGGGCCTTATCGGGTGACTTCACTAATCATCCTTACAATATATTTTGATTACTATTTCATTACCAAGAAAACTGAAATAATTAAAATATAAACGTGTTTGGTTAATTTTGGAGATTTGATAAAAATGAGTTTTTTTTCCCTATTTCTTGGATAGTTTTTAGATAATTTCTCATTAATCTAAAAAAGCAGGAGAGGAGGACAGAGACAGGGATCAAGCTTTTGCATTTGGTTACTGTTAATTAATTCACTTTTTTTTTTGTCGAATTCCCTAAACTTTTGTAGAGGAAGAAGAAGTGAAGAAACCCCGAACCCACTCAATTATTCAATTAGCCTAGAAAATCAGTTTCGATTGAGGATTGAACCGAAACTTAGAAATTATTTACACGTACAATTAGATTTTCAAATTTTTTACTCAAACCGACCGGATTTTAGACTCCCTGTCGAGGGTATATATTCAGGGATTTCAACATTAATTGATTCCTCCATTGATATCGGTCCAAAGCTTCGTTTTATAACGTCTTAATTAGTCTTTGAATATTAGAGTGTTTGGTTAGCCATTAAAAAAAATAATTAAATTTGGTGTTAATAAATTCATTTTAAAAAGAAGAGTTCAATGGTTTTATTTTTTTAAAAAAATTAATTTGATATTAATTTTTTAAACTGAATGATGTTTTAGAATTGAAAATATCTTTATCAAGATGCTAGAAAGATATCAGAACGGTAACGCTGCTTGCAAAACCTAACCTAGTTTCCTGCTGCTAACAAAAGCACGGCCATTATTTTCCCCTTCTGCTGTTTTTTTTGACTTCTTCAGGAACACGAACTCCAAGATATCGAGCTGGAATGGAAGGTGGGGGCACCAAAATGCATCAAGCACGTTACCTTACCAGGCTGGAGGGAGTGATTGGTCACAGATAATTATTAACAAACCAGTAATTGACAGCTGTAGCCGATCACTTTAGTAGTGGTGAGGTGACCATCACATGACCAGTAGGACCCTTCGCTCTAAATAATTTCATCACCTTTCGGATCATGAGTCGACCAAACCATACGTACAGTACCTGTTCTTCTTTCCCGGTTTTTTTCTTCCTCTAATATTTTATTTTACAGCAGGAAAACAAAATGACAGGAAAATAGAGACAGATTACACGCTACAGTCATGTAGATGCATAAAAGAAGAAGAAATCAAAGAGGAAAATGTGTTTGTAAGTACTGTGTTTTTGTGGTGCACCGACGAGCCTTAATTAGCCAGTAGGGAATGATCAGAGTAGGACAACACTCATGCAAGAACAGGAGATCACTTGGTCGCATTTCATAGGACTCCAGTCTTTCCTTTTTCCTTCTCATCATTTCACACAAAAGAAGAAGCAAACGACAATTTCTGTATTCATCAGGACAAAAAAGGGTAACATCTCCTGGGATGACTGAGAAAGGCTTGTCTTTCACCAAAAGACAACAAACCTTATGAATGACACCATGAGCGGAAAGAGTGCACCTACAAAATATCAAGCTCATGATATATTATGAGCCCTAAGTTATCTTACACCTCATTAATAATGTCTCAGTCGACTGATGAGAAAATCATGGCTTGTTTTTGGAGCACATCTTCTTCATGGACATCAGTACAAGGTAATAAATTAAAACACATCACGAAGAATTAAGGAGATTATATATATATATATAGTCAATTTCATGAAGTTAAAGAGGGTGTTTGGGAGTGTGGTTGTGGTTGCTTTTCAAAGTGCTTTTCACTCAGAAAAGTATGCCAACAATAATTTTTTTATTTTTTAAAAATCATTTTTGAGATCAGCACATCAAAATGATTTGAAAACATCAAAAACATATTACTTCAAAACAAAAAAAAAATTCAAATTTTTTAAAAATTGCTTTCCAACAGCAATGCCAAACGCCCTCAAAGTATTCTTAAAGACTTCTTCTTCCTACAGCCACACAAGTTCCATCCATGCATATTCAATACCTAGACTTCTTCTTCAATTCCTACACTACTAACCTGTTTGCACTAGAGACTGGTTCCTGTTGGGACCCCACTTGTTGAACTCGCAAGGTTTGTCTTATAAACATTAAACAGTAGTGCTTCGAAGGTTGGATTTCGCCGGCATAGATGTAACGTCTGTCAAATAACCAATACCTTAACTAGGAAAGATACGACGAATAGTTTTGTATTGCTCTAAAATATTATTTTTTAAGTTTAGGTTAATACTATTTTATATTTAATTTTTATTAATTAAAATAAAAATGGTGAGATTTGAAGTGATGATTATTAGATTAATAATACTCCAATATAATATTATTGCAGTAATAAGCAGACAATAGCTGAAAATTAAGCAAGTATTCAATATTTAGAGCACGTAAATCCTCAGTATTCAACTAGTACTAAATAATCATTTGTACCAAGCATTCGTACTCCATTTTTTACTTGCCGCAATGACGTAAATTAATAACGTAAAATCATGTACGAATTAATTTGCCTTTAGAGCTGACAAGCTCAGGCCGACAGAAAAATCTATTGCAATATTAAAATGTGTTTTGCTCTTTTAATTTTTTTTTTGTCAATGTAAATATTGATGTTGATTTTTAATTGATAATGTTAATTGATAATGTTAATAATAATAGTAGGATACTCTAAATTGACATCTGGATATAATTTTTAAAGTGATCAAAATTGATAAGGCTTTCCTAATGCCCGTGTCTTTGACTAGTGAGACGCGTTTCTTTGCATCATCTTCCACACCATTTTCCCACGCCATGCACACACTGATATATTTTTCCAGTGATATACTGTCGGTTGGATTTTTTTTTAAATATAAAAAAAATATTAAGAACATGAAATTTTTTTTTAACGGTTTTATTAAATCTGATTAAGTGAGTTAATTTTGAAATTTTCCAACTCAACTATTTACCTAACTCAAGTTTTTAATTAAACTATGTAAGAGCTAACTCGATTTAAATTGATCAATTTCATAGGTTTAAATGCAACCTTGATGAACAATAAAAGCATGACTAAACTTTTAAAAAACTTCAAGATAATAATTTTTTAAAAAATATTGAGACAATGACAGATTGAATCGACTTCGTCTCCCCTGCGACCCAGGTCATGAACTCTATTGGGTTTAATATTTTTCTTTCTATAACTTTTTTCTTTAATTATATAATAAAAATAGATGCTTATAAAATTAAGCATCAACCTAAAAATAGATATTTATTTGAGATAATTATCCCTAGAAAGCAAAAAAAAATCAATAATGCATTCCGTTTCCCAACCAATCCAATATTAAATGATGAAATAAAAAAAATTTAAAAACAATTAAAAGACTAAAAAAAAAGCATATCTTGTCGGTGAGAAAACTCGTCAAACCTATGAATCGGGTAAGCCGAGCTTGTACGTCAAACCTATGAACTGAGTTATGGACTCCACTAGGATTATGATTTGTTTTTTTGCAAAACTATTTTTTATTTAATTATATAATAACAAAAATAGATGATTGCAAAATCAAATTCCAACCCAATACCGAGATTTTTTTTATAGATCGTGATAACCTCATAAAAGGCGAAACGAAACCAATTATAAAACTGAATTTCCAATTAACCAAGTATCTAAAAATGAAAGAAAAAAACTAATTTTAAAAAGTTAAGCTTGTCAGACATGTGAACTAAGTCAATCAGCCAAACATGTGAATAGGTCCATGAACTTTATAAAGTTTAATAACATAACTTTTTTCTTAAACTATTTTTTTTTTACTATATGAGAAAAAAAACTAGACAAAAAAGTAGTCAAGTTCAATTAAAAAAAGACACTCCACCAAACGCGTAAATCAGGACAACCTGAGTTATCTTCGCAAACCCGCAAACCATGCTAATCTTATATAAAAGAAACAAATTATGAAGTCAAATTCTCAACCATCTCAATATTAAAAGAAGAAATTGATAAACAAAAATTTGAGAAAAAAAATCATAAAAAAGTTCAAAAACAAAAAGAAAAAGGAAAAAAAATCAAAACATTATGGATTACTATTGTCATTCACAGTGAATGTGTGTGAGTGAACAATGATTTCCTCACACCCTATTAATTTTTATTACTTTATAAAGTTTAATAATATGAATTTTCTCTAAAACTTTTTTTTAACAATATGAAAAAAAATAAACAATAAAAAAAGTCAAGTTCATTTAAAAAAAAAAAAAACAACCCATTAAACTCGTAAACCGGGGCAACCTGAGTTACCTTAGCAAACCTATAACCATACTAACCTTATATAAAGGCAAAATAAAAAGAAGTAAATTACAAAGTTAAATTATAAACAATCTCAATTTTGAAAGATGAAATCGATAAAAATAGATTTGAAAAAAAAATCATAATAAAAATTCAAAAATAAAAAAATAAAAAATAAAAAAGAAAGAAAAATATTATTGTATTACTATTGTAATACAGTACAATAAGTGTTGGGTGAACAATAATTTCTCCTACATTCTTTAATTTTTGTTACTTCATAAAGTTTAATAACATGATTTTTCTCTAAAATTATTTTCTTAACAATATGAGAAAACAATAAACTATAAAAAAGTCAAGTTTAATTAATTTAAAAAAAAACGTCACCAAATTCATAAATTGAGGTAACTTGAGTTATATTGACAAACTCGCAAACCACACTAACCTCATAGAAAGACAAAAAATAATTAAAAAATTAAATTCTCAACCATCTCAATATTAAAAATAAAATTGATAAAAATAATTTTGAAAAAAAAATATAACAAAAAAATATAAAAAGAAAAGGAAAAGAAAAAAAATATATGTTTAAGAAGAATAAAAAATATGAGGAAATATTTTAACAATTTATAATGTTTTATAAAAAAGCTACAAATGATCTCCCATGTATTTTAGCTTTTCTTGTAATAATATTACCTTATGAAAAAAGAAAACAGATTTTATTTTAAAGACACCAATAAGAAAAATTTAAGCAACGAAAGAAGGAGCAGTCTGGTTTGATTCGATGAAGCCCAGATATCTTGAAGTGGGCCTTCTTGGAATATATGGGCTCAAATAAAAATTATACTATGTAGTAGGGAAGCCCACTTTGTGCCTATGTAAATAATTCTTTCTTTTCTGAACGAATGAGAGCAGATTTTGTCAATTTAATTTAGATATACTTTCCCTTTATGATAATTATGCTGGAAAATCCATATAAAAGCTATTAACCCTTTAAAAGTTTTTATTAACAATTAGACTGTCAATATACTATATACTTTTCTTTTGATTATAAAAATTGAATGGTTGGTAGATTAGAATTCTTTAGTGAATATCATAGCATAATGTTACTATTTTTTTTTTTATTAATGTGGATGTCTGAATTAACTTGCATGTATCTTAACTAATTTTAAAAGTCTTGAAGTATTTTTTTATTTGATATTATAGGTGTTTCCTTTACTAACTTTATGTAAAAATTAAGATTTGGATGCTTAGTTAAGAATTGAAAGCAGTGAAAATCATTGGAACCTGGTGCATTTAAGATTTAGATGGTTAAAATTCAATTTTTTTTGTTTAGATGGTTAAAATTCAATTTTTTTTGTTTAAAATTTTTTTTTATATATTTTCAGATCGTTTTGATGTGTTAATGTAAAAAATAAAAAAACATATTACAAAAAAAAAATGAGTGTATTACTATTGTAATAAAAATGGGTGTATTACAAAAACAAATAAAATTACCTTGGCAAACCTGTAAACCACATTAACCTCATGTAAAGGCAAAATAAAAAAAGCAAATTACAAAGTTAAGTTCTCAACAATCTCAATTTTAAAAGAAGAAATCAACAAAAAAAAATTTTAAAAAAAAATCATAACAAAAATTCAAAAAAGAAGAAGAAAAAAACAGATAGCAAAACATTGTGTATTATTATTGTAATATAGTACAACGGGTGTTGGGTGAACAATAGTTTCCTCCACTTTAATTTTTGTTACTTTATAAAATTTAATAATATGATTTTTCTCAAAAAATATTTTTTTAACAATATAAAAAAATAAATGATAAAAAAATCAAATTTAAAAAATTATTTTAAAAAATTATAATAAAAAACAATCATTATCTCATTTTCAAAATAAAAAATCCTGGCTTGTTGCCGTCGCTAAGGAGCTACCATTTTCGCATTGGTGATGGCGATTTTACCGAGAAGAGAGGCGCGCAATAAGGGAAAGACATTTATTGCAGGTCGCAGTACTGTTAGGCTTATTTCTCCGTCATTAATTAAATAAAAAAACAAAAATTAGCAGTAATGTATTGTACACGGTACCGTTTGAAGCCAAGGAAAGAAGTGGCGTGGCAGCGGAGAGATTGCTTGAAGAGGATGGGCAAGTGGGCAGCGAGGAACAATCCACCAACAAAATCCACACACAAAAATAGTTTGAACTTTTTCGATGCCTTACTTTGCCTAAGCATAACTAAGGCTGGCGTTAGCCTTTTTTTTTTTTGGTATAAACCACGCGGTGTCCTGAACGCCGGTCCAGACTAATCCACGCTCGCACCGAGTCGGCCCACAGAGGGGTAAAGTGCTCCCCAAGAGAGGTTCTCCATACACAAGAAGGGGTCGAACCCCTGACCTTGCTTAAGGGATGAGAGTGCCGAACCACTCACACCGTGCCCTCTTGGGTGGCTGGCGTTAGCCTTTACGTGCCCTCCCACAGCGCCTTCCTTCCAATAATACCGTACGCCAAGAATCTCTCCACGCCTTAATATATTCCTTGATTCACCTTATAGGAAGCGGAAAACTTTGCTCTGCTGCCACCGTCCAAAACTATTTCGATCCTAGCTAGCTTCCTCTGTGTGAGGTCTTTTTAAATTAATATGGATTTAGGTTGAGAAAGTCAATATTTAACTAAACAAGAGAAAGTTATCACTATTCAAGTTGATATTACACTATAAATATTGTAAATCTTTTTAGCTAAGCTAATTCAGAAGTTTGATTGGCAACTAGTTTCTTTTCTAAAGAGAATCTTGGATATGAGAAGTCTTTATTTCCTAATATCATTTTAGATGGATTGGAATAAATAAATAATTCACTCTTTGCTTGCTATTATTTATATCCTTAAACTAATTAAATTATATGTTGTAAACTATGGCCATGTTGGATTTTTTTTTTCTTGTGGGAATGTTTATTAAGCATTACTGTATATTATTATCATGCATGATTCTTGCATCATTAATTATTTTGTGAACTAAACTCCTAGCGTCCAAGCTTAAGTTTATTGTTGGAAGCATGCATGTATTCTGTTTCTTGTAGTGTTTGCATTGCGAGAAGTCAAGTTTTGTTAATTTTTGTTTACTCTAATTACACTTGGTTAAGTGTTGTAGCTTATGTGTTTTGTGATCTTGTTAATTAGATGTGTAATCCCTTAACATTTTAGTAATTAGTACATCAAGAAGAATTGAACTGATTAAGCTCTAACCTGTTTTTTTCAAGTTTTATTTTATTATTTATAGTTGATCTTTTTATCAAAGTATATCAAATTAGTAACATCTTCAATATACTTAAACTATATTAATGTGAAGAAATATATATATATATATAATGGGCTAGCAGTTTTACCAAATGGGTTATGCTCATACTGTATTGTGAAATAGCTTTTTTTCTTGCTACTTGCTTGTATATGAACATATCAGTTTTTCTAAATAAAATGGGCTAGCAAGCAATAATGGTTTTTAACTTAAGTTCGATTTGGTTTATTACAGGTCTTTAAAATAACTTCTCAACATGGTAGCATTCTAAATAATGATTCTTCAACTGCCCAATCATTTTAACCTTTAATTTCTAGTTCAACATCAAGTGGTATAAGAGGAAATATAGATTTGGCATCGGGTCACTGCAAAGAGGCTCCTGAACTTAATGTGTGATATAAAAAAAAAATTAGTATGCTATATTGTGCCAAAGCTTTTACAGGTGGAGACATTAATCGATTCAAGCAACATTTAGTAGGAAATAAAGAAGAAGTGGAACAATGCCGTAAATGTCCTTTGGATGTTCGTCATCAAATGATTTTGAATCTTCAAGGGAATGTTGAAAAGGAGAGCTAGAGAAATAAAAGCAAATTACAATCAATATAGCGCAAAATAAAAACAGTATGAAGAGAGGATGATTAGATAATTAGAAGATGTTGATGATGATGATGCAGAAGCTGATGGTAAGAAGCAGATGTTACCATCGAAGGATACCAAACAAAGAAAGTAAAATCACTGGTATTGTTAAACAATCAATTGCAAGTTGTGAAAAATAGAAAGAAAATGCAATATTAGGGGTATATTTTATGCCAAGAACAACTTATGGTGCTCAAAAGTCTCTCCGAAGTTGTTGAAAAAAAAAGTTGTCGAACGGTGTGATCTTGCTATAGCAAAATGGATGATTGATGCATGTGTGTCATTTAATATTATTAACTCTATTTACTATCAACATGCCATAGATGTCGTAACAACCATGAGTCTTGGTTATAAATGACCAAATTTTCATGCTTTTTGTGGTTATTACTTGGCAAAAATGGTTAATGAAGTGAAGATTTATGTTGAGCGTTATCGAGAAACTTGGAAGAAAACCAGTTGCACATTGATGATTGATGGATGAACAAATCAAAAAAGGAGAACTTTAATTAATTTCTTAGTATATTCTCCTAAATGAACTGTTTTTTTTAAACAGTAGAGGCATCAGAGGCCTCAAGAACTATTGTGTTATTATATAAGTTGTTTAGAGATGTTGTTTTGTTTGTTGGGCTTGAAAATATCGTGCATATGGTGACTGGTAATGCTTTTAATTATGTTGTTGTTGGCAAGTTGTTGGTGGAAGAATTTCCTTCAATATTTTGGTCTCCTTGTGCTACTCATTACATCAACCTTATGCTCCAAGATGTTGGTAGGCTACATTCAATTTGTTATGTTGTTGATCATGTTTCCAGTATTACAAAGTATATTTATAATCATTGATATCCATTGTTTTTTATGAGAAAGTTCATTGGAAGGAAATAAACATTTCGATCAACTCCTACTTGCTTTGCTATTAATTTCATTGCTTTGCAAAACATTTTAGTACACGAAGACAATTTAAGAGCTATGGTGACATCTAGAGAATGAGTCTTCTCTGATAATGCTAAAGATAATAAAGGAAATAGGTTTATTGATAATGTGTTGAACTTTATGTTTTAGAAAGAATGTGCATCAATTATAAGAATAACCGAACCAATAGTTCGAGTTCTACAAATTGTTGATAGTGATGATAAACCTTCTATGAGATATTTATATGTGGCTATCCATTCTGCAAAGGAAGAAATATTGAAAAGAATTAAAAAGAAAAGGGCTAAGGTGCAACCTTTCCTAGACATCATTAACAATAGGTGGGTTGGTTAATTGTATAGGAAGCTTTATGCAGTGAGATTTTGGTTGAATTCTCAGTTTCAATATGATGTAAATCTAATGGATATATATACAAACACCATTTTCAGACTTTTAGATGTTGTTGAGAAGTATTCAAATGGAAATGCAACTCTGCTAAGCAAGTTTACAAGTGAGATGAAGTTGTTGAGGAATGCAGAACATGACTTTGGTAGAGTGTCTGTAAGAAACGATCGCATATATTTACCTCTAGGTATATTATTATATTTATATTCAAAGAAATTTAAAAATATTATCTTGACATAATTTCTTTTATTAATTTTGTATATAGATGAATGATGAGTGACATATGGAACTTGTGCTCCAAATCTTCAAAAGCTGACTATATGAGTTTTAAGTTAAACTTGTAGTTCTTCGGGATGCGATAAGAATTGAAGTGTTTTTTAGCACATCCACTCTAAGAAGAGAAATCAATTGGAGCATCACATATTTAATAACCTAGTTTACGTCCATTATAATTTGAGATTGAAACAAAAGTATTTTCTTTTTTCTAATTCTTCAAAAGTTATTTTATATTATTAAGTAGCGTCATTAATACTTATATTGTGTACCTTTACTTTGATTTTGTAGGAATTATTGGAAATGATGGAATTATAATCCAATAATTTTGAGGCATTTTCCTGATACTGGAAATTGGATAGTAGAAGATAATCCATCATCTTTGACAACCGAAAAAGTAGAAATCTATCACCGTGATTTATCAACCATGACTATTCAAGATACTTTAAATGAAGGTAATGGAAGATTTGATCCTTTAGTTATTAGTTTGTTTGAAAATAAATTATTGTTCAACATGTAATGTTTATCGGTTAATTATGTTTCAATTGTAAATTTGATAAATATAAATGAGATTGAAGATGACTGTGATAAGGAAGATACATAGGAGCATGATGATGTTTCGATAGGCATTAATGAGGTTGGCTCAATTCCATTGACATTTGATTCAAATTTTGTTCCTATGGACACTGAAGAACTTAATGCCTACATTCAAGCAAAGTAAATATGTTGATGTGTTAGAAAAAGTATAGTCATTCGAATGAGATCTTGTACTTTACCATTCTTTTTTTTAAAAAATTCTACTGGTATTAAGTGTTTAACATATTTTAAAATCTTTTTTAATTCCAATGGAGTTTAAATGTTGTTATCTTATATCTTCTATGTTAAATTATTTATCTCTAGAACAACTTGTTATTTATTATCCTTGCATTTAATATTTTATTATATTTAAAACAATTATGTTAAAGGCTTGTTTATTTGAGAACAAATAAACAGATTAATTTGTTGATGCTAATTAATTAAGCTAGCAATATGATATTTTTTTTTATATCCTAGCTAAATTTTATTTCAAAACAACCATAGTAATACATTTAATGAAGAGGGGAATCACTTTCCTTTTAACATAGCACTGAGCCCAAAAGGACCTGACCTACCACCAACCTACTAGAAGGGCATATAGTATATTCATTAAATGTATATTCAATAGTGATCTATCACCATAAAAAGCATTTATCTCTTAATCAGTCTCTGGAACCAATAAAGGTAAAGGAATGAGCCGAATTACCTTTCTCCCTATGTAATGTCCATTGACTATATAAAGAACAAGAAGGTGAAAGGGTCATGGATGATCTTTTTCACCTTCTTCTCTTCCATATCTTTCCTTTTCTCTTCACTTGGTTTTTCCTACTTTTATACATCCCCTGATCCCTCATACTCTATCTTATTAAAGGAGATTTGTTTTACAGGTATATCTACGTACCATCTTCTCCATTTCCAATCAACTTTCATTCAATTCTGTTATGCAAAGGGTCCCTGTATTTTTAAAGTTTCATGAGTTGATCAATAATGATTTAACATTATGTCATATATGGCCGACGTGATTTTTGGGTCACTTTCCATCTAAGAAGTTTTCAGTGTACAATGCGAATGTGAAGTAGGTGTGGGTTAACTCCACATGAACTCTCTACTTAATTAGCGTATAATGTAATGCCATTAGTCTATAGGCCATTCCATTAGCACATAGAGCAAAAGGTCAACAATCCTAATTTCTCAAAAATGTTTATTATATATCTCCACCTTTAGTTTTCAAGATTATTGCCCTTGTATTCGAGAAATGATTCGTTGCTTAATGAACAGTTACTAGTTCCAGAATTCAGCAGTACTCCTGTCTCGATCCTGCGCGCAGAAAGATGAGTGCACTAAAACAAGTGAAGCAAATAAAAATTAACTAATAAAACATAAACAAGAAAGGCGAGAGAGAAAAAGGGAGGGAAACGAAAATTCTGTGGTTCCAGGCTTGCAAACCAATCCTCCAGAAAGAATCGCTTAGAAAAAGTAATGGGTTTGCTTCAAAGCCAATCGAATCTCACTAGTATCCTCGCCTCCTCATACTTGCGTTCTTTCTTTTATATTCTCTCTGTGTATGTGTATCCATCTGTATTTCTTCTTTTAATAAGTCTATTATAACTTTCATGTTTGGAAAACGCAAGACTGGCAAGTAAGGAAATTCATGTAACTGTCCAAGGGTTACAGCTCTAATTAGAGAGAAAAAAAAACCCTCTCCTTCTCCCTCTCCCTTGACAACATTCATTACTACCTTTTTAATATAAGATTAACTCCAACTCTCCTACCTTGCTAGCTTTCCTCCTCACCTCTGTCTGTTTGTCTCTCTCTCTCTAACTGTGTGTGTGTGTTCCTCTTGGATCATTAAATTAATGATGATGGTTTCTCAAGATCAAACGATGGGGTCTAAGGAACTAAAACAAATCATCAAAGGCAAGCGTACCAAGCGACCAGGGCCATCTTTGCCGCTAACGTTAGCCATGACATCTTCTAGCTCATCTAACGCTGGAGAGAGTGAAGGTGAACTTGATCAAAGAATCTACAACAACTCGTCATCGTCTCCTGGTCCTAGCACCTCATTTGAATTCATGGAAAGGACCGGGGAGGAAGAAGACATGGCCAACTGTTTGATTTTTTTAGCTCAAGACAACCAAAACTACAAAATATTAGTTAAGCCCATGGCTATTGTAGCATCAACAACTACTACGAATATCAACAAGGATGCTGGGTTATATGTTTACCAATGCAAGACCTGTGATAGGCGTTTCCCTTCATTTCAAGCGCTTGGTGGACATAGAGCGAGTCATAAGAAATCAAAACCTGGTAGCCTTGATCATGAAGACAATAAAGTGTTAACGGCGGTAGGAATGACTCATGAAGAGTAAAATGAAAATCGAAATAACATTAATACAAGCACAACCCTTTCATTGCAACTAGTAAATAATAGGGTTTTATGTAGTCCTAATGTGAAGTCTAATAAGGTCCATGAGTGCTCTATATGCGGTGCTGAGTTTTCATCTGGTCAGGCTTTAGGTGGTCATATGAGACGGCATAGGGCGTTTGCAGCTGCCACTTCAACCACAACCATAACAACAACAACGACATCAACCATGAGTTTGGGAAGAGTTAATGGTCTTGATCATGAGTCCCAAGAATCCAAGAAACCAAGAAATAACCTACAATAACCTACAACTAGATCTTAATCTTTCGGCACCTGAAGATGATCTCCTAGAACCCAAGTTCCACTTTGCATCAAGGAATAAGTTCTTGTCCTCACAGCTTCTCCCTTGGTTGATTTCCATTACTAATCCAATTAAAATGGAAATTGTTGTTTTCTCATTTGGGATTATTTCACTCCAAATTCAATTTGGGCTTATTAACTTCATTTTCACTAATGCAATTCATATTTGTTAATTATGATTCTTTGAATTTTTTTTATTATTATGATCACAAATGTCGAAGTTGGATTATTTGAGTAATCAAATGGTTGCAGGCTTGTTCATGGTTGCATTATTCACTTCAGAAAAAAGTTACATAAATATTTTCTTTTTCTTTGTTTTGATTGAGAGGAAAATGTGGGAAATTTGTGGAAGCAAAGCTTCATTGGCATGAGTTTGCAGCCACCGATATCACAACCGAAAGTGGTGGATTGGGTTCTTCTCTTGTTTCGTTTTCAAGAAAGCTAAGGCTTCCATAGTCCCATATCTGCATGTCTGTTTCATTAATATGACAGAATATTAAATGGATAGCAAGCAAGCCACCGCTAACGTCTGCCCTTCTTTTATGGGTCTACTTGTACTCGATCATTTAGTGAAGTAGGTTATACGATAAGTCACCCTTAAGCCATCCGTTATTGTGCTAATTCTTTGTTATATTAGGCAGTGAAGACTCTGCTCTCTGTTTATCACACACAACAATGGCGTTTACACTCGCACTATCTCACTTGATTAGAGGCGGTGAATCTTGAATACCATAATATTACAGCACGCATTTCTCTCTCTCTTTTATTTATTAATATGACACGTATTTTGACTAATCATACGAATCTTAAAGTTAATGATTATATAAGTTTTCAGTAACATTAAAATTTATGATACCCAAATTGATAACTTTTAGAAAACAAACTTAAAACTTAAACAAATAATCTGCACTCTTCGTACTAGTTACACTCCTCATGTTACAGAATGTATTTTTTACTTTGCCAGGTTTTAACATTACTTTTTGGCTGGTTCACCATGCTTTTAGTAGATTGCCTAAACATAAACCAAACTTTCTAACAACTACGAAGAGCTTTATATAAAGAATCCCTTGTGAGATCCATGTGTCTAAAGAGAACACCAACGTGAAAATAATTGGTGTATGGCCTCGGCATTACGAACTTTAGATTGTTGATGGTACCTAAAAGAGACTTAGATTTGTGCTGATTCCTGAATTTCCAAAGTGTAAAGCAGTCCAGCTTTTAGTAATTTGCGACATGTACACGACATTATATATTTTCTAAGTGCCAACCCACATTTATGTGTAGAATGTCCTTAACCGAATCAACATGGGTTGTCATAAAGTAGTATATAACGCCACCATTCATGGTAAGATCAAAGAAGACAAGGGAACTTGTACCCAAGTGATCTCTCCCTTTTTTTGTCGTGTGCTATCACTTTTTAATAACAAGTGGGCATGTATATAGAAAGATGATTAAGAGTATGACACCCATGATGTAAAGACAAGGTTATCTACAATTTTTTTAGTTCGTTACTTCCACATTTCGTTGGTGTTGAGAAGCACGAATGCATGTGACTACTTTGCGTGAGGCGTCCATATACTTGAGAGAGCTAAGGGAAGATGATAAATAACTGTTCATTGTCGTTTCACTATTGCACATGTATGATGATAATGTGTTAGCTAGTCTATCCTAAACACTTTTACATGAAACCGTTTATTTTTATGTTTTAAAAATTATTTTAAAAAATTATTTTTTTATTTCACTTCTATTCCATCGCATTTTAAAAAATAACTGTTATTATACTCTCAAACAATGTACATGTGAAGTCTGCATCAATACACTTCTATCTTGGTCGTTGTTTCTGTAACCCTCTCGTCTTTAGAGGAGTAACTTGTTAGAACCTGGAGGATAGTTTTGTGTTGAGAAAATATCCTTAAAATAATAATATCTATACACACCTCAAGTTTCTATTCGTATTTACATTCTTACAACATTTACCACGGATAATCACATAAATCCTTTGACAAATCAAGATTCATTAACGAGGGATAAAAGACTTGATATATTTTTTAGAGCTTCGAAAGATGGTAAGGTAGCTTGCTTCCAAGCCATTGCACTAGATGCGCATGGACTCGCGATTGTTAACACCCATTATCATCCATATCCAGCATGCGCTAAGATATACGAAAAAAGGACCACCTCCTAAAAGCAAGCCACAAGTGACCCAAATGAGCGGAGTGGAAAGACTCCAAAGACAAACCCAATCTCTTACAAAGTGTGGACTGTGGAGAACGGCACCATGCTTGGAGGTATAGGGTTCATGCCCACCAAAAGATAATTGAGTTATGGTCTTCTTCTACACAGTTTCAGGCCCATCAATTGTCCTGTGTCAAGGTCCACTTCTGTTGCTCTCTAGGCCACTTCTTATATATATAATTTCTTTTTTCTTTTTTCTTTTTCGTGCCGCGAACTATTTTTTCCTTTTATTTTACTTGCTGAAGCCCTACTTTTGTTTTAGCTGTCTGCTTCCACCTTCCTGTGTATCCTACCTGCACAAACACAGAGGGACGGAGAATTATTTAAAAAAAAAAACGAGAAATGGCAGTACATCTCGACAATCTAATGGAAGAAGAGGAGAACGAAGAAGACAATGCTCTGTTTGAAGGAGACGGCTTAGTTGACCAAGATTCCGATATTCCTCCTCACCTCCTTGACCTCGCCCGCGCCGCTCAGCTCGGTGACCTCGACGCTCTTCGCAATGCTCTAGGTTGATATCTTCTCTTTTTCTCTTGCCCTTTTTTTTTTGTCCTTTTGGGTTTTTTTCCACTTGTACAGTTGGCACTGATTTGCTTGAATTTCTAGTTGTTGGATATTTGGGTTAGGTTCTTGCTCAAGGGTTTACTTCTTAATTAGGACTGGTGTGATAAAAGAAAATACGTGGGTTGATTGGATTTTTGAGTATTTGGATTGGTCTGTGTTCATATTGGTAAGTTTGGAAGGTTTTTTTAGTAAGCTGACCAGTAATCTCTATTGAGTTGCTAATGAATGGACTGGAGATTCAGCGATGGTTGGTGGGTGAGTGGACTTCAGTGGTAGGAATAGCTGTAGACATCCTGCTGAGATAGGGTTTTATTATCTTCATGTGAAAGAGAGCGAGAGAGAGAGGCCTGTTGCTGCTAATCAACCGAATAACAAAGCTTGATGTGGAGCTGTGTATATTCCTACTTATGATCTGTGGAAGACGCTGTATAATATAAAGGATCTCCTTTGGGTGTTAGTTCTTATAAAAACTACCCTACCGCCTGCGTTTAGGCTAGCCACACTTCTCACTTCTAAAGCCTGGTTCTGCATCTGAGTAGATAGATTTGGTCATTCGGGTCCATTGTTTCGAAAATTAAATAGTGGAAATAATTTTATGAAAGAGTTTAATAACGGGTTCATTGCCTGCCTATAAAGTTAATAATGCTTGAACTTGACCCCAGAAGTGAAGCTGCGTAATTGAATTTTGGAATGCGAGATTCCTAAAGATTGGAGTTTGAACTTGAGCATTATCAAACATAACACGTTTCATTCTTTGATTTTTCATGGGATTAGAAGAATATATTGCTGCCGATTTAGATCTTTTGTTAGCTTCACTATGCAGGATTTTTTAGTTTGTGCAAATGTCAAATTGATGATGGTTTGTTACATGACTTGGAGGTTATAAAACAATATTGTTGAACATGGGCAGTGACTCGTACATTGATTAGAATCTTCTGGACTTGCAGCCAATAGGTTTCCAGTCCAAGGCTTTGAGAGTAGCTAGTTTATAACAAAATGTGAAATGGTAAAAAAATTTCCTTTTTGAAGTAGGAAGTAATGGAAGATTGGTAATTGCAAGGTTTGTAAGAAATCTCTAGAGTTAGGGATGATGTGTGCAGAATTCATTCCACCCATTAAGTTAGAAATCAGAAATTTGAAAGCACAAAAAAATTATTTAACGTTTTCAACTGCCATTTCATTCCTGTCATCATTGCGTGGCACTAAAATGCCACCTAAGTCAAATAGGTGGAAGATGGTGACACGGCTCTCCATTTCATTTCTGCTCATACTTTAGTTTTTGGTTCAGATAACCTGAATGGCAGCATTGATGAACCTGTGGAAGATGGTGACACGGCTCTCCATTTGACATGCCTGTATGGATATTTACCCTGTGTCCAGGTTAGTGGTCTCGATTTATTCTCTTTTACTGCTTTTTGGTGGTGCTTTATAGTGTTAAACTGTACTACAAATTATTTCACTTTCCTCTGTAGCTACTCTTGGAAAGGGGAGCAAACTTGGAGGCCAAGGATGAAGACGGGGCGATTCCTCTGCACGATGCTTGCGCAGGGGGTAAGAACAAGAATTTATCACCATCAACTTGTTCTGAATTCTTTCCCCGTAAAATTATCAAAACGAGTGTTGAACTTTTCTTTTTTGCTCCCTCCCTGCCCTTGTTCTCTGCTGCAGGATTTACTGAGATAGCCCAACTTCTACTGAACACTGCTAGTAGTGCAGAGCGTGTGAAAAGGATGCTAGAGGCAGTTGATGATGAGGGTGATACTGTGAGTTCCAATAATAAATTGAATGGTTTTCGAGTTTTGGTAGGAGGCCGCATTCTTAGAGCTGACTGGAAATTGGTTAGGAGGAGAAAATAGGGCAAAAAAGAAATGATGTGATTCCTGTTTCCTGTTTCTTTTTACTCTTGTTGGGATTGTTGTGTTGGGCCAGTCAGCTGATGTCATTGCTGTGGCTTTGCCCAGTCCTTTAGCTGGTGGGAGCTAACGAGGGTTCTTAGAGTGACAGTTTATTGGACCTGTAGCTGTGTTTTAAACTCCCTCCTCGCCC
Organism: Populus trichocarpa; assembly: GCF_000002775.5. Taxonomy (NCBI): domain Eukaryota; kingdom Viridiplantae; phylum Streptophyta; class Magnoliopsida; order Malpighiales; family Salicaceae; genus Populus; species Populus trichocarpa. Next base: position 9,636,932 of record NC_037290.2, on the reverse strand, counting down.
CCCTGTCAACCCTTGTATATGTAACACTATTCTTTCTTTCATTTCACTAATCACTGATATTAAAACCCTTTTGCAGCCTCTTCACCATGCAGCAAGAGGTGAACATGCTGATGTTATTAGATTGTTGCTGGCTTCTGGTGCCTCCGCTACAACAGCAAACTCATATGGAAAGGTTAGCAACCATTGGTTTCATTATGGAGATTATGAATCTCATCTCCTTCATTTACTAATTAATTGTTATGGCAGATTCCAAGCGAACTACCTGAACCAGATACTGAAGCTCACAGAATTTTGGAATCCGCTGGAAGTGCATCATCGTGACCATCTTCAGCTTCCTTACACAAACACAAACTTATACCTAATGGTAGTTAGAAATTTAAGATTTTATTATTATTATTAACCACAAATTTAAAATGTTCAATGCTATCATTACTGGTGCCAGTGAGTTTTGGATGGTTGAGAGAATGGTATGTGATTAGTTAGCCCATGAATACTTGGTGTTGAAGTTTTTTAAGACACGAGCTCCTTAATTTCTGGCCCGAAGGTCTCTGTAGTTTAGTCAGCTCTAAAGTAGCATTGTCTATTCAGTCTTTGCCTTCCAGTTCTTTTCGTTCCTAGTCGAATCAAATCCTGGAACAGCTTCTAAATGGAGAATCCATTTCAGAGTATAAGATTAAAAGGGCTCCATTTAAAGTTTATCCTGAAACAAATCGGAAGCTGAGAACACCAATTGCTACCGACACCTACGTTTAGGGATCAATCGTACTTTGGAATGTCCAATGACTTTATAATAAAGTTTTAAGAAAATAGAACTAGATTAGATAAGAAATACCTTTATACGAGTGACAATATATTTTTGTTAATATAATTAAAGAAAAAGTTTCACTGGATTGTGTTTTTCTTAAAAAATTGAATTTTTTTTTGCTTAAAATTATTTTTATTTTATATTCTTTTGATGTATTATGTTAAAAATACTTAAATTATTATTATTTTTTGTTATTTTTATTTGCAAATATGCATATTCAAGAGATTAGAGTCAAAGTTTAATTTTTATCATTTATACTGGTTTAATATCTTTCTTAGAAATGATCAATGAACTGATTAATTGACGAATCTTTTATTTTTTTATGAATAACTTAATCGATAAGTCTTTTCTAATTAGAAACAAACAGACTTATCTAATTAGAAACAAACAGACAGACAGCAAAATTCTCAAATGATCTAATTAACAATTTTTCTATTTTAGGGACATAAACCAAATTTTTCGCTAATGGTCAATCAAATTTTATTATTGTCTTGGTATACAATGTTGTCATGGAGTTTTTGTTAATAAAACTTAAAAACCGATTGACACTAACGAGGAATTATTATTGTACCTTATTACTGTTCCTGGGAGTTCTATAAGAACTTCATAAAGAAAATTAGAATATCAAAATATGATATAGAATTATATCATGATCGAACTTCATAAGTTGAAACGTTTCAGGATTGTTTATAAAGTTTAAAATAATTTACAATTTGATCATTAAAACGAAAAAATAAACTAATTATTGTATCATAGGATTGAATAATAAAATTAAGCTGTAGTATCATGAAACTCTCTTGTAGTATTAGAATTGTAATAACTGTTTTTTTAAAATGTTTTTTTTATTTGATCACAAAAACAAACACACTCTCACCTAACCCATCCTAAGGAAACGAAGGCAGTGCTTTATAAACTACATTAATTCTCTGAGGATGTTCAATATCATTATCATTATTATTTTTTTCTTTTTTCAAAAACACTACATTATATGTGAAGCAGTCGATACCTGCATGTTTTTCATTCAAAATGTGCCTGTTTCCCATGGATCTGAGTATCCCGTGGTAGAGACATGGTCGTCGAGCTCTGTATTTTGCTAGCTTGAAGTCGGTGTGTTCTACCAAAATCAATCACAGCAGCCTTTTGGATATCACTCTGCTTTGTTGGATATGGCTGATACGGAAAGGTGAGAGGTTTTGAAGTATCTGTTTTACATGGAATATTATAGAAGTTCCCGCTGCTTCTACACTAATTTTGACCAAGAATTCCCAATTTGATATTTACATGGCTGAAGGGTGAATACAAAGATACAAAAACAGATGAGACGAAGATATAAACTCACAACAACTGAATCAATGGAAATATGGAAAGATTGGCCCACAAAAACAAAGGCAAACAAATTTACACAAGCTAATATATGTTATTTCAGTGCCTGAATTCCCAGAATGAGATGGTACAATAGTGATCAAGGCAACTCATTGACAACAGGAACAGTACAAACACAAAGAAACAAGGAAAGCAATTATCATATACACGATATGTCCATGATTTGTTAAGGTGGAAATTCATTGTACATGCGCCATCAGCAGTGCTACTTGTGACTTTTATTGATATGTAAGTCATGCTTCTCATATAGAGAGGCCTTCTGCTGCAGCCTTTAAGAGCAACAGCCACCACCACTCGAAGGTGGATGCTGATCTGGTTTCTGCTTTAAAATGTTTCTCTTCACTGCCGTAGATCCTTCTTCCATAAGACTAGGGACCTCCATTATCTAAAACACAAATTATTAAATATCAGAATTGAGAACAACAAATGTAATTCATTTGTATATAATCTGAATCACTTTTATATCTCTAGGACAATAGCAGCGTCTTTTCTTTCAGAGAAACGACAAATGGGAAATAATTTAATAAATGTTTCCATCATTAGACATCAACCAATCTGACAAATTAATATTTTATGCTTTCAAATGAAAATGGACACGTATGCTAGACGCAAGTAGCACTATTTTTAAAAAAACAGGAAGTTACCTTACATGAGAGCTCCAATTGCAAATGCCGCTATACTATTTTAATTCTGCTCATTTTAACTGATCGTTTATTCTATTACCAGGGTGGCAAAAAACTTAATCGTGATTATGGAATAGAATGATGCATGTATCATGTTGCCAGACAGTTCATGCACTCTCAAATAGTACCTTCAATGCCAGCTCTTCAAAGCATTGCTCCACATTTTGTCTAGTTTTAGCACTACATTCAAGAAACGTACATCCATGCTCTTTAGCAAGAGACATCCCCTCGTCTCTAGTTACGTCCCTTTCAGAATCCTGAAATCATGGGAAAAAATAGAACAATAATATGAAGAGAAATGAAAAGGAGTTTTAGGGCACACATTAGACTGCACCAGGACATGGATAAAACGGACGATTTTTAAATACGAGTTCCACTGGTCTACATTGACCTTGAATTAAAGATTTGTTATAGTCTTCTGTTAACTTATTCATCCTCTTGGGCCGGGGGGGGAAACTTACTTTATCAACTTTATTTCCTACAAGCATCTTGACACAATCCTGATTTGTGGAGTAAAGGTCAACTTCTTTAGTCCACACATCTGATAAGTTCGTGAAGGTTTCTCTCCTTGTCACATCATAAACTGTAATTTAAGCAGATATCAGTTATAGAATGGGCAGTCAAAATTATGGGGGGGTATACTTTCAAAGATGTTCTCAAAAAAATAATCAATTAACAAGTGGTAGAGTACTAGTGGGAGTTATAGATACTAGCTTGTACATGACTGAAATTACTAGCATGTATATGACAGAAACAATCAACATGATTTTCAGCATGGTGAAATTCATATTAATTTGTCCCACCAAAATGGTGAGAAAGACCAAAAAATAGATTCCCATAACGAGCTGAATAATATAACAAAAATTCTGCGAGGCCTGCAGAATGCATGTGCCGAAGCTGGTTCTCTATTAATGTAGGGGTAAATCATGATAACAAATGACATAGTCATCAGGATGCTACTATGTTGAAGAGGTTAAGAGATAAGATGAAAGCACCACTTTCCCCTACTTTGGAAAGCCTTGTTGGGGATATGCTTGTTAATAATTCTATATTTATTACTAGAAAGCTAATGGATTACTTCAAATTTTAAGGGAATCTCCTAAAAAATTGGACTGTGATACTATAACAACCATTTTCAATATAAATGGAATAAGATATTCTATGTTCAGCATGATATATATACAGCAATTTACAAGAGTTTAACTACAAAAACAAATAGAAATTATCTTAGAAATGAAGTTAGCATGAGAGATAGATTCAAATACTTTGCGATCAGATTTTCATGGCCATAAAGGACTTTGCACTAATTCCTATTCATGATTATTTGCAGGTTGCAAGCAGCACCACATTCTTAATGAACAAAATCACATGATGTATACGGTTTTTAGCTTACCAAGAATGATCCCTTGGGCATTTCTGTAGTAAGAACTAGTCAGTGTTCTGAATCTCTCCTGTCCAGCTGCAAGAACCAAAATGATATTATGAATCAAATTACACAGATTGGAACATAAGTTTCATGACTGGTATCATTAATGTTAAGGGAAAAAAGAGTTCTGCGTTAAAAGAGTGCAAAAGTCAATGTTTATTCAAGCCAGAAAAGCCACTCCACATCTCACTACAGAAAAAGGAAGTGAACCGTTTTTCCAAAGTTTCTGTGTTATATTTGATATCTAACTGTTCCATTGCTAGCAACTTTAAAATTAGTAAGAACAAAGTTTAAGAACCCTTTGACATTATTGGCTCCATCACTCAGCTCATAAGGTCAAAATGTAGTCTACATAGTCAGGTAATATGAACTAAAAGAACAGAACGCTGTGATTGCATTTTATACCTGTATCCCAAATTGTCAGCTTCAATCGCTTTCCTCCTACTGTTAGCTGCTTGATCTTAAAATCCACACCTTCACACAAAGACAAAGACAAAGACAAAGAATCTCAATGCATAATCATTACAGAGAACTCAATTTCCAGTAGATCAACTGAAGTTACAATTTTCTATTAGAGTAAACATACGCAACTTCATAATTAATTATCTAATCACACAGTTAAGTAGTTTAAGCATTGAAGAATCCAACATAAAAATAAGGCCCAACTACTTGTGGTTGACAAAAAGAAACAGATTTTACTTGCTATATAAACGTCACCAACTAATAAATCATACTAAAATAAGGAGCTCTTAATATATCTGATTAAGAACAATCAACAAGGAGCAAAAACTCATAACTGGCAACCATGTTTTATAATCACTGAACAAGTTTCAACCATGAAGAGAGATCCAAAGGCGTTACAGACTGTTAGCTAGCTAAGAATCCACAGAAGAGTAAAAAGAAAGCAAAGGACAGAGAAGGTTTTAATACCAATGGTTGGTGCAATATCCTCAATGGAACTGGAAATGAAACTGACAAGAAGACTGCTTTTGCCAACCCCAGAATCACCGATCAACAAGATCTTGAATGATAGATCATATGATCCACTGCTTTGCCCTGAAGATGATCCCATTCTTATTCTTCCAATCCAAGATATCAAAACCCTTTACCGTCTCTCTCTCCTTTTCTTTTCTTTTTATTTAGTGCTATCTACACTTTGTTTCAGGACAATTTTGAACTAAAAATTCCCTTTTCGGCAATAATCTAGACTGTGTCTGCGTTGTCTGTAATGATGATCAGGGCTGTTGGGCTTATTTTTTTCCCCTCTCTCTTAATAAGTACAGAGCGAAAGAGAAAGAAATGAGCGTGCTATATGTGTAGGGGGGGATTAAGGAGAGAAAAGGAGGAAAGAAAAGTAATGGCATCGATGTTTTCTTTTAAGAAAGAGAGTGAAGCTAAAGAAAACGGCTAACTCGCTGGAGAGTAAGAGAAACACCTGACACCAACGTTATTCTTTACTCTTGAGTGTCTTTACTCTTTAGCCTTCCTGGATTCTCTCTTTTTGAGTAAATTATCTTCCATCCCTGGATTTTGAAAGTAATTACCACTTAGTCCTTAATGTCTTAAAACCTACAACTTAGCTCTTCATGTCTTAAAAGAGGACTTGGATGCAAGCTTACACTTCCCACTCTTTCTTCAGCAGCCAGCACTTGAATTTACAACGTTAGATATATTGTAGTGTGATAATTCATCTTATCACTTAATAATTTAACCACTTATTCTGTAGTTGCATTAGCTAATAAAATTATAATTCAATTATAACTAATAAAATTCATTATTTTCTTAAAAAAGGAAAGTAAATGTTACTTTTTTTCATTGAATCGAAAGTAAGTGATCACGAAATATTAAGTATATTCACTTATTATATCATAAAAAAAATTATCTTTCTTTTTATAACTTGATTAATTGCTCTATAATTATGATAGTTCTGACTAATTAAGTGAAGTTTTAATTAAAAAAAGTACTTCATCGCCTTAAAAATTAAAAGATTTTGAAAATAAAAACACCATTTACTTCACAAAAACATTTGCTTCTTCTGTGTTGGTTTTCTTTGAAAATTTAAATTATCAAAAGCTACATTTGGAATTTATAAATGACAATAGTCAAGGGACTAAACTATAAACATAAGAGAATAAAGTTACAATGAGGTTTGTAATTCAGGCACTAAAGAATAATTTACTCGTCCTTTTTTTTTATTCTTGCCCCGAGATGCGATGCCGTTTTCGCGGAACACGGCCAGTTGGGGTTTCTCTCCCACGCGCGGTGTTAGCACGCTCCGACCGTCAGGTGAGGGGGTATTGTCATGGTAGATTAGGCAAAGTGTTAAGTTCATTTATTCAAAAGCTGTGGAGGGGCCTGAAGCCGTAGCTATAGATAAATCAAAACCATCTGCATGCATCCCACTTGTTCAATTTCTTTAGGGATTATAGTGATGCATTTTTTGGACTTTCTTTCAAAAGAAATATTTTGGAATTTTCTTTTCTCGGAGAATTTCTTTTGATAATTTGTGACAGCAGCAGCAACTCCATCAGACGAGTATTTGAGCCAAGGAATGGAAGAAAAGGGTGGTAGTAAGACAACATCATTAACATGTACAGTTAGAAGCGCCCACAACCTTGAAGGCTTGTGTTTTTTGAACTCATCAAATTAGCACATGGCATGCGAGTTTTGTCTGTGGGCTCAACCAAAAAGTTACCTTCTAGTTTGTGCCGATCACAGAAATAATTGAAAGGTTGATGTAAATTTAAGTTTTGGTATAAATCATGTGGAAGTCCAGTCTTTTAATACAGTAAGATTTGCGTGCGTGGGGGGCTTGGCTGTTTTGCTTCCATGGCAGAGCAAAGCTAAGCTTATGAGGGAGAGGAGAATAGCTTGAATGGTGGAAGACAATCTTAAGAGGTAAAGAAGAATAACACAGATGCTTTGGCCCCATCGGTAGGCTGCGTCCCCTTTCTTTAGAATCCAAGAAAGCACCTCTCCCGGTGGTGATAGCAGCAATCACCACCGTCACGCCTTTGAACTTTGTGTTTAGTAGACCTGTCCAAATCATCCCTTAAATACTTAGTGATTTACTAAGATTTTGGACACAATTGGTCTAAAATTGTGGACTCCATGTTTGCACGTTCAACTTGCAGGGTCTGCCTGGGTCTTTAAAGATTGTAGACCAAGTTTGGTGATTATGATCCTTGACCATGGGTATGGAACCACTGGCCTTTTTTAATTTATTTTATTTTTTTGGTTTCGTGCTCAAGTGAAGAATACACTGGCCATACTTGTGAAATTACTCACCAATAGGAGGAGCTCGTTCCTTGGTACACTGTACACGTGCATCCCTGTGGATATGGTATTTGACAAAAGGTACACCCAGAACAACTTTGAGAGATTGTTGGGAAGTGTGATAAAAATTAATTTTTAAAATAATTTTTGTTTGAAAATATATTAAAATAATTTTTAAAAAAATAATTTATTTTTGATATCAGCACATCAAAATAATCCAAAAACATTAAAATATTAATTTGAAAAAAAACTCAAATTTTGATGGAAAATAGATTCAACCTCAATACCAAACGAGCACTTAATATTATATATATTTAAACCCGAATTCAAAACTATTATTTATGTACACTCATTACATAGTAGGTATGAGTTTTATATACCAAAACCTAACATAGTATATGTTTGCAGTACTCATTACTATAACAGTTTTACTACTTTTCAACTTAATCCAAAATTAAACAGAAACTCAGTAATAATATTGTTGTATTTGCAAAAATAAACACAAAACCCTAAAAATATAAAGAATCAAGACCAATTTTTAGTCATAAAAACCCACAAAATCCTCAATAACTATAATTGAAAATTGAAAAACAAGAAATAGAAGCTCAAATAAAGAAAATGAAAGGCTAGGGTTTTGTTTTTTCCTGTAAAAAAACAAAAAAAACATGAAATTAAATGAAGAAAACAACTAAAAGAGGTTTAAAAGAAGTGAGAGAAAAGGAGAAATTGTTAATACCTTTTGAGATTTCAAAATAAAGCATAAAAGAAAGGATTTGATAAAAAACAATTTGAGAAGATGAGTGAAATAAATGCTTTATGTCCAAGTAAAGATTGAAGAGATAGATAATGGAAGCTCAAGCTGGGTGGAGTTGGTAACTACATGAGGAGGTTGTTATTATTGTTATTGATCTTTAGCTTAGTCTATAGTGAGACAGAAAAGAGCGTGAGAGACATAATCCTAACTCTATATATATACACATACACAAAGTTAATAATAGGATTGTAAATTTTATCAACTTTATGAATATAAAGAGATTTTAAGTCAGGTTTGAGATTGGGTAAAGTAATATTCATTACTCACTTGAAAATTGACTTTGTCCTTACTAGACATGCTCAAACCAGAACTATCCATAAAATATCTTACTCATTTAGATCAATATCAATTAGATCCAGCTAAAGTTGTCATCCTTAATATTAAAGTTTCTTTAACCAAGTGATCAATTGATGCAATTTTACCAATCAATTCTTTTGAATTGAATTAAATCTCAACACAAGATTGTGGTGGACTTTTATAATTTAAATCCAAAAGGTTTTTATTTGAAACAATGTGTGAGAGAATAATATAAAATCATATTATAAGATTTTATCCAATTAATATTTCGCATGATACTCTCTTTTTTCTATTCTTGATTTGTGTCTAACATATTTTAAAAAACTTTTCTAAATCTAATTATAAGAAACTATAATTAGATGTGTGTTTGTTTCGTAGAAAATGTTTTTTTTCTAAAACATAAGTTATTTTTTTATTGGTGGATATGTTAGGAAAATATTTTCATCCAAAACTTAAGCTATTGTTTTTTATGTAATAGGTATGGATTGACAGTAATAAAATGAAAAAAATGATAGTGATGGTAGTAGCGGTGATTGTGGTAGTAACGATGGTAGTGGATAGTTAAGGCTGACAATAACAAATTTATTGTGGTAGTGAAGGTATTTATAGTGTTGATAATGTTTGTATCAAGTGGTGGTGGGATTGTTGTGTTGAGTTTCATGAAACACATACACGCAGCGAAAACAATAAATTTAAATAAAAATTGGAATTCCAAGGATCCTATTAGACAAATCTAGAGTTGTTTAGGGTTTATATGAAGATAACCTGAAGATTATATGTTCATTTTAGTTTTGAATATTTCTTCAAGACTGGGTTATCACAAACTACAAGTCGTTCAAGTGTTCGGTCTCTAACAGTAATCCACATGAACTACCAACGAGAAATCTCTTAAACCCTTTTAAAAGAGAGAGATTGTTATACCTTAGAGTGCTAGCTCTTTTCTTTTGTGTTTTAAATGCTTTTATATGTACTCTACTCACCTTCTCTTTCTAAGAAAATAAGAGGCATAACATTCCATTTATAGAGGAACCTAAAAACCCTCTAAATGGTAAAATATCAATTTGTCCCTTAAATAATATCACATATATTATTTAAGGATAATTTTAGAAATTTATTCTATAAAATTCTTATTTGATTGTTTCTTGGTCTAGAATTGTAATCCCTTGTATTATTTACATTCAAATCCTCAATTTCTACAATTTATTTGCAATCAAGTCAAACTTAATTAATCATCATATTTTAATTTCTAACCAATACTTCTTATATGTGTGTGATCTCTTAAGGTTGATTTGACATGTCTAAAAGCAACCTGTACGACTAGTAAAAATGTAGATTGACTATAAAAAATTAAAGATAATTTTTATTTAAAATATTAAGATGACAACATATTTAAATGACCTGAGTCAACATGTCAAATATGCAACATGAGTCATAGAACCGTGATAACCCCATAGAAAGTAAATCGAAACAAATTATGAAGCCCAATCCCTAATAAATCCAGTGTTAAATGATGAAATTGAAGAAAAAAAATCATTGTGAGTCTACCCGAGTAACTCGCCAAACCTGCGGCCTGGATCATAAGATTGGGATAGCCTCATAAAAAAAATCAAAACAAATTATAGAGCCCAATTCTCAAGCAACTCAATGTTGGATGCTAAAATTAAAAGAAAAAAAACCAATATAAAAAAACAAAAAAAAAGCCCGAGCCAACCTAGGCATGGCTCACGTGCTAGGCATCTTAATTTTTTGTTATATTAGACGGTGGATAAGCATCTTCCTTCCTTTAATTTCTTTTTGAAAAAGCACAGACGATGTGTCATTTACTACTCTAGAATCCGATAACTCTCTCTAAAAATTGATTTAACCCATTTTGATAAAATAAAAACTAAAAAAACAACCTAGAGACATGAACAAACATATCCATACCTTTAAACAACCCAAAAATTGATAAAAAAAAGGGAATCAATTTGAATTAAAAAAACTTCTTGATATCATATTTACTCTCTTATGCAAGATAAAGGTCAAAGCACACCCTCGTGGAACATCTTTCATCAAATGAAACTCGTAAATATCAAGATTAATTTTCTTTGTGGTTGAAATTGGTGTTAACCTATGATTTTTTCTTTCTAGCATCACAATTCGATGCATCTCTCTTATCTTTCTCAAACCAAGGAATTGAAAAATAAAAAATAAAAATTTATATAAAAAGTGAGTTTTCAAAAACTAAAAGGGTCGAAAATTTATCAATTGGAAAGTAAAAAGATCAAATTAACTTTTTGTCTCAATTTTAAGATATCCATGTAATTTTCCTATGTTTTTAACTTTGATCTCCTTTCTTTTAGTTTTATCTTTCCATAACAAGTAAAAAGCAATTGGCCACTAATTTAGAAAAATCTATCCCAATCGTCAAATCCGACAACTTCTAAGAGAACATTAGAGAAATATCGAACCAAATAACGATTTGGAATTGGGATTATAGCATGATGAGAATGAAAAATAAAATGTAGAAAATAAAAAAAATAAAAAAATAGAATGATTGCGAACTTAACCACCGAAGCATAATTTTGGCTCTTTCAGAAAGGATTAATTCAAAAAGAAAAAATGTTTGATTACAAAAATGAAAAATAAAAGAAGTTCAAATTGTAAGAGGGAGTATAGTGAAATTGGCCACAGTCACATCTTAATTTATTTTAACGTAATTGTAATTGTAATTGTAACGGTAATTGTAATATCGGAAAAGAAAACAAAGAGGGGAAATAAATGGAACTGAATTGCAGCATAAAGCCCGGCCCAAACGTAGTGGTCCACCGCCAAATCCAGTCCAAGTTCAGCTAAGTGAGTGAGTGAGTGACTAATCTCCAACCATTATCCCTGACAATCTCACGCTCAGAGTCAGAGGAAGAAGAAGTTAAAACATTCAATGGATAGAGAATGGGGTTCTAAGCCAGGCAGCGGAGGCGCCGCCTCCGCCCAGAACGAGGCAATCGACCGCCGTGAGCGTCTCAGACGTCTCGCCCTGGAGACAATCGATCTAGCAAAAGATCCCTATTTCATGCGCAACCACCTCGGCAGGTACAGTAGAGTTGTATTTTGTATTAGGTTTAGGTTTAGTTTTTTTTTTTTTTTGAAAAAATAATTAAGTTGATTGATTAATTGTTTGTTTGAGGTATTTGTAGTTATGAGTGTAAGCTGTGTCTGACTTTGCACAACAATGAAGGAAACTACTTGGCTCACACACAAGGGAAGCGCCATCAGACCAATTTGGCTAAGAGAGCTGCTCGTGAGGCTAAAGATGCGCCTGCCCTTCCTCAGCCTAACAAGCGCAAAGTTAACATTCGCAAGACAGGCAAGTCTCCAGTCTCCTTCCCTCCCGTTTTATTTGTTATTTTTTTGTTTAATTTAGTATGTAGTGGATAGAAACTATGTTGATTGGTTTGGTGTTGAAGGTAGATTAACACGCATACAAAACACTAACCTTGTTTTCATTAGATCAATGAGTGGCTTTGAGAAGTATGAAAGATCATGTTGCTTAATAAAAGAAAAATGGAGTACTTGTTTGGGTGTTAGTTATTGAAAAAGCCACTACTAATGGCATGGTGAATTCATATCTGATTGGAGTTTATTTGCCTAAGAATCTCCTTAATCTGATATTTTGGCTTCAAAGTAAAATGTACCGCATGGACTATTTTGATTCTTATAAGATTAAGATCCAGGTAGTGCCGTTGCTCATATATTTAGTAATGTCCCTTGAAAAAGCTTTGGAAAATAAACAGTGGTAGCTTATTGAGGTCAAGAGCAACAAAAGGTCTTGAATGAAAAAAACAGAAAAAAAAAGGGAGGAAAAATAAAGGAAATGGGTCAGGTTCTTGAGATTGGTTGTTTGTAGTTTCTGGTGACAAGTTAAACTTAAAGGCCTCAACTTAGAACCAAACTGGCTTTCTTAGGATTTCATGCTGCTGCACATATTGCATGGCTTGGCCAGAAATATTGAATTTGGAGCTTGGGTTTAGTGTTATCAGACCTATGCAAACAATAACGCTGTTTGGTGGAAAGCAAAACATTCTGTGGTGCTTTGTGTTTTTGTTCTAGCTTAATTATGTCAAGGGTATTGTGGTAACTGTTGTTTATGAGTAGTCTGGAGTATGATGATTCCGTCCAACTTGGAAATATGTTCTTATAAAAGTTCCAATTTGGAAACAAAAGGACAGTCTTTCTTTAGACAAATTCTGTGGATATGAACTTTACAGTAAGAATTTGGTTCAGTGTAGTGATCTCTACTGTTGAGCACTAATCACAGTGTTTCCTTAGAGATTTGTCTGAATCTTTGTCTGAGAATTACTTATTTATGTGCACCCTTCATATCTTAACTTAATCATAAAAATCAATACTATATTGAGACCTCAGATTGGTTCTTAACTTACTAACTGATAACTGTGTAGATGTGACTTGGTTTAGAATGCAAGCTAGGAAATTCCTACTGTCCTGCCAAGACATGGTGGAGGTGAGCTTGTCTGTATGTTGCTTCACAAAGACATTGTACTTCTAGGTGTTGACTACATCTAATTGTATTTCACTTCATATTTTGTTGTAATATTTCAAATTTTGTAAGATGGCAGTGTGGGTACTTGATCATAAACTTAAGAGTTAATGTTTTTGTCTGTCTTTGTCTTTGTGCAGTCAAAATTGGCAGGCCTGGTTACCGGGTGACAAAGCAATTTGATCCAGAGACAAAGCAGAGGTCTCTTCTCTTCCAGATTGAATATCCTGAGATAGAGGACAATACAAAGCCTAGGCATCGATTTATGTCATCTTATGAACAGGTAATCTCCATTTTGTTTTTTCTTAACTCTCTCTTTTCCATTGATCTCTTACCTTCTGCACATGTTAAGTGACAAAAAAATTTATTTGGTTAGCATTACTTATGAATTACAACTCAGCCTTTGCTTAAAAACTTAACTTTATCATTGATTTTGTCTGTAACTGCAATAATCAAATGGAGAAACCAAAAGTGTTATCTGTAACAATCAAAGAAAAACAAAGTGATAGAAACTGTTATTTATAAAATTGTTTGCAAACATATTGGTCAACTCAAGCAGCTTGTTGAAATCTAATGATGTAAAAAACTAAGCCATTCATAACTTTTACAAGCACTCTCTAAAATTCATCCCATGTCTGCACTGTTTATGGTAAACATCTCTGCATAAATTATTTTCTTTAATCTTGCATTGCACTCGAGAAGAATCATGTTTTATCCTTTGATTAATATCGACCCCCCGGCTTATGTTTTTCCTGGTAGATGAAAACTATGATCGGATCCTTCTAACTTAATTTATGTTGTCATGGATACAGAGAATTGAGGCCAATGATAAGAGGTTTCAATATCTTTTATTTGCAGCGGAACCTTATGAGATCATTTCTTTCAAGGCAAGTTGAAAGATGTTCATTGCATGTTTCTTTCTTTTAAGTTGATGGTTAATTCTGGAAACATTTATCATTTGTGCTTGTTTATTTAATAATCCCAGGTTCCTAGCACAGAAATTGACAAGTCTACTCCTAAATTCTTCTCACATTGGGATCCGGACTCCAAGATGTTCACAGTTAGTATTTTAATTCTTGCTCAACTACTTCATGTGTTTTGATTGTCATGCCTTGGGACCCTGTATATTCATTTATATTGAAATGTTGAATTAGTCTTTTGCGAATTCTCACTGTGTCTTATTTAACTTGGCCTGTACCGAGAACATTAAGAGACCTGGATCAATTCTAGATTTCACTCCTCTGGGTGCGATGCCCATGTTCAAGATTTCATTAGTTATTCATAAAATGAGTGGACAAAAGGGTTATCCACAAGTGGAATCTATTTGGATTTTAGTACAAACTTTGCTGTCTCTTTGGATTAGTTTGTAATCTGGTTTTACAAATAAATAATCTGTTAATTGTGAATACATGTTGACTCAAATGTCTAATTTACAGTTGCAGTTATATTTTAAATTGAAGCCACCAGAGGCGAACAAACCTCAATCTGTTGCTGCAGCCAATGGCACACTGCCTTCTCAACCACCACCACCCCCGCCACTGCAAGGACTAGCTGCAGGATCAAGACCCCCGCCACCACCACTGCCTGCATCATTACCCCCTCCTCCTCCCATGGGTAATGGCCCTAGGCCTATGCCTCCAGGTGGAGCTCCACCTGCCCCGCCTCCACCTCCTGGTGGCAGTGGTGCAATGGCGAATTTCACACCTGGCAATCAGGTGGGTAGACCTCCAATGCTGCCTCCCCAAGGTTTTCCAGGGCAACAGATGCAGGGCCAGGTTATGCGTCCACCCCCACCACCTCCCAACATGGGACAGTAGGTGCCCTAGCTTAATGTTTTTGTGCACATTTACGTAGTTAAAACAATACTTGGATTGAATTGATGGATGATTGTTTGAAGATCTGAATGCATTATGTAACTCATGCCGCTTAGCTTAGCAAGAAGGCGTTGATTCATTTCTTTGTTTCACTTAGCCTTCACGATAAGCCTAGTTACATGGGATTTGACTCCCCTCGATGATATGTTCTAATGCTTAGACCTGGCTCTCTCATGTAACTTGTTATTTGGTTTGGTTGATTTCCTTGTTCATTATATATATATATAAAGGTATTAGCCTTTCACTGTACGAATCCACATGATTTTATCTTTTGTGGGATAGCATGGGTTTAGGGGTTGGTAATTTCATATGTTTTAGCTACAATATAATTACTAAACGGTCCTTGAAGAAAAAAAAAACAATTCTTTTTAGGTTCAAGGGTTTTCTGGTTTTACATATGTTTTTTGTATTGGTCAATTACTTAAATGCATGTCAAAGATCATTAGGTTTTACTTAAAAGTACTGGTCAGTTCTTAGGTTAAGGGGTTTTTCGGGTTTTACATATTATTTTTTTCGTGCTTTCCACGCGCCAGCAAGTGGACATTGTCTGTGCCCTTCGGGTTAGATGCGTTGTGCCACCCCATGATTGTGGTTCGGCTCATCTACGGCGAAGAGGAGTGGTGGAGTTCTAGCAACGAGTTTTTTCCTTCCCTCTCTTTCCTCTTAAAAGACCTTGCAAGTCATTGCAAAAATACAAGAAAGTATGTCTATTTGTTTGTTAAGTTAAATTAGGTTCTCATTCATTTGATTGCAATGTATTTGGCATTGAATCATTTATTGAGTTGATTTGTTTTTTCAATTTCATCCCTTGATATTTTATTTTTATATCAAATTTGGTTTTTATTTTTTTAATTGCAATGTGTTTGGTCTTGAATCATTTATTAGGTTAATTTATTTTTCAATTTCATCCCTTTACACTTGATTTTTATATTGGATTTAGTCCTTATTCTTTTAATTGTGATGTATGTGGTCTTGAATTAATTTGTTTTTGAATTTCATCTCGTTACATTTTATTTTTATATTAAATATACTCCTCATTCTTTTGATTGTTATTTTTAGTTGTTCTTATCTTTTTTTTTAATTGAAATTACTTTTCAATTGCATACCTTATGATTTGGTTTTATTTTTGTGTCAAATTTGATACTCTTTCTTTCCAAATCTATATTTTTTAAATTACTTTTGTTTTTTAAATTTGTTTTTTCAAGTTTATTCATAATTATTTTGGTTGGTTGAGAATTTCACATTGTTGTTTTTTCAGGTTTGATTTTTATATTATGGTCCAACTTCATTATTGGGTCATAGGTTAAGTGAGTTGATTTGAGTTAACTCAAGTTAACCAAATCTTTTTATTTTATAAAAGAGTCAAAATGATATTATTTTTTTAAAAAAAATAGTCAACAGGTTTTGACTGGATTTTTCCTAGGTTAACCGAAACATGGGTCAACTGTGTTTTTAACTGTATTACACTTGATCAATTCTTCTTCAATTTTTTTTAAAGTCGATTTTTTTATCCTTTCTGATTTTGTTCTTCGAAGTTCGAATATTTTAAAAATTAAATTTAAACTTCATTTATGTTATGTTGTCTTCTATTAAATTATCATTTCCGCATGATTTTATTCGCGAGTTTTGACAACCTCACTTGATTTTGAGGATGCTTTGTTTTTTGATGCTTTGTTTTTTATTACTTTTTTTTTATTGATTTTTTTCCCGATTTCATCCCTTAACATTTTAATTTGATCATTTTTTTTTAGTTTTTTTTTCTATAATATCGAGTCATGAATTTTTTTATTCTTTAAAATACAATCACAATGCTTGAGCATAGTTTTTTTAAGATGCACAAAAATTAAACGTGAGCTATCTATCTACTTTTTTTCATTATAACTTGTGCCTATTTTCATGTTTATATGCATTTTTTTTTATTGTTTGCTAAAAAACCAATATAGACCATGAATTATGAGTAATGTTCAAGATAACTCTTCAAGTATTAAAAAGACACTAAAGAAAAAACACGACTGGTCCGAGAATAGCTTTTAGTATTAAATCAAACACATTTACAGTGTATGCTTGCACATGAATTTAACTTGGTCACATGATAATGGAAATACATTTTGAAGCATTTAAGCTCATGGTTCTCTGACAAGGTAAAAACAAAGGCAAGGGGCATAAAACGCATCCGGGCTAAAATGTATCAACTTGTAATGACATTAGGAGGGAAAACCTTTTGAATGAACTCTAGGAAGCGTCTGGAGTAGAAAGTTGGATCCACAGCCGAGATTGACAAGGAATCAAATTGAAGGGATTTGTATGCGTGCTCAATCTTCTTACTCATGTTGTATTCTTGCAAGATATCAATGATGCCTAGGTACAGAACAACATCATATGCTTCATGAAAGGTCTGTTTTTCCTCTTCCCCTGGAATCTGCTCTGCCCTGGCAGGCATGTTCACCCCAAGCTGGATTTGGAGCCTGCTCAATGGGTATAAAAATAACAAATGATGAATCATTAAAGTAAAACACATCAATCCAATATAGCTTTTTAAATGCAGAAGATATTTGTTCTGTTTGGCATGCTTAATTTGTTCAAGGATGAAATATAGAAACACTTACGTTGTGCAATTGCCTCAGTCATAAAATATCTAGGGCAACTGCTCGAAAAAGCTTTACAGGTACTTTTGGCATTGCAGAAAGAAATATACATGCTCCTGTGGAGCTTCTTACAAATATAATTGGATGGGGTTGGATGCCATACCTTGCTGTGCCGGGAAGGAGGAGATCCACTTCCTCATCACCAGCTGATGATGCTCGTAATCTGCTACCTCTAATGTGAGGACCCACGACAACACTATCATCACCTGTTCCTCGAGGAACCAAGACGAGACCTTGTGGGTAGTTCTCATCCTCTATAGTATCTGTCAGTGAAATATGACCAACAATTCCCATATCAAAATATATTCAGAACAATGCGGTCATATCACTGTCCAGACAAAATATGACAGATGCCATGTGTAATGTATGATATATTGGTTCCAAAGCTGACTTATGATGTGCACATTTATGTAATGAAGAGAAATATCATTTGGATGCTGCTATTAAACTCCTCCTAGCCAAGCAGCAACTTTCGAATTTTTCTTCAAGAAATAACTTAAAATCGAACACAAACAAGCTTAAGAGTCTTTAGTCAGAGGCACTAAGCCTAAAACCTAGGACATTAAGAACATATAACTGTTAGTCTGCAGTACAAATCATCATGCTCCCTTCCTCATGGTTGAATCATAATTAAAAAAACTTTTATCAAAAACATATCTGAAAATTAACTTTTCATGTTCAGTTTCTTTTATGATTTTTTCCACTTTCTCCAGCTTTGCTTCAAGCAGCCTGAACAACATGCTAAAAGAACATCAAATATAAGTGTCTAAGGCACCCACCTTCCTCTGCTAGAACTCCCAATCCTTCAGCACTTATACTTCGATTGTAAGACATTAAAGACCGTAAGTGTTGTGGGGCTCGATAATGCACACCCAGCAAAAGGCTGTAATCCATGATGTGCTGCACTTCCAAAAATTTGCTATCAATCTCAATCTGCCTGAGTAAAGATGCAGACCAAGCAAAAAACAAAAGGGTTAGCAAGTTGCAATGAACTCAAGAGTCTAGGAAGAATATCAGTCTGAAACTTGGAAAGCCAGCCATGCCAGGCCTTGCAAGGCACGTGCAAGGAGATTATCATTGTTTAATACACAATATGGATACTGATGATAACATTGTTTCACATACATAAACTTGCAAACTTAGGAAACACAATAGATAATATAATTGGAAGCATCACTAACTGTAATAAAGCTTCACGCCAAGAAGGTTCCAAATAGAAGCAGTAGTTTAGATCCAAATCTTTAAGTGTTGTGTTCTCTTCTATCTCAACATTCTCTGTAGACCGTCCTAAAGATGACCCTTTCAAATCAAACCTTCGATGGATCCTTAATTCTGTGCAGAACATATTTCCCATCACTACAAAGCGAAACTGCAATACAGGAAATAGTTCCCAATCTTAGCTTTTTTAAAGAGGTGTTCGTATATTAAGCTTTAAGATAGGATAATAATGGCTTGATACAAGTTTTGATTAAAGTGTTTCTTGAACTAATTGCACATAACAAATGGAAGTAAGCAAACATCTTATGGGATTATGATGAATAAAAAATGCCACTACCTTTTGACCGCTTGAAGGTTTAATCCTGTGAAGACCAAAGAATTTTGTTATGAGTGTATTCTCATGCGACCTCACATGATGATGATAGTCCGGCAACATTTTCAGAAGCACCTATATATAAGAACTCTGGTGAGTGGAGTTGTAAATATAACAGTTCAAAAGGAAAAGCAACTAGAAATGCAAGCATAAGAAATTTATTTGTTTAAAAGACACTTTGTTAGTTGCTAAATAAACATTCCTAAAACGCATGCAAGGTATCGTCCATGTAACAGGTAGCAGTAATAATGCTTGAATATGAAGTAGGAGAGGTTCGCTGTTCAGAATGGACATTTATGATCCTTTTGTTCACCGACAAAATTAAAACCTGACTAGTCCTTTGTCTTGCATTTAAGTTACTGGGTCTACTTGCATTTGGTAGGGTATTATGTACCTTTACTTCAGACTTCCGAAGTGTCTTAATCATGAAGTGGTCATCCTGAGATAGGAAAAAGATGCTACCACTTTTCCCAGGAGAGGAAAGTTCTCTAAGAGCATCATTTCCACAAATGGACATCATGTAGTCAGCCGAATCGATCTTGAACATCTCTCTCAAATTCCTATTGTGAGTATTAAGAATGGCATGTTAGCATGGAAACAAAAAGTAATCCAAGATCCACGAATATATGGATCTGACACATCAAAAGTATGGCAGAGATTTACAGGTAATTCCATTTCCATTTTTTCCTTGTAAAAATAACTGTGGAAAGCTATGCATGGTTATGGTCCAAAAGATTCTATCTGTAGAGAACCACAAGAATGAGAATAAATATCCTAAGTAAATGCAATGTCCTCCATAACAGACAGAGAAAAATACAAGCCAAAATGTTTGATGATACCAAACAAAGTATTAAGCACTCCAACAGTTTTAGGCTATAGAAACACAAAAGATTCAGAAGTTAGCATCATTAGATTAAATTTACATGGAGTTTTAGAACGATTACCAATTGGCACCCCAACTTGGAAGCAAGAATACTGAACATATTATGGAAGATCAAACCTGTATACCTCAAAACTTTAACTATCACAGAAAAATTGGTCAAACTTATGTTTGATATGCTCAACTTGAGCATGGTTACTCCATGTTGTGTGAGATGATGCAATATCAGTTTGTTAAAAAGCATTAAAAAAAGAACATTGCAGAAACAGATGAGATGAATTGACCTGATTTACAGATGAACATGGCTTGTTAATTGAACTCAACAAGACAAAAAAAAAAAAAAGATAGGACCCACAGATAATTCTCAAAATTATAATAAACTGAAAGTGAATCAAACAAACCTGAAAACCATTGGGCAGTAGTCTTTCCATTTAAAATCCTCTGATTGGTGAGGAGGTGTCAATTGTGATCCATCTTTCGGAAAATTCATCCAAAAGCTTGCTCTCGGGCCAAAATCTGAAGCACGAACTTCTCGTCTCTGTACAGGTGTAATTTTCCCCACAGTATACCTGACCACATTCTGATGCATATTAAATGCTTGTGTTTGTTAAGATAAACATAATGAAACAAGGGATAACATCAAATGCAATATGCAGATTCCTGCTAAAAAAAAACTGGCAGACAGCAGTTTAAGGCATTGTTGACAACAACAGTCCTAAACTAGTTGGGGTTGGCTATATGGATCCTTTTGCATCATTTCACGCAATCATAAGACAAATCTGCCTCAGACGATGCAGAATAGCCACATTTCCACATCAAGATGCATGCTGAGAGCTACATAAATGTCAGAAACCACAAAGAAAAAGACCCTCTTTAAAGTGGAACAGGTAGGTTGATACTTCTATCCAAATTCCAAGGTACATGAAATATCTAGGACGAGGGGAGAAAGCACAGTACTTAACAATCATAGGATGATCATACAAAGAAACTGGATGAAAGTAACGGGCTTTTTTAGTGAAGATTAAAGTGACCTTGACACGGGATGAGGGTACATAACAATGGTCGCAAGATTGAGTGTACCTTATTCCAAGCTGCAAACTGAGCATCAAATCATAACTCCTATGCCCTTTAATGATAGCTTCACCAGGCCTCTTGACCTCTTTTGCAAGTTTCTTCTGTCGCCTTTTTGTTCTTCTGGATGATGAAGAAAAACTACTATTCAACACAAGTTCACTAATTAGAACACCTTGCATATATTCTCGTTCCAAGATTGGTGGAGTGTTTGTTTCAAACTCCTTCCCTAAGCCTTCAGATAAATCTAATGATGAGTCATGTCCTATAACCTTTTCAATATATACCTCAAGACTCCAGCGCCTTTCCAGAGAAACATTTTTGTTTCGAGACTGCTCCAAAGTTAACAAGTTTCCCTTGGATAGTTTATCAGATGAATTATGACGAGATCCCTGGTTCTCACCTACCTTGACATTTCCCATATTGACCGAAGATGCATGATGAATAAGTGCGTGGTTTTGCTTTCTTAGATCTGGAAGTACCCCTCTTTTTCTTAGAGCATTGAGGTACCATTCTTCTACAGCTTGAAACCGGCTCCCTTTTGGATAAAACGATCCTTTTCCATCCTTCAAACCACGCGTCCAAGTTCCAACATAGCAACCGCCATCGCTCCATGTATACACTCCAAATCCATGCATCATACCATTTAACCAGCTTCCTTCAAATGAATCCCCATTAGTCCATGTAAGAGTCCCTTTCCCTGTCATTTTACCCCCTTTCATATCCCCATGATAGACATTCCTATTAGCCCAGGTATACTTGCCTGGACCCTCTGGACCTCCTTGTATCCAAGAGCCCTCAAAGATATCTCCGTTAGGATAAACCTGGTATCCCAATCCATGCTTGAGATTCAAACGCCATCTTCCTTTATATGTCAAGTTATTGGAACCTACGTAGGTCCCTGCACCATGCATGTATCCACCTGAAAATTCACCCTCATAAGCAGTTCCAGAAGGCCACTGAATTTTTCCATTCCCATGCCTCATTCCCCTTCTCCATTCACCTTCATATACACAACCATCCGACCATACATATTTCCCATTCCCCTCAGGTGCATTGCCGAGCAATGATCCAGAATATGATTCCCCATTGGGAAGACCAAGCTCCCCAACTCTAAAGGCTAAATTTTCAGATGAAGCACGGAAAGATTCACCATTGATTGATATAGATGAGCGGTCTCTGTCAGAGATGGCATCAACAGACTTCGTCCTGTCTGCATAAGTCAGTGCTCGTTCCACATTACCAACAATAACCTCAGCGCCAGACATGCAAAATGCCCAAAAGGTCACGATCACTTACAAGTTTACAGGCAAACCTGAATTTCTCATGGGAGAAATGTCTATGTTGACTCCATAAGAAGAATCTACTAAAAGATTTCAGCAATAGCTTTGAGTTGTTGTCGTCCTTCGATCTATACAAAGAAGGGAGGATAGATAATTGTTATCGATGGAAGAAACATGAGCTTGAAGACTATTAATACATACTTGTTATTGACTTTCTTAATCACAAGCAAAAGTGATACTACAGTTTCATGAGGGAAAAAAGAAAACACAAGCACCAGGAATAAATTGATAAGCAGAGACCACCAGAGGATAGATAACTAAGAACAAAATTAAGCTCCAGTTTCAAAAAGAAAAAAAAAAAAGAAGATTAAGAAGAAAGTCAACTGGTTGTAAAGGAAGGGGAAGAAAAGGGACAAAAAGAGGAAGCACCTTAATATCTGCAAATTGGCTTTTAATTAAGAAGAGTCCATCATCAACATCCAAAAGTTCCTTCTTTTCTTTTTTTGCTGTGACTTAGAAAGGTGTATGCAAAAAGAAAACAAAAAAAAAGTGAAATTTGCTGACAAGCTTCAGTCTCTGTTTGTTTCCAAAAGGAAAGAGAAAGGATTCATTTCCCAGAGACTAAGAAATATGAACCCTCCACCTGTTTTAACTACTAATTCACTTGAGTGAAAAGAAAAGAAACTTTTTTGAGATTGCTTTCAAAGCACAATATCATTTGCCTCAACAAAGAAAAAATAAAGGAACTGCATCTTGCAATCTTCCACACGCATAAAGGGAAAAAAAAAAACAAATAAATATGCAGTAAAACTAATAATAATAATAATAATAATAATAATAATAATAATAAACAACACAAAAATATAAACGAAATGAAATCATAATTCCTCACCATCAAGTTCCAACCTATCTATCTTTCTCATTGCTTATAGTACACACACCCACACATAAATATGCGGAGAGGGAGTGAGAGGTGGGGAGGAGTTACCTTGAATTTGGTGAGCAACTTTTTTTCCTTTTTTTTTTTTGTGGTCGCTCTTGTTCTCTCTGCTAGACACAAACAAACCTCTCTCTCTCACTCTCACTCTCTCTGAGTTCGCAAGTCAGAAAAGATTAGTCTTTTCGATTATGGATCGAATCCCAAGCCAAAAGGCTGGATAGAACTGCTCCGCTACACTCTTATGGTTAACTGCTGCTAAATGAATGAATATTATAACTACTACTAATTAATATTAATTTATTATTAAAAAAATAACGACATAATTTCCTATTAGGATACTTGCTGAAAACTAGGGTCTGTAATTACAATTACAATTATAATTAAATTAAAAATTAAAAAAAAAACTAAAAGGTTTGTCATTTTCACCTTAACACTATAGATAAATAACCGTGGATCTTATTAGTGTTCCAAAGTGTTTTCTTTTATTTCTTTTGACTTTTTTCATTTTTATCCCTTATTTTCACTTTTCTCCATTTGGTTATTTAACATTGGATATTAAATTTGGTGGTTTGTTTTGGATACTTTATACAGGGGATCTACAATATTGAGGAAAAACAATGACTCTTGGTTGATGATCGGTTTAATAAAATTAAATGAAATTTTATTAATTTAAGATAATTAAAGCTATAGGACCGAATTTAAACAATTAACAACTATTCAACCCTTTTTTGTTGTTAGAATCAAGGATTAAAATGCATGGCAGTGGAAGCTTCAACCTTTTTATGGTGTTTTAATTTTTTTTCTTTTAATTTGATCATTTCTTATTGAATTTAGTTGGGATTGGATTTAAAGGTTTTCTTCTTCTTTTTTTTTTTTTTGCCTAGATACGAGGATCTTGCAATGTCAACAAAAGTTTTTAGGGTGTGTATGATCCTCAGTTTCACAAAATTAAATAAAATTTTACTAGTTTAAAATGATTAAATATGTCGTTGGAGACCCATTCTTCTTCTCTCTCTTTGTCTTAGGTTTCGTGCCTTGCTTCGTAACTTTTGCTTATATTAATTTTGGTCTTCATTCTTTTAATTGTCGTTTCTAATGTTTTTTAGGGTTCTTTTAATTATTTTTTTCAATTTCATCCTTTTATTTTTAGTGAGTTAGGGATTGACTCCCTTAATTTTTTTTTATTTACTTTTTATAGGATAATGGTTTGGAGGGTTAGCTCAAGTTGACTCGAGTTGTAAACCTCTGATCCAAAAATCAGTGAATTAGTGATACAAAGGGTGATTTCTAGTTTAAAAATGATAAATTAGGAGGGAAATTATTTTGATATGATATGAATATCCCTAGTAAATTAACTTAAATTTCAGATGAGATAAAGTAATAAAATCGATACGTGAAATATTAATGAGTGATAAATCACGTAAACTTCCCGATCGGATAAAATAATTATTTCAAAGGAAGAGATTTTATAAAATTTGGGGTGCAATGTTTAGAAAAATAAAAGGGAATTCTAAATAAAATAATATATGATTTTACACGTTAAAGACATTGATCGCCGGTATAATCTCTGCGTACAATTGTGTTATTTTGACCGAAAGCGGTGAAAACTCTAAGGAAGATTTTATTATGGTTATGGATGGGAGCTTCCAATGAATTAGTTTTAAAATATTGACAATTTAAGTAAATAAAATAGTACGCAAATCTGGATTTTGGTGTAAAATTATCTACTATCCAGTTTTATGATATTAAACATAACTCTAAATCTAATTGTTGGATCGGGCTGAAATTTTACAAGGAGTCTCTAGATATATTTTTCTATCTTAGGTTAAAAATTCAGGTCAATACAAGTTTGGGAAAGCTTTGCAAAAGTACCAATGGCCGGATAAATTAAATACATAAATAACACATGGGCATAAGTAATGACAATTCTATAATTAAGTAAAAAATTCCTTCCTTTTCTCCTTTAAATGGTCAAAAACATCTATGATGAAAGAGGGGGGATTTTTTTTCTCTTTTCTTTTAAAGTAAATGGCTTATTTAGTCAAGTATATGAGTTTAAGTGTGTTTATAAAGGATCATTGATGTAAAAAACAAGATTAAAAAGGGGATTTAGGAGAGAGTTTAAGAGAGAGAAAGTTGGAAACTTGAGAGAGAAACAAAGGATTTGAAAGGGAGAAGAAGTAGAGGAGAAGAAGTAGAGGAGAAACTTGCAAGGTAAATCATACAATTAAGTGCAAAACAACTAGGAGAGACACCAGGAGCAAGATCATTTGTGGTTGAAGGAGCTCATGTAGTTGGAGTAGTAAATAGGTGCATGTCACCTCATCCTATATAAAATTCTAGTACTTTATTAAATTTTGCTTTCTTAATGTGCATTAGTAAAAATTATGTTGTAAATAGAAATGTCGTGAATTAACTCGCAAGAGGGAAGTATTGTATGACCTGATTTAAATAAAAGTTAAGAATTCAGTGTAAATGGGGGATTCAATTCTAATCAAGTATAATTATATATTCTTTTAAAGATCGATAATATTGATGGACACAAAGATATTTAATACTTATTATACCGTAATGATGGTAGCTAGGGAAATGAATATCGATGTTGATCAATAATATTAACAGACACAAAGGATGTCTGATACTTAGTATACTATAATGGCAGTAGCTAAGAAAATAAATATCAATGTTGATCGATAATATTGACGAACACAAAGGATGTCTGATACTTAGTATACCATAATAGCGATATCTAAAGAAATGAACATCAACGTTGATCAATAATGTTGACGGACACAAAGGATGTCTAATACTTAGTATACTATAATGGCGTTAACTAAGGAAATGATTATCGATGTTGATAGAAAATATAGAAGGACATAAAGGATTTATGATACTTAGTATACTGTAATGATGATAGTTAAGGAGATTGTTATGGATATTGATTGATAAACTTGACGAGCATGACAAAGAAAAATAAAAGAAATGTATTCCGATACTTAGTGACCATGTTGATGGTGACTAAAGAGATGGGTAAAAGGTTTGTTGAGTCACGTAGATGATGAGTGGCATGAATAATAAATGACTTAGTCATCTATATTGATAACAATTAAAGGGATATGTGTAAATTGATATAGTATTACTAAATCTGACTTATGGATATATAGGAATAAATTGATTTTTGGTCTTATATTGAAAATTTGAATTATTGACAATATTAAGTTAATTTATTGGTTGAGAATAAATTTGTGGAATATTAAATTGTCAAATAATGATATTCATTTTTACTCTAAATGTTATAATTTTTGCAAGTCCATTTTCCTCGACGGGATAGTGCTGATTTAGTTTATTACTTTATATTTTGTTAAGTATAAAACCTATGTATTTTGAAATGATTATGTTATTGTAATAACTTTTTTTAAGGATATATTGAATATGGAATGTTGTTATTGTTGTTGTGCTAAATCTTTTGTTTAAATCCAATCGTGCATTTAAATTTGTAATGTATATGGCCTATTAATGAAAAGAAGAAAATGGAAGTGTCATAAGAACTATAGATAAATTGTAAAAGAATTTGATGAATAAAAAATAAACTGATGGTATTCCTAAGGTATCTAAGTGAAATTACTAGAATTCTCTTTGTGAAGGTAGCACAATGAAATTTTAGATCAGGCTCTGAATATGGAAGATTCTGCTGAAATTTCGTTAAAAAGATAAAGAATTTGGAAAGACTATTGAATTTCATTAAATGTCAATACAGGTCAAACCAGAGTATCTGTAAGAATCATCAGACTTAAAAAAATATACTTTATTTTAATATATGTTATATAAAACATTGATTAAATTTACTATTAAAACATGGGGTATTGCAAAAGTTGTTTTTTTTTATTTTTGTAATTCTTTTTTTTTTACAATGCTGGCCTTCAACATTCAGTTGGTTATGATTTGGGTTTTATGATTTTTTTATTTATTTTTATCAAGTTATCTCAGTTTTATGATCCAAGTCGTGAGATTGCTAGGTTAACCTGGGTTAAGATGAGTTGTTTTTTTTTTTTTTCTTTTAAATGTTTCTTTTCTGATTTCATACTTTAACAATGGGTTGGTTGAGAATTGGGATTCATAAGTTTTTTTTCTCAATCTTCTTTTTATGAGTTAATCTTGTTCTCATGACCCATGTTGTGGGTTTAGGTGGTTGAGAATTGCGCTTCATGATATTTTTTTTATTTGTTTTCTATTAAGCAATTATGGTCATATGACCTAGTTCGTCAACTGAAGCGAGGTTGAATCAAATTATTAATTTTTTCAATTATTTCTTGTTTGATTTCATCATTAAACAATGGGTTGATTGAGAGTTGGGCTTTGTAATTTTTTCAATTTGCTTTCTATAGGGTAATCTTGTTCTTATGATGCAGGTCGCAAGTTTAGCGGATTGACTCGAGCTGCTTTTTAAAAAAAAATGAACTTGTTTTTTTTTCATCATTCAACATTTGGCTTCCTGGGAATTGGACTTTCTAAATTGTTTTGGTTTTATTTCTATGGGGTTATCATGATCTCATAACTCGAGACGTGAATTTTATAAGTTAACCAAGGTTGGTCCAGGTTGATTCGATATGACATCATCTCAATATTAAAAAAATATTTGTGTCATTTGATATTTCCACATCTTAGTATTTAAAAAGGTTATCGCTTAATATGCATCAAATTTCAAATACATGGTTGATTTTTTATGCTAAAAACAACATTAGCAACACTTTTACAATTTTTTTGTGTGTTTTTTTTAAAAAAAAAACTATTCAACCCTATAGTGAAGCGCAAACCAATAGGCTAGTTCCATAGTCAGATAAGATATTACTAGCCATTTGACTCACGCTTTACCGTAGGCCAGATATTTGTTTTAGCAAAAAAAAATGAATATGTAGGCTCTTTCGATGCCTTTTTTTTATAGTAAATGCAAAAAAAAAACAATTAATAAGAAATTAAAAATAAAAATATTCAATTCAAAAAAATAAAAAGAAGACCCAAGTTAACGAGAGTTAATCTGTCAAACCTGTTATTTAGGTCATGCACCCCATTAGATTTAGCACTTTTTTATTTTCATAATTATTTTTTATTTAATTATACCTCAACCATATGCATGAAACCTTTTTTTATATCAAACAACAAATTGAAAAAAAAAAGTAAAAATAGGAATTGTGTATGGAACTGAAATAAAAATAACCTTAATTTTTAAAAAAATTAATTACAAAAGACGGTTTGTTTCAAGTCAAATATAAAAACCTTTTAAAAAAACAATGAAACAATGTATTTTTTTATTTTAAAGGGTTAAAAATACATTAATTTTTATTTAAAAAAAATTAGACCCATAAAAAGTTTGGTTTGCACTTTAGCCACATGAAAGAGACCTGAGCCATGAGCTAAGCCCTTTCTTTGCCAACAACAGAGGGAAGACGATTCCTTGTCCACCTTTTTTTAAGATATTAAAGGGCAGACTAACCTTTTAATTTAGAAAAAAATAACTGTAGATGACTTGTCATCTGCTGACCTAGTTTTCAGTGATAAAAAATCGCTAAAAATAGAGTTGTTTGTATTTTTTTGTTGATTTTAAGCCTATATGTTTACCCAAAATATTTAGAAAACACTCTATATATCTTAATAAATTCATCCATTGCCTTAAAACAAAACAAAACAAAACATACAAAAACTCGAAATCAACCCGAAATCAAAAAATTTTATGAGCTCAGATATATTTTTTAGGCAATTTAAAGATGAAAAAATATCTAAGTGAAACTTCTCTTACCGTATGGAACCCGTTGACACCAATATCGATCATTTTAGTGGTTAAAATCGGTGTCAATGATGATTTTCTCTCTCTACCACTAAAATCCAACAACTTTTTTTCTCTGCTTTAAACCAGGTACTAAAAAAAACAAGGAAATTGAGGTTTTGGACTGAATTTGACCTTTTTTTTAATTTCAAAAATTAAAGGAATCCAATATTTATAATTTGAAAAGTATGAGGACTATAATGAATATTTTGCAAAAAGTTAAAAAAAGCCACCCATTTCCTTTGTTTTTTTCACTTTGCCCCTTTTCTTGTAATCTTAAAGAAAAAAAATGTAACGTGAAAGTTCATTGTGTAATGAGTCAGTGGTGTGAGGAATAGTATTTTCCTCACTCCTTTTAATGTTTTGTAAATAATGTTGGATTGGATTTTTATCATGCATGTATGGTTCCAAATCAAATCAAATTAAGAGTGGATATTAACAAAAACTAACTATGTAGGGGAAATCATTGTCCCTTTCCTAATAAAGTATTGTTAATTAGAAAATAATTTTTTTAAAAAAAATTAATTTAATATTTTTTATTTTATTTTATCTTTTAATATTGAATTTATTATGGATTGAATTTTACATTTTATTTTAACTTGCTTTCAATGAGGATATCTCAGTCATATGATCTAGGTCGCAAGTTTAGCGGGTTGACTCGGGTTTTCTAGGTTTTTTTTGTAATTTATATTTTTTTCAATTCCATACTTCAACATTTGGGTTGATTGGGAATTAAACTTAATAATTTATTTCATTTTGCTTTTTATAGGGTTATCCCAATCTCATGACCTAAGCTAAGGGTTAGGCAGGCTAACCCGAATTGACTCATGTCTTTTTTTGTCCTTTTTTAATTAATTTTTTTTTTCAATTTCATCCTACAACATTTGATTGATTGAGAATTAGACTTCATAATTTGTTTTGATTTTCCTTCTAGTGGGTTATCCAGATTTAAAAGGTTAACCCGAGTCTTTTTTAATTGTTTTTTTTTTCAATTTTATTCTTTAATACTGGTTGATTAAAAATTAAACTTCAATATTTTTTTGATTAGTTTTCTACGAGGTTATCAAAGTCTCATGACCTCGGTCGCAATTTTACAATCTGGGTTGACTCGGGTCCATCTAATATGTTTTGTCTTAATATTTTTTTAAAAAAAAGATATTGTCTTAAAAAACTTTTAGTCAAATTATGTTTTTTTCTAGTTGTTCAAGTTGCATTTGAACTTGCCAAGTCAATTAGATCATATTGGATTAATCCCTATATAATTTAAATTTTTTTTCCTTCTTGAAAACATGTTACATGGATATTTTGCTTATCGATTAAAAAAATATGATTCGACTCATAGCATAGCGCAGATAAATAATCTAGTCTCTACCTCATTTACATTCAGGTTAATAAAAAAAAACTACACGATTTGTATTGAACTTGCTATTTTTAAAAGTTTCTATGCTTGCTTGGCTTTGAATTTGGACTCTATTTATGATTTTCAAGTACTTATTTAGGAATTTTAATATGTTATACTTTTGGTCCATGCGAGGAAAATTATTAATTTTTATCCTTTATTTTTTTTTAATTATGTGCCATGTAATTATTAATTGATAATTTGTTTTCAAATGGGAATCCTTGATAATTGGACAAAATCCTCCATCTAACGCAGTTCGATCGGACCAAACATCATGACAAATGACAGCTATGGGTTCATAAAAAATCTGTATCCACTTGGATCATTGCCATCTCCATAGAGAGAGGCTTGCATATTGAGTTACATCAATTTTTTACTTTTAGCTTATTTTAATAACTTCAAACAATTGAAGATGACAATTGGTGAGATTGTCCTGATTGCTATCGTTGATTATTAAATTTGTTTTTTTTTCCTTGTCAAAATTACAGAAACAAAAAGATTCTCTGTTTCGAGAATCAAACAATTATAAGTGGACGTATTTTTTGACATTTTATATAAAAATGTCAAAAAATCAGAATTAAATTTTAACAATCAAAGATCTAGAATTAAATTTTAAAAATTATTCTACAAGTGGACGTATTTTTTGACATTTTATGAGTAGCTCTAAGCATCTTGATCTTCTTTTTTGGATCATGCAAAAGATTTGGATAGTGATTTGTTAACACTCTACGTGAAATTTTCATTACAATCAAATTAAGATCCTTGAAGATCCTTGAAAGGGTAGAACAACACAAAAAGCAAGAATAATATAAGGAAAATATCATAAAAACTCTTGGATAAAATCAAATAAAATGGATAAATACAAAATAAATAAAAATATCAAATCTAATAGAAATAATATTAGATTTGAGATTATTGATAGAAAATATTGAAAAAGAAAAAATGATAACTACAACAGATGGTGATCGCTGAGGATCATATATTGATAAAAGAAAAGGTCTTAACTTAAAAACTTTGTGGGAAATTTCTCATTATAAATTTATTGATTATTTTTCTTAAATCAATGGAAAACTTATATCATGAGATTAATTTAAGGCGTATATTGCACATTTCTTGTGAAGATATAAAAGCTAAAAAAGGCATGGAAACGTTTTTAATATATATACATTGTTTAACCTTAGTATTTATAATTAAGCCTCTTTTCAAGTGATCTAATCTATACTATTTTAAAAAAAAAATATTAAAAGCAATTAAGACTTCAAATCAATGATGAGGCAGCCTGCATAAAAGATGTGTGTTAAGAGATTCATGATGGGACAACTCGCATAAAAGTATTATATTGGAGACTCATGGTGGAAAGACCCGCACAAAAATATTAAGGACTTACGATAGGGTGACCCACACATAAAAGGATGTTCGTCGTAGGAAAATAAATATTTTTTATTGTTAATTTTATTTTTTCTATTTTTATTTTCATATTTTTATTTATTTTTATTTTCTAGTTTTTTCTATTTAAATGGAATAGTTTTTCTATTTTATTTTTTTATTCATTATTATTAGGTTATCTAGTTTTTTTCTATATATAGGGTTGTAATAGCCATTTGGTAAGTGAGATTAATTTAAGGCGTATATTGCACATTTCTTGTGAAGATATAAAAGCTAAAAAAGGCATGGAAACGTTTTTAATATATATCCATTGTTTAACCTTAGTATTTATAATTAAGCCTCTTTTCAAGTGATCTAATCTATACTATTTTTTAAAAAAAAAATTAAAAGCAATTAAGACTTTAAATCAATGATGAGGCAGCCTGCATAAAAGATGTGTGTTAAGAGATTCATGATGAGACAACTCGCATAAAAGTATTATATTGGAGACTCATAATGGAAAGACCCGCACAAAAATGTTAAGGACTTACGATAGGGTGACCCACACATAAAAGTATGTTCGTCGTAGGAAAATAAATATTTTTTATTGTTAATTTTATTTTTTCTATTTTTATTTATTTTTATTTTCTAGTTTTTTCTATTTAAATGGAATAGTTTTTCTATTTTATTTTTTTATTCATTATTATTAGGTTATCTAGTTTTTTTCTATATAAAGGGTTGTAATAGCCATTTGGTAAGTGAGACTAAGATGAATAAAAAAATAAGGCACAATAACCATCAATTCAACTTTTCAGGTACTCTTCATCATCACACCACTCTCTATGAGGCAAGTTAACATGACTAAGGTATATAAATACATCAGATTACCAAGTAAATAGGGTAGATTAAACATTTAATTTTCATTTGTTCATTTAATACATAAATATATTGAGAGCAAACCATATAAGCCATATAAACATTGTTCTTCCCTTGCACTACTCCTCTCTCGACATATTTTTTCATCCCTTCACATTACTCTCTTGCTCTGCATACTCCTCTCCTCTTACATTTACTGACTTAAGGATAAGAAAATCTTTATTCTAATAAGGAATATTTTTTATAGGTGAGTGAGAATCATTTCGCCAACCTACTGGACTATTGGTCTCATTCCAAACAGTGGTCAAGCCACTCTAAATAGTGAAGTTATCTTGTCCATTAACCATTGGTCAAGTCACTCTAGCCAAGTCACTTTGCCAATCCCCCAATTATTGGTCAAGTCTAATTACTCTATAAGTTCAATAAACAATTGTGAAAAGCCCAATCTAGTCTAAAGTTTTCACAACTTCATCACTGCTAATATAACTTATTGAAATAAATGATTAGGTTGCTTGTGAACTTAACTTTTATATCTTTCACTGTAGCATAAATCTAAAAAAAAAAAAACTCAATTCTAACTGGTTTTAAAGCCTTTACTACTATAGAGGCATTTAATTCAATAATGATATGAGTTGAACCAAACCTAATGGTTATCCCAACAACCTCTCTAAGCACAAAAGCTTCTCTTTACATAGCAGAACAAACTTGGTATTAAAAACATTGCCTCTAATAATACGATCCTTCCAATCTTTGCACACAACACCCAAACCTATGATCTCAAAGCATCACAATTGATCTTCACAAACCCATGACTAAGAAAAACCCATATGCTCTCCTTTTTAATTATTATCTATTGTGTTGTTTGAGGTTGGACTTCAAGGATTCACTCAACTCAGTAACTTTACTAACATGTTTTAGGGTTTTATTGGGCTTTAATGGAACTCCTTGAAAAACGAAACCATTTATAACATTTCAAATATCCCAACATGTATATGCCAATGTTGATATAACATCATTAAATTTCTCAATCTCACTCCTTCTAATCCCCTCCTACCAAATAATAGAACTACAAAAATAGACTCTTCTAGATACATAACCTATGCTAGAACCAACCCAAATGGCCAGAGCATGTGTATAAAAAAATAACATGTGCTCAATGGACTAATTTTTCACATAACACATTTAACACCTAGATGTCTTCATAATCCCTCTTCATAACAAACCAACTTGACAAGGCAGAGAATTCCTTACAATATATAAAATCAATAATTTACTTTTAGAACAATTCTCATATTCCAAATCGTATTCCAAAACCCTCATTATAAATTGACACTTGAAGAATGAAAAGATATTTTCATATGAGATAAGGTAAGTTAATGTGGAATGTCTTGAGAATAAATTTAAAGACCATATAGACATATTAAAGTCCAAGAAGAAGTTTGGATGCCCCAAACTACCAGTCTAATAAAAACAAACTTTAGAACCAGTCATTAGATCAGGCTTAAATTTTATCAGTAGATTTTACAAGCCTAGTTTTATTATGGGTGACTAGAGTCTAGATATAATCAGTCAATATTAGGAATGCCTTTAAATTAGGCTCATAAGATGTTGTTTTTGAAATTTTAATTATTTTTCTAGTTAGTTTTGGTTTTTTTTCCTATATAAATTAGGTTGGTTTTGCTACTATAAAAATAGTTAGTGTGTTATTTTTCAAGTTAGTTTAATGAATCATTAACTTTTTAGAATATATCAGAGTTTTCGTTTATAGTTTAGGATTGTAACTATTGGTCCCTTGAGAAACCTTAATTCTATCCTTACAATTGCAAAATAAATAGTTTGTAAAAAAGTATCACAAATAAAGTCTAAATTAAATTTTTTTTAAAAATAATTGAATACATAAGAACGAGATCTTACTAGGTTCTTTGTATGGTTCACAAAGGGAAGCGTTCCTCCAATATACTTGCTCATCGAACCATATGTTTTTTTATTTCTATTTTGAGACCAGGATCATTGGTGCCTTTTAAAATCATTTCATACCACAAATTATTAAAACTTAGCCCAATTACCCTCCGTGATGTACCTTGGTCTAAAATCTTTCCACATTGTTACGTCATCAGAGCTAACTATGTTCATTCATATTTATGGTCATCATACCATAAATCACGTAACCTGATACAAAATTTTGTTAAATATAAATAAGGTAAGGAAATAAAATATTACAATAATATAACATTAATTACTTGATACTTGCTCAATTACATTATGGTTTTCCCACACTTTCTTGACCACCCTATCATTTTTCTCATCCCAATAATTTTTTTCCTTATAGTTAATTTATACATTAATTATTTTTCAAAATTAAAAAAAAAACTATACATTTACTCAAAGTATATATTATTTATCTAACCTTAAACTTTCCCCACCAAGCATATATTATATTCATCAATTAGGGATAATCTTGAAACTGACTATAATGAAACAATGTTTCTTGAAAATTTCATCATAGATGTGGTTGAGTGGAGAATTTTAATATTGGTAAACCTAAAGATCAATTCATTGAAGTCATTTTCATTTAATGTAAAACTTAAAATAACCTAATACAAATAAATAACTTAGATAGTGAGAAAAAAAAATGACTTACATAGCATGGCCGACCTTTCATTCTACAATAAATTTTCATGATACAATGTCTTTAAAAAAGGAGATTTCAGTTATGCTGAACGCATTGGACAAGTGCTAGCCGGTAACGTGTACATTAAGTTCCTCTTTAAGTATTTTTTTTCATGATCGACATCTAAATTAATGGCACAATCACCTACATTACTACTTGATAAAGCAACGATGCTCTTATTGAACTTGGAACCTTTTTTTCTTTAAAATATGATATCTAAAATGAAACATTAACACAATGCACATGAATAAAATAGCCTTATTTTCATGTCTATAATAACTTGAACTAAGAGAGAGAAAACATACATATGGTTTGCACAAAGATAAAAGCTTAACCATTATAACAAGAGCAATACACTTGATAAGGATAAAATATTGGCAGGGGAAAGAAGCCATATAGAAATAATGGCATAAAATCATATAACAATTGTAGCAAGCCACCGATTAAAGAACACCTTATGTGATTCGTACCAAGGGTCAAGTACGCCCTAACTAGAAAACTTGGTAAACAAAGGAAAAACTGCAACCAAACAAATTAACTTTAATTTTGTCTAGGTAAGGCTTTGTGTTCTTTCATTTGTATTCCAGAAGCAATAAATGAATAAGTATAAAATTCAACATTTGTCCTAAAAATATTCATTATTGAGTTCATGACTCAGATATGTCAATAAAAAACAATAATTACAACTGCTTAGTCAAAATTATTAAGCATAAATTCAATTAATTGTTGTAATCTTCAAATCCTAGAAGTTGTTAGGGTTTAGAAATCAAGTCTTGAAACCCTAACATGAACTTGAAGAAATTAGAGAGAGACAAAAATGATTTATGTTGTAGCTAACTATATTGAGAGAGAAAGGGATGTCAGAATGAGTAGTTGGAGTAAGCCGATGAGGTTTGGAGAGAGAACGAGGATGAATAATTAAGGTGGAAGCTAGCTAGGGTTTCTTGTTGGTCCTTCTCTCAAAGCTTGAAACTTTGGGTTGATGATGGTTTTGGAATTTGGAAGGAATTAAGAGTTTGAATTAAAAGAAAAGAAAAAGAAATGAGAAGATGAAAGGAACTTGTCATGTTTTTATATTTTTTGTTATGTTACTATTTATATTAACAATTACCAACAAAATATTTTCCATCAATTTTTTTGATAATGAGTTATGATTTCGAATAAATGATATGGTAAACATAAATATTTAACTAGAACAAAATCGTTTTTTTTTCAACACAATTTCAAGATTCATTTAGACTTTAGAGGTTTTGTTTGATCAGTCAAGGAATTTAAAGGTTAAAGATATCCTCGTTAAAAATGAAAAGATTCTATACTTTTGTCTTGAGCTGTAACAATCACGACCACTCATCCAAGTTATAAAATAATTAAGATATCTAACATATGCACCTCTAGATTTCATGTGGGCCCATTTGGTGGGTGACTTGGATTCCTTTTTCTATCAAAGTTAAAAAAGAAAAAGGTGCCAGCTTTAATGTATTATCTCTTACATTTAATATTCGATGGTGTTTTTGTTTTGTATAATATGAAAATGAGGGTGAATAAAATAATAGTTTTGAATAAAATAACGTGCATGCTTAGAGGTCAAATATTATTTTTTATTGATTTATTCACCGGCCATGTAAGATATTTAATATATGTTTGGCATCAGAATAGTAATATATGTTAGGACATGTAAGATTTTTTTTTAATTAACATGGGTTTCGGGCTAACTTGCGTGCACCTTGACTAATCCTACGGGTCCTGAAGTTAACGACTATGTAAGTCTCCAGTGACCATCATATTAACAACTACAAGGCTCGAACTTGAAACAAAAAAAAAAAAGCAAATTCATTAGTCTCAAGTTTGTATCACTGGATCACCTAATTAATGGTTGTCTTGTAAGATATTTAATAGTAATAGCGATGGTTATGTGGTTTTAAAATAATATAACTTTTTAAATTGTAAAAAATACTTAAAAATTGGCTAGTTAAATGTGTGATTGAAAATATATTTATATTAATGTATGTAAAATTATAAGATAAATGGTATAAAAGTCACGTAAAAAAGAAGATATAAAATTATAATGGGAATTTTGTAAAATGGAGCTTCTCATCTTTTATTACTATTTTTTTTTCTAACACGTATCCTCGTGAGCTAAAAAACAAAAACGAAGTTTGGGACTCCAAAAGCCTCCCAGCATTCTATGCTTTACAACTTGTAATTTTATTATTATTATTATTTGGCAAAATGTGATCCAGATATTTGTGTAAAGGCAACCGCCCACGAGTTTGGTGGAAATGTTGGGTTACCTAAACTAGCAAATTACGTGGATAAAGTATAAACCTGAAAGAATCTTGAAATTTTATTTATTTATTTATTTATTTTAATTTATGTTACATGCTTGGTTGGTAATCATCGAGCATGTATATTCCATAATTATGAATAAGAATGAAATTGCGATCCTTCAAGAAAAGTAAATGTAATTTCGAATATATATATATATATATATATATATGATATGATTTTCACTCATAAATATATTAAAATAATAATTTTTATATTTTTAAAATTTTATTTTTAATATTAACATATCAAAATGATCTAAAAATATCAAAAAAATTAATTTGAAACAAAAAAATAAAAATTTAATTTAATTTTTTTTTAAAACGCTTTGAAAACACAAAAACAAACAGGGCACAAAATTACACTACATCTCTCTTTCTATTTCCGTGTGTCCTTAGAAGGTGAGTGGTTTTACTATTAAAAATAGTTAAAAATATAATAATAATTGTTTTTTAGAGTATTTATTTTTAATATATTAAAATATATTATTTATTTTTAAAATTTAATTTTTTATATTAACCAACCAAAACAATCCAAAGTTATAAAACAAGTAATTTCAAAATTAAAAAAAATTGAATGCAAGAAAAAAAAATACAGTGCAAGGGTAAGACTAAACAATTTCAGGGTCGTAAAAATTCAGTTCAATTAATGATTAAAGAAGATATATTATTTATATTCTTTGGAATAATTTGAAGTTGCCCGTACCAAAATATCAATGATTATGAAATAAAATATACTCGTGAGGCTCTGGTCGGTATATAACTACAGATAGGTTGGTATGGCATATTATATTGTCCTTTTCAGGTTCTCCATACCCACCAGCATATACTGCTTCAAGTTGTCTCGTGCCGCCGACCGCGCATTTCCACCCAAATTGGTGTTTTTATTTACTCTTTTTTGAAAGAAAAAAAAACTATTTTTAAACTGATTTATTTAGAGATAGAGAGTTCTTTTTTTAAAATAAAGATGAACATAAATTATTTCATTCTGTTGAAAAATAAAGAAAAACATGGTCCAACCTATCATTTTATCAATGTATTTGCAAGTTATAAGCTAGTTTGATATTATTGTAGTAACTGTTTTTTAAAATGTTTTTTAATTAGAAGTGTATTTAAATAATATTTTTTAAAAAAAAATTATTTTTAATATTATCACATTAAAATTATTTTAAAGTAAGAAAATAAATTAAAATTAATTTATTTTAAAAGTGAAAACAAATCAGCTCTACCTGTTTGAAAAAAATTCAGTTTTAGTTACATGTTTATAATTTTTCAATTTACTATGGATGTTATTATTTTTTTAATCAAAATCATATAATCTATAATGTTTATCTCATTTACTATCAAATGATATATAACATGAAAATAAAATTGACTAAAATCACATATGTCAAATTATCGAGCCTCAAATCATTTAGTAGATGGTCCAATAGGAAGAGCTTTGGATTAAAGGGTTTGTTCTCTCTGTGATCTCAAGTTCGAGCTCTGTGGTTGCTAATATGATGATCATTGTAGGTTTACATGGTTGTTAATTTTAGAGCTCGTGAGATTAATCGAGGTGCGCACAAACTGGTCCAAATATCGAACATCTACGTTAAACAATAATAATAATAATAACGAGCCTCACAATCCATCAATTCGAGTGTGTTTGTCTCCATTTCAACCACTTATTTTTAGTGGTTGAGAATAAATTAACCCTACCTAAATGTATATCACCCGTGTCAATTATGCTTTTTTTTTAATAGATCAGTGTCGATTTTGAATATTTACATATTTTTACCATACACTATAATTTTATAAATTCCTTGCTAAGTGACTGTTTGGAATTGAGAATAAACTTGTTTTTTTTTAATTTAAATTTTTTTATTTCAAATTAATATTTTTAATTTTTTGATATGTTGATATCAAAAATAAATTTTAAAAAATAAAAATATATAATTTTGATGCATTTAAAAAAACACTTTAAAAAAACAATATTTATCATATTCTTTTGAAATATTTAAAAGAAAATACAATCATTCTTTTCAATAAAGTTATGCTTTTCATATAAAATTCTCTTTTTTTTTGTCCTATGTCAAAATGCATACTGATATGCCTTTAATTAAAGCGTTTGCCCTAGTAGTGTGTGGACAGTGGTGGACATTGGAACGTGGGTACAACGTGACATTGCAAGAGAGCAGGAATCAGCATGGTTACAAGAATCGCCTTGGGTTACGAGTCTGTAAATAATTCGGATTAATTTAAAAAGATGATGTTAGGGTAAAAACAGGTTTTTTACTGACTCGGCCCAAGCAAAATTCCAATTTAATAAGTTATTAGATTAACCTATCAGCTTAGGATTTGTAATTAAAGGAATGAGGATGTATCACGACACAATGAGAGAGGCAAGCCTTAGACATAATTTAACAAAAAAATATAAAAGAGCAAAGCATTCCACAATTTCACTACTGTAAGCCACGGTGAATTCGCACTGTGTATTTTTTTCAGCCACAAAGTTTTTATATTTTATTTAATCCTTTCATATTGATTTTATCTGAAATTAACCACAATAGCTTGTTTTGATGGGCTCATTACGGGTTTCCTGCATAATAAAAAAAAAATTATTATTGAATCGGTGCTTGATTTTGTAAAAAAAATATTTAAGATTTTTTTGTTTTCTAAAAGATTGAAAAGGAAGGGAGTACAATTGAAACTTTGAAGAAAAAAATTAGCCCTTTGTGTCCCTAGAGAGAATAAATCAGGTACAATAAATAAGAAGATAAAAACAAAAATAAAAAGAGAAAAAGAAATATTAAAAAAATGGATCATAAGAGCCGCAACGAAGTTACACCACCACCACGCATTGCTATGGAAAGAATCTCTCACCGAGACGATTCCAACAACACCAATTTAGTTTTAAATTTCATCTCACTCGAGCTCTAATGAGGTCCCAACCGGGGAGAAAACAAGGGAAAGAAAAGAAAATGGATAGATGCCCTAATTGGGTTAGCTCATTATGGTCGTGTCCACGATCTAAATCATGGATTTAGCAGATTAACTCAGATAAAACTAATATGTCGCATTCTCAATATTAAAAAATATCATCTTGCGATTTTCTTGAAGTTGAACCATATTTTTACCTTGTCATCTAGATTGTCTTTGAACTTGCCTAGTCGATTAGGTTATATCGGGACAACTCATACTTGATTTAATTTGAAGGTCGAACAAGGCAAAGAGTCGGGTTGGAAGGTTTCAAAGTTGACATGTTAGGTCAAGTTTAATGATATTATTAAAAAGTTTTCAATAACTTGAATATTATTTTTTTTACAATAAAAAAATGATATCGATCAAATAAAAAAAAATCCAGACATCATCATCTTTAATTTTTTTTCTAGTCATATTGAATTTCCAACAGGTTAACTTATTATGTTATGACTTTACGCCTATTATTAAAAAAAAACATGCTTAGCAAATCTTTACGCGCATCAGAGCACAGGCAACGAAATTAGTGTAGACTATTTGAGCAGTTTTAATTTTGACTTCAAATAAGTTTTTTATACTATCTTGATTTTTCAATCAGCCTTTTTTAAAATATTATTTAATTAAAAATGTTAATTTTTTTCTAAAATGATGCCCTTTTTAATAAGATATATAATTTAGATGGAATCTTTGACCAGATAGGAAAGGAAATACCTAATTAAGGCTGTGTTTGTTTCTCGAAAAGTGATTTTCGAAAAAATACTTTCCTGTGTTTATTTGCCATTAGAAAAATTGGTCAATGAAAAATATTTTTCGGTCAACGGAAAATACTTTTCAGTCAAAGAAAAATTTAGTTTGGTTTCCAAGAAAGTGTTTTCCTTTTATATTTTAGGCGGAAAACACTTTCCGGAAGTTGTGAAAAAATTAGAAATGTCATATTATTTATTGATTTTATCAAATTTGGTCCTCAAACTTTTGATTGTTGTATATTTTTTGTTTTGAATATTTTTTTTTCAATTTCATCCCTTAGAATTTAATTTTTATATTAATTTTGATCTTCATTTTTATAATTGTTATTTGCTTTTCCCTTATCATTTTTTAATTGAAATTTTTTATCTATCAAATTTGATCCTCATTCTTTTAATTGTTACTTATTTTATTTAAAATAATTTATGAAATGTTAATTATTATTATTTTAATTTCTTCATCTTTCATTTTTTTTATTTTTTAGATTTGATCTCTATTATTTTGATTATTATTTATTTTATTTGAGATAATTTGTGAAATTATATTTTTTTTTCAATTTCATTCTCATTAAACTTTTTAATTTGTAAGATTTGTTTCTCATTATTTTAATAAACTTGAAAAAAATAAAATATTAATAATTTATTTTTCAGCTCATTTTCCATTACATAACCAAACATTGAAAAATATTTTCTAATTTATTTTTTATTACACTACTAAACATCAAAAACTAATTCACTTTAAACAAAAAATTTATTTTCCAGCAAATAAACAATTATACATGAATGTTTCTTATCCGTGAGATCGGATATGCCAAACACGTAAGAATATACGTGGATCCCTTGTGCTGAAGAAAGATGGAAACATGTGTAATGGCTCTGGCCCACGTGTTCGAAGTGCTCTTCCCAGTTGTCACCGACCATTGCATTGATCAGTCCACTGCTCAAGTTGCTTGTTAATTATTATTGCCCTTTGCCCCTTACGATTTGCATTTTACTTCAGCGCTGCTTGCTACCCTCCAGAATTATTATCGATGCTTGTCGGATAAAAGGTTATTTTTAACATAAAAAGAATAATTACAATCGCTGTTAACATATCTCTTGGAACCAAGAAAAATTTCAATTGTGAATTGAAAATTTAACACATGTATTTAATAAAATTAATTGATATTTATAATATATTAAAAATATTAAAAAAAATTGATGATAATAATAAAAAAATAAATCAAAAAATTAAAAGATAGATGCAGATAAAAACAAAACATGATCTTATTCCATTCGAAGTTATCCAATTGTAAATATAAACTATTTCCATGGTGAAACCGATTTAACTAAAAAAATTGTAAATACATCATCGTTTTAACTTTTATTTTTTAAATTTTGATGAATAAAATAAATACACAGGGAAGTGATTGAATGAACTATAGGGAAAAAAAATCCAAAACAATATGATGAAGGGTTGCGCAAAGGTAGCGTTTACTAATATAATAAAATAATTTTATAACCTTATCCGAAAATAAAGTAAAAATTAAAAGATATTTAATAAAATAATATCTTAAAGATATTTTAATTTATTTATTTTAATGAGTTTTAATTTAGATTGAAGGGGAAAAAGTTGTTGAGCGCTTAGGTTTAGGTGTGCCAGCATGCTTGATCCATTCAAAAAAAAAAAACATGTGAGATGGATGTATTTTAAGGCAACATGGATTTTTTTAATTAGAAAACAAAAAAAAGTTTTTTATGCTTAGTAAAATAAATAAAATAATAAATCAAATAGAGTTGTTAATACTAATTAAATAATAAAATAGGAAGGTAGTCTTTCTAGAAGAAGCCAAAAATAGATGTAAATATAAATATTTGACACCGACTATCTATCTTATTTTATACATTTTAATTTATTTTATGTTAGAGGTTAATTTTGATTGCAATAACAAACCTTTTCCTTACAAGTGTGTAATTAAAATACAACTTATTGATATAAATTATAAAAAAATAAAATTACATATAAATTATAATAATCTCTTCAAAGCATCAAGAGATTAAATAATGAAATGAGATCATATATTGCCTTTATTTAAGTGTTATCATGGCATGGAGTACCTTACTTTAGTAAATAAGATTGAAAGTACCTTTGTGTCCCTTATTTTGAAAAGAAAAAAAAACTATAGTAGAAATTAAGATAGTTTCTTAAAAATAAAAAGAGAAGATATTAAGTTAGTCTGTACTCGATTACTCATTATTATATAGCACATGAATTCAGATGCTCATTAAATAAATAAATAAATAAAAAATCTTCCAACGATATACTATGCAAGACAGGCTGGTAATATATAGTGGAAATAGCACTATAAAAACTTAATTACTCTGGAGTATCCCTGCTCGTATAGTGGTCTGTGTTAGCTGGATTTGGATGAAATTAATTAATTGAGTGGATGTCTGAGATTTATGGTAATAGTAATTTTTTTAAAATATTTTTTATTTGAAAATATATTAAAATAATATTTTATTTTATTTTTAAATGTAATTTTTAACACTGAAATATTAAAATAATCTAAAAATATAAAAAATAAATTCGTATAAAACACTGTTGAGAACCAAATTCAAAGAAAGTAACTTATGGGGGCAGATGATGGGATTGACTTCTTGAAAGCCTCGTTTGTCATACGTTGTTTTGACTAATATGCCTTCGTTCTCACTTGACAGCCATGTTGCTTTGTGTGATGATAATCTTTTTGGGTAATTGGCACCTTTTCTAGTGGAACAGCAACAGCATTAACCCAACATGTGTAATTGTATATGCATATCGTTGTCTTGTAGCCCCAACTTGCTAGAAAAGTGATCAGTGCTGCTGACCCATCACATTGTTCGGCATAACGGTGCGTTTAAGAGTTTTTTAATTTTTGTTGACACATTTTTAAATTAAAAATAACATGTACCGTATTTCTAAATTAATTATTCATAAAATAGGATGCCGACATTTGCTTTAGATCTGATCAAAGCTTGGATGTCCGTATAATATGATTTGAATGTCATTGAGACTTGTTAGACAAGCAATCTGGAGTGTAGGAGCTGACGTTCGGTCAAATAGTTCAAATCATTTACGATAAGTAAATATACGCACCGATTTATTAAAATATATGGAAGAAAAATGCATGGAAGTTAATTAATTTCCGACCCTGATCGGAGAAAGTCGTTAGATGAAAATGAAGCTCTGCGAAGAAACTAATCTTACTCGAGGGACCTGGTCGGCTGCTTGGTGAGGTTAGTTGTG
Organism: Populus trichocarpa; assembly: GCF_000002775.5. Taxonomy (NCBI): domain Eukaryota; kingdom Viridiplantae; phylum Streptophyta; class Magnoliopsida; order Malpighiales; family Salicaceae; genus Populus; species Populus trichocarpa. The sequence goes on along the minus strand of NC_037290.2, from coordinate 9,591,999 downwards.
ACTTATGATCACCTCATTAACTTGCTGTGGCGCTAAAGTCCCTGCTATTTGGTTAGTTGACAAGTCTCTGATTGGTTTGGTTTGAGCAGATAACGTAATTTGAAACCCATAGACTAGTTTGGTAAATTAAACTTTTGATATTTAATCAAGTTCAACAATTTAAATAGATTATTCAACGATAACACAGGTTGATCTAGGTGCTAGAAATTGACCGGCCGAGTAAGATCTATCTCTCATTGCGTTCTGCGAAGGAGAGGGATTATAAATTTAATTATTCGTGAATAGCTGAGTTGGTAAAGTAAATGTGAGTCAAGATGTATGCTTTTTATTTGGTTTTTGGTTTGATTCTCTCTGCCAATTAATACCGGTGGCCATGGACTGCAGGGTGTAAGTTATGTTTCTCAAGCCTTGTTTGGGATGCAGCTTTGGGATGCAGCGACCTAATTTGATATGCGTAAACTGATCCGAGATATTTTATATATAAAAAACATTGTAATTTGTCAAGGGAAAAAAATGAATTGAAGAGAGAACTATGCTGTGCCAGATATTTTTTTTTTTTGTTAAGGTTAAAACCTTTGATTAGATTGTGAGAAGTAAAGTTTTCATAAATCTAGAACATAAATAGTTTGCATTTAAATAAATAGGAAAGGAAAGGTAGACTTAGTCTCCTATTAATTAATTAATTGAATGTTTGATCAGGTGGTGGGAGGAAAACCCTGTGAAGAGATGGACTGGTTTGGACCAGAGGAGCCGGCCCATAACTGCCAATAAGATATTGAATTTAACCCATTGGGCTCATGTCCATGGTTGCTTACGTCGGCCCAAAATATACTTTCCATTCCCCAACCCCGTACAGCTAGTGAATAAATACATGTATAGTTGTTGTTAAACCCTTAAAACCTCAAGGACTTGTGTAACGCCATAGCAGCCAGCCATAGCAGCAAGCATAAGCAGCAATGGTCAAGTCGTACCTAAGGTACGAGCCAGCGTTATCGTTTGGTGTAATAGCATCGGTGGAAGGTAACATTGCATACGACAGCTCAGGGAAGCACTTACTCACGCCGGCGCTCGAGAAGGTCGGTGTTTGGCACGTCCGTCAAGGCATCTGCACCAAAACCCTAGCTCCTTCTACCTCTTCTTCTCGCAGTGGTCCCTCTCTCGCTGTCACTTCTATCGCACCCTCGCCTTCATCCTCCTCTCTGGTACAAATATTCTTTCTAAATTTGTGGTTGGAATTCAATATTCTTTGTTAATTAAGCTGAGAAGATCGAAATTAAGTGAATAGTGATACTGTTTCTATTTCATTCAATCTAATGGAGAAATGGAGTCTAGACTATGAAGACAAAATGGGGTTTCAAAAAGTTTTAGCCTTTTTTCGTTTTGAAGGATAAAAATAGGGTATAAGCTTTAGCTATTTTAGTCTTATTATCTTGCTGTTATGATAACGAATTGCGGACTTTTCAAGTCCAACTTATTATATATATGGAAATGGGAATTTGTTGGTTTATATGGTTTTTAGTATCCTTAAGATTTTGAATCTTTTCAAGAATACCTAGGGGTATGATACCGTAAATAGGTTGATATAGGGGAGAGTGGAAACAAATTAATTTGAATTTGAATGCAGGTAGCGGTTGGATATGCTGATGGTAGTATAAGAATTTGGGATAGTGAGAAAGGAACCTGTGAGACCACACTGAATGGCCACAAAGGGGCAGTGACTGTTTTACGTTATAACAAGCCTGGGGCTTTGCTTGCATCTGGAAGTAAAGATAATGATGTTATACTGTGGGATGTTGTTGGAGAAACAGGCCTTTTTCGCCTTCGTGGGCATCGTGACCAGGTTTGTTTCTACAGCCTTTCATTTTAGCGGGGGAAATATCATTTCCATCACTTGGTTTTCTTGATTATAATTGTTTGGCATAAAGTTCATTTCCATCTGTGTCATTTTCATTTTTCAGGTTACTGACCTTGTTTTCTTGGAGTCCACTAAAAAACTTGTTAGTTCTTCAAAAGACAAATTTTTGAGAGTATGGGATCTAGAAACACAGCACTGTATGCAAATAATTAGTGGACACCACAGTGAAATTTGGGCAGTGGATGCTGACCCAGAGGAGAGATACTTAGTCACTGGTTCAGCAGATCCAGAAATTCGATTTTATACAATCAAGCATGACTCAGAAAATACACAAGCCATATCCAATGAAAAAGGAGCTGTAATTGTGAACAGTGGAGATATGCCTACTCAAAATAAATGGGAAGTCCTGAAGTTGTTTGGTGAGATTAAGAGGCAAAGCAAAGATAGAGTCGCAACTGTGAGATTCGACAAGTCTGGAAGTTTACTGGCTTGTCAAGTGGCTGGGAAGACTGTGGACATATTCCATGTACTAGGAGATGTCGTAGCAAGCCGTAAAGCTAAACGCAGGCTTCATAGGAAGAAAGAGAAGAAATCTGCCAAGGGGGCACTTGGGACAACTGAATCTAAAGAGGATACAAAACATGCATCCGAAGAAGATGGAAATACCCCCACAGTTACCGTTTCTGATGTTTTTAAACATCTTCAAACTGTTCGAGCTGGCAAAAAGATCTGTTCCATTTCATTTAGTCCAATTACTCCAAAGAACTCCTTGGCTACTTTAGCTTTGTCTTTGAATAATAATCTATTGGAATTTTACTCCATTGAAAGCAGCACAACCACAAAAACTCTAGCAATTGAGCTACAAGGGCACCGTTCTGATGTCAGAAGTGTTACACTCAGTTCAGACAATACTCTTTTGATGTCAACCAGTCACAATGCTGTAAAGATTTGGAATCCAAGTACTGGTTCTTGCCTTAGGACCATTGATTCTGATTATGGACTATGTGGTTTAATCATCCCACAGAACAAGTATGCTTTTGTTGGAACTAAAAGTGGAAAGATAGAGGTAATTGACATTGGTAGCGGCACTTGCATTGACACATTGGAAGCTCATGGTGGGCCTGTACGGTCTATTGCTGCTCTTCCAAATGAAAATGGTTTTGTCACAGGCAGCGCTGATCACGATGTTAAGTTCTGGGAGTATCAAATCAAACAGAAACCTGGTCAAGTATGGCCTTCTATTCTGTTCCTGTTATTTATGTTTGTGTTATACAATTTTTTACTGTTTGCCAGCATTTTTCCTATTGAAAATTCTTTGCATGTAAACGTTATCATGCTTTCTTTTGGAGCATAATATGGTGCAAACCTTAATGTCCATTTGAACAAATGTTGCATTTATCATAGGCAATTTTTTTTTAGTTGGAAGTGTTGCAGCACTTAGCATATGTAATGTGTTGCTTACCACATAAGAAGCCACGTGAATATGTTAGTAAAAATATTCATATCTTTAGCGTTATTATTTGAGAAACTGTCTTTCTAGCCTATTTTTTAGTTTTAGGTAGCTAGCATGTTTTTATGATTTTCAACCTGAGTAATTCAGCTTCCACAGTTATTGTGTTATTGAGGCAAGATTATTTCTGTTTAATTTACAGGACTCGAAGAACCTTGTTTTGTCAAATGCAAGGGCTATGAAGATGAATGATGATGTTCTCGTGGTTGTAGTTAGCCCTGATGCTAAATATATTGCTGTTGCACTGTTGGATTGTACAGTCAAGGTCAAGTTGTCTTTTCTGATGCTATATGATTTGAACTTGATTTTTTTCATGTCAGTTAGTTTAGTGGATGGATATCTTCCTTAAGATCTTGCTAGGTTGTATCTATGCTAGGTTATTGCCTAATCATCTTTGCTCTTTGAAAAAACATGCTATGGTAGATTTTTTTTGTTCACTTATATTTGATCTACCCCTTCAACCCAATCTTTTACATTTGTCAACTAAATTCATTTTCTGAATATTCTTTCAGTTTTGACATTTCATTATATTATTTTGTCTAGTAATATGAAGCTTAGGCTGATGGCATCTAGATGAACAAAGTGTATTTGATACCTGTATTAATATCCACCTAAAATGCTTAGGGCCATCTTGTCAATTCTATTTTCCCTCACCTAATTGGATTGTGTTAAATTGACATGGTGCAAAAATTTAACTCTTTCTTGTCTGTTAGAACCCATCAAAGAAATTTGTGAAATGCCCTAGTGGAAGGTCAAGCCATAAAATTGTGTTTTAATGGATTAAGACTGCAAGCAGAGGCCAATAAAACTTTATCTGTGACCATGGAATGGGATTTTGATTCTTTGGTGGGTCCCTTTCAAATAACATGATTACTAAAGTGAGGCTTCTTAGCTAACTCCTGCAACTGTGTTTTCCTTACTGCTAGTTAAAAGTCATTAAAACCTATTCGTCTCACTTCGGCCACCATTGATAATCATATCATGTAAAAATGAACAGAAATGGAGCAGATGCTAGTTTGGAGTCAAGATGATTGAGAGGGAGAGATGCTAAGTTATACATTGATCACATTCATTGATTCACTAAAGTGAGCTATTAACTCTGATATATGATTGAACATTATGCATTACAAAGCAGCAAAGATGGAGTGCTGTGAGTGACAGTTAGACAATCTCGTAAAGTCACCTGGTGTGTTTCCAAGAGAACTAGGATGGGGGGGGGGGTTCAATTGAAGGATGTGAGCGCTACTGACCATTATGAATTTCAATAAAAGGTTTCCTGTTGTTGGCTCGGAATTAAAGTAATTGGTATAAAGCACTGGAAATTAATTGGCCAATTAAGCGGTGATTCTCATTACAGATTTTATGATGGGTGCTTATTGATATGAAGCTCTTAATTTCTGAATCCCTTGATGAGATTGCATAGCTGATAAAAGTTTTTGTTATCGTAGTCCCTTCACTTTAGGTGGATCTTGTATATTTGAAATAATATATTCAATATTTCTTTGAGCTTCTTATTGTTTCGAGTCTTTTAACACATTTATACAATGGTATTCAGGTTTTCTTCTTGGATTCGTTCAAATTTTTCCTTTCATTATATGGTCACAAGCTGCCTGTGCTATGTATGGATGTTTCATCAGATGGAGATTTGATTGTTACTGGATCCGCAGACAAAAACTTGAAGATTTGGGGTTTGGATTTTGGTGACTGCCACAAATCCCTTTTTGCTCATGGTGATAGGTGCTGCTTACTTTTTCTGAAGGCACATGAAGAAATTTTTTTCCTTTAATTTCTTATTGCGTGGACGAGGGCTTAAGAGTAATTCTAATGAGCTATTTCTGTTTTAGTGTCATGGCAGTGCAATTTGTGCGGAATACCCATTATATGTTTAGCGTTGGAAAAGATCGGCTTGTAAAATACTGGGATGCTGATAAATTTGAGCTTCTTTTAACCCTTGAGGGACATCATGCAGATGTTTGGGGTCTTGCAATCAGTAGTCGTGGTGATTTTCTTGTTACAGGATCCCATGATCGATCACTACGTCGTTGGGATCGTACTGAGGAGCCTTTTTTCATTGAGGTGCTTTCTTATTGTTGTTTTTCAAGTTTGGTAGTTAATGTTCACCTAATGTACCTTTGGTGCAAATAATGGCTGAGATTGGTTTTCAACTAACATAATGCATTATTGGATTTGCAGGAGGAGAAAGAGAAAAGGTTGGAAGAAATGTTTGAAGCTGACATTGAGAATGCATTTGAAAACAAGCATGTGCCTAGAGAAGAACTTCCAGAGGAGGGAGCTGTTGCCTTGGCAGGGAAGAAAACACAAGAAACCCTTTCTGCAACCGACTTAATTCTTGATGCTTTAGATGTAGCAGAGGTAGAATTGAAGCGTATTGCTGAACATCAGGTATGTTTTTCTTCTCTATTTGATTACAATAAAACTCCCTTTCTGCCCCCTTTTACCTGATTCTGTTAGCTATTTGTATACTGAAAAGAAAAATAACGAAGAGAAAAGTGAGCAGCAAGCGTATATTTTACTAGTTGATGATGATTGTCAACCAAGCTAGTCTTTGAGTAGCAATTCTTGAGTCTCAGCGAACTTATAGGTAAAAGAAGAAACAAACAAACAAGAAAGAGAGGTAAGTGAATGGGAGGTGTAGATTTTCTGGTTAATTGATGACTGTCAAACAAGGTAGTCTTGGAGTGCTAAACCTCGAGTTTCAGCAAACTATTTTGAGTTTTATATGCATGTTCTTGATGTTTTTTCCCCATCTTCTTCATATCACAGTTTATTCTAGAACGAGTTGAGCATTAGGATCGAAAGACACAATAGAATAACATTGGAATTTTAGTTGAGTCGGATGTTTGGACACTTTGGTCATGGACACTAAGTTGTACGTGGTTGAGTGGAAGTGATTAAAAAGTACAGAGGCCTGAAACATGATTATTATTTTTAGGTCCATTAGGAGGCCCAACAGGCCCTGGGCTACCCAATGGAGGGCAGCCCTCCCTATTACATTATTATAATGTAAACTGGAACCTTGCTTGCTTCACTGAAGGAAGCTACCGAGTGTACAACCTCTAGGCTAAGCTTGCTTGTGTTGAAACATGATTGTTATTGAAAGCTATTTGCCTACGAATTTTTTTCAGGAGGAGAACACCAAGGGAAATGTTACAGAATACCAACCAAATGTTATCATGCGTGGGCTCTCTCCATCTAATTATGTTCTCCATGCTTTCACAAATGTTCACACCAATGATCTGGAGCAGACATTACTGGTACTTTAGCATCACACAATGTTGTTCTCATATAGGAGTACTATTTTCTCCATTTATATGTGAAAATGTAGGTGAAATAGGTCCTTTCTATATATGTGGTAAATATCTGTATTACTTTATACAAAGACTTTGTCGGGGTAAATTGCCATGGATAAGAAATTTTACAAGTCCATCCATCACTCTATATGAAACTTCAATAAGTTTATAGATTCCATGTTCCAGTATCAATTAAGTTCCAGATCACTGCTCATTAAATTCATTTTCTACCACTCTGTCTAGCACAGAAATTATGCAGAATATAACCAATTTATTCAGTTCCTAGTGTGATCCTCCACAGGCAACTTAAGCTGGCCAAATTTGCAACATCAGCTGTCCTAGCATTACCTAATCCAACCTCCTAAGGGTGCATACTGTAACCTGGTATTTGGAAAATGTGTGATTGTCGCTGCTGTCATACCACCTCTTCTCATTCTAGTAATTTCACCTACACTTGGACCTTCAAAATTCTCTCTATCACACACACATGTGCGCACACCCAAATTTTGTTCTAGACAGACAAATTTTGTTCTAGACAGACGAGATATCAATCATCCAAACAAATAGCTGTTGTGGAAACAACAACGAAAAATGACAAACCCTTTTTTTTTTCATGTTGCTACTACATGCACCTTCTTTGTTCCTGTAAAGTTAAAAATGCCTTTCAAAACTGGGCTAAAAAACCGATCATTTTTGCTCTCTCTGGCAATTGATTATGCTATAAGCTCGTGCACATGTGATTAGGAGGTTTATGATTCAGATTATTTTCTTGAAGTCTAATGGCAAATGATTTCTGTGCAGGCTTTGCCATTCTCAGATGGCTTGAAGCTTCTGTCTTACTTTAAGGACTGGACCTCAAATCCCGATAAGGTTGGTACTAATAGACTTCCAGTCTTACATACAGAAGTGGTTGAATTTAGAGGGTTTTGTTTACATTTATTAAATGGCATGTGAAATGTTGTGATCTTTTTAGTTTCTGTAATTAAACATCAACATGGAGATTAACAACTGGCCATACTATAAATCATTATATCATAGCTTTTAATAGTGATCACTACATCAATCCATCTGGAGATCTATGAGGCATGTATGTCCATTGCTTTGCGCATGCAAAGGTGTGTTTTTTTTTGTTGCCTTCAAATAGTTGTTGATAATCATTTTTTACACCACTTTCCAGGTTGAGCTTGTTTGCAGGCTTGCTACTGTGCTATTGCAGACACATTACAATCAGTTGGTTACAACCCCAGCTGCAAGACCGGTGTTGACTCTTCTCAAAGACATTCTTTATGAAAGAGTCAAGGTAGTCAAACAATTCAGCATTTAGAGTCCTTGCTCTTATCTTAGTATTTCTTGGATTGGATAGTGAAATTCAGCCCGTGACATGATTCTATTTGAACTTTCATCTAGTTATGCTGGACATTCTCAATGATGTTCATGACAAAATGTCTCGTTGGTTTTTTTTTCCTTTGAACAATATCCGGGAACATAACTTCTTTTTTAATAGTTTTTAAATGTTTATGACAGTGTTTTCCCTTTTCTGTTTTGTGAGAGCATGAGAAATATATGATCCTGTATTAACAATATCTCATTTGAGCTTGTCTCAGGAATGCAAAGATACTCTGGGTTTCAATCTTGCTGCGATGGATCATCTCAAGGTGTGAATTAGTTTTAACTTCTGGCAATTGTGATTAAAAAAAAGCAATTTTTTTTAATTCTTTGTTTTGCCTATTTTGTTTGTCAATTCAATGTATCAGCAATTGATGGCTTCAAGATCAGATGCACTCTTTAGAGATGCAAAAGCAAAGTTACTAGAAATCCGCTCACAGCAGTCAAAACGTCTGGAAGCAGGGACTGATACAAGAGAAGAAAAACGTAGAAAGAAAAAAAAGAAAACATCAAGTGACATGCATGCTTTGACAGGATTTTGAGCAACACCAACTCTGTGTCCTAGAAATGGAATAGTTATGGTTAATCAGTAAACATTACAAGTCTAATGCCTGGGAAAGGACCGCATCCAGATTCCGAACTTGCTGCTTGGTACTTTATCAAAGCCTTTATGCATAAGTTGGAAAGAAATTCATTGCTGGCGAGGCAAGGATGAAGGATGCTTCAAGTTAGCAGCAGGTAGTTTTGGTGTCTTTATTATCATGTAGTATATGTAAAATGATTGTTTGATAACGGAAGTTTGAGTTTTGAATGAGGTATGAGATGATCGCGCAGTATTTAAAAATTATTTTATCCTTTTTTCCATAGAAAAATGCTTTGATTAAATGTAATGATCATCTCACTTGTTTAATCGGAATTTTCCAGACAAATATTTTGTCTGGAGCTGAAGGCATTGTGATTTGTGGTTTAGGAACTGTCTGGATTTCCACATCGACTGCAAAGTGATTCATCACATCACATCTCATCTTAAATTCTGGAAGGTATATTCATTTGAGTTTGTTAGACCCATGTTTTGGAGTGAGATGGTGTCAGAAATGTGGAGAGCATACTATTCGTTATGTTCTGTCATCCATCGCTCAATTTATAGTTCTGAATCTCTCGATGTCTCCCGTCACGTATCTGCACTGAAAAGGAGGCGTTTGCTCAGGACAGCACTGTACCAAGTCTAGCTTATATGTGGTTAAGAATTCAGAGGCAGCTGCAACTCCACGAAAATTGGTGGAAGGAGAAGCGAAATAGTAATACACTAGAAGTATCGATGATGTAGTGATGATAATGGGAAAAGGAGGATAAAAAAAGTGGAATTCATGGAGAGATTGAAGAATACAAAGAAAAGGGATGAGCAAACTTCGTGGAAAGCAAAGGCAATATAAAGTCTTGCTTATTGTCCTGTAATCACAACCGATGCCAATTGGACCGTTACTCTCTTCTGCAGTCAGCATCACGACAATGGCCGTTAGTATCAATAAATCTACCCTGGACGCTAAATTCTATTGATTCTGTTAGTATGAAGTCAGACGTGTATGTCCATAGCCTGCAAACATTTACACATTTAGCAGTCATAACTCGGATATCTTCCCTCACTTTCTTGCACTCCAGTTGAACACTCGTGTGTCTGGCCGAATGGCCCGTTTTGTTGGGCACACGTTTTGATTTTCTGTCTCATCCTTCAACCGAAAAAGAAAAAAGAAATGTGTATTATAAAAGAGAATGGGCGAGGAGAGAGTTTGTGTGTGAAGAGAAAATGTGTAAACTATTCTAGTGCGTGCATGAAGTCCACAATATTACCTGGTGTGTGTTTATATGCTCAGTCACTTGAATTTAACTCACGAAGAAGAAAAATATTTTTTAAAAAAGTTTAGTTATTGATTGTTGTGTCATATTTGTTATAAATAAAAATATTGATAGTTGTCACTGGCTCATGGTACTCGTTTGCTAATGATGAGAGAGTAGGTTCCATTCAAGGGAACATACCGGAAAGAAATTACAATTAATTGAAAAAAATGGTACCGTAATGATAATTGGTAAGCCAGTCGAGATATGATACTGTACTGTCTATCTTTAAACCTGTCATTGCTCTCCTTACCTGATGATTGTGTATTAATATGCTTCAATTATTTGAAATTACTTCATGAAAAAAAAATATTTTTTTAAAAATTGAGTAATTAGTTATTGTGTCATGCTTGTTATTAATGAAAATATTTATGATTATCATTGATTTATAGTGTTCACTTATTAACAACAAATGTAACTCACCAATAATTTTAAAATTAGCTTTTCATGATATCTATAAATTTTTTACTTTAAGATATTTCTGACTCTAAAATTATTGTTATTGGAGGTATACCATGTATTCAATGTTCTATTCTCTTTTTTATTTTATTTTTCTTTTCCTTCTTTTTTTGTTTTCTCTCTCCTGCTTTGATTTTTGTTCCCCCTATTCCTCTCTCTTTCTTCCACCCTTGGATCTCCTTGCTCCTACTCCGGCCATTGAATCTATGTTGACTGTAAAATGTTCATTATATTGGGAGGGCACATTTTGTTTATTTTTCTGCCTGTTTGGGCTTTGAAGGCAAGGCATCTGGGCTGGCCTGAACGACATGGAGGGCATACTGTTTGGGCTTGACTCGAATAGAGTGAAGTGTAGGTCGCTTGGGCCTAGCATCAACAGTTGGATTTCTTTTTGGGCACCGTACGACCTCTTTTAAAAGAATTCCTACAAAACTTGTTGTGACGGAGAAAACATTGCACTTTCCTAATATTAAAATGTAAATATTGATATCGATGATCTTCTGCCATTTTTATATTTTGATATTTAAATAGTGATTCTGTTTCAAAATATTTTTTTATTTAAAAATATAATGAAATGATATATTTTTTATTTTTTTAAATTTATTTTTAACATTATATATTAAAATAATATAAAAACAAAAAAATAAATTTTTTTTTATATAAAAAAAACACTTTTGAAATGATAAACTCCTACTGTGCTCCCATTCTTTCTTACAAGTTTTTCTCATCTCAACTTTTCTTAAATACTAACATGAACAAATGCCAGTAATCAAAACAAACTCGAAGAAAAATACTAAACGATTTACATCATAACATTAATTTTCATGAGATTTTAATAAGATGTGTGCTCTCATATTATTAATACTATTTAAACTTACTGCAGTAGAAATTTATTTTATTTAAATATAAAAACTAGTTTAATCATCGTCTTCATTCATGTCCCATATAGATTTTGGTGCGAATTCAAACAAATAGAATAGAAAATTCTGCATGGGTTTGCTAAACCATTATTTTCCCTCCAATCTGCGAAGAATGGCCTGCCTAATAACGGTGTATCAATTGCTTGTATGCTTCCTTATTCTGGGAGTAATAGTCAATCTCCGCCTGCAAAGAATTCACATAAAACCATGAGAACTTGCATCATGCAGGAATTTAAGAAGATATCAGAGCAGCCTCTCCTTTATTGCACCGTGCAGCTTGGAGGGTCCAAAGCATTATTGTGAACAGCTTTCTCGATCACTAGGTGCAAGCCAGCACTTATTTTGTTTCAAAGCAACTTCTAGGACCATTTCTACATAATTGTTAAAACAAATTTGAAATAAAAGAGTTTTTTAGACACCCAAGGCAACTGAAATCCCGCCTCGATGTCCTTAGTTTAACAAGTAAACCCAACATCGTCCATCTATACCATAGCAGATCCTCACTGATTTTATGTCCTTGCATGTTACTATTTGTTAAACCAAAACAGGACCTGTAATGGTCTACTGCTCTTACATACCATTATTCTAGCTGATAAATCCAATATTTATGACAGTATCACCAACGTTTGGTCGAAACTGTTACAAGCAAACCAAAACTGAAGGCTTCATTTAAGCATGCACTTCCTGGACAACTCAATTATGGGAAAAACTAGTGCAGCTGTAAGAATTAGCCCAAGATGGATCAAGGGCATGAACCCCCATTTAAGACTTAGCTGATAAAGTAGGATTCCCGGATTTCCATGCCAAATTGAGCTTGAGAAATAAGAAATTCTAATATTTTATTCAGATTCTTAGTGAGTAGGTTCAGCATCATCATTCGAAATGATCTTCGTAGACATACCTTGCGAACTCCTTTTATAGCAACCAAAAGCTTTTCCCCAATAAGATCCTCCAACACACTGTCTTTCTTAAGAGCTTCTAGAGATTCAGGAAGTGATTGAGGCAATCTAGGAAGGTTTGCACAGAGAGAAGGGTTTTTATCTGTTTCAATGTCAAGAATGAATACATTAGATGCCAGTGCAATTTTCTTCAAGAACAGGAGCAGAGGCAAAGGAATATCACTATGCAAAATCAGCTACACAGGGATGTAAGAACAGAGCTCAAGTCAATGTTTGAGATAATGTGTAGAGAAAGAAACACATATGCAGATTTAGGAGTTCACCCAGGCCTTTAATTTAGCAATTAATATACAACTTTTCAGTTTTTCCATATGGTAAAGAAAGAATAAAATTTGCAGTAAAAAAGAAAAATGAGTATACGGAGTGACCAATAGCAATATGGATAAACAAAAATGTTAGAAGGTCGAAGAAATGACCAAAAAATAATGGTTAAAGTAGTGCAGAAAAATCCTTATGCCAAAAAAAAAAAAAGCAGTTGCGGAATTTTATATCAAGCTAGATTGTACAGCACATTACTGGTGATAAAAAGTTTGCTTGCGCAGAAAGCCTTTGTTAAAGCACCACAGGGGAAGTGAATAAAAATACAGATCTTGAGTTCTAAGAAACTTGCTCAAGTGCTAACCACTAAGGAAGTGGAAATTCATTGGTGTGTGGAACACTGACAAAAGCTTGTCAGTCTACTGCCACACTAGGTATCAGTGTTCCACAAGAAAACCACTTTCTACGACGTTGTTCACATTTATGGAATTAAAACCAACCTTTTGACTAAAAAAAAGTACCACTGAATTTAAAAATTCACTAGCTAGATGCAATGTGAATAACTCGTGTCAATTAAGCTCAAAACGAAAAATACAAATGAAGCAATTCCATAAAAGCTTCCTTCATGTCTGGAATTATCAAAGATGAAATAAACTTACCAATAGGTTCAGGCAGACGAAGATGCTTTCTAAGGCCATCTATGCCAGCAGCCCCTATAGCAGCCAAGCCCAAGTATGGATTTGCACATGCATCGAAAGATTTAATTTCAAAGTTGCTCACCAAACCATCTATGATACCAGGTGGGCAAGCAGTTCTTAATGGAGCTTCCCTGTTTTCTTTTCCCCAACACTGGTATGCTCCACTCCATGTGTTTGGTTGTATTCGATCATAACTACAGACACCGACAATTGGATGGGATATAAATATAGTGTACAAGGAGAAAATTTCCAGCAAGTAATATTGAGTAACAACCTATTTAGAGTAGCATTGAGAAAGTTAAGATTCCCACAAGTTGTGCATCCAAGATGGAAAGGTGCACGTGCACTTGGCTGTTTTTCAGTTAAAGTCCTTTGGAATCTTACTCGAATATAAGACCTAAAACTGAAATTTGATTGGCAAACTAAAAATGCAGTATTCCTATGTTAGGAAATACGTTAGAGGAGACTATAAGCTTAAGTTTTAGCAAGAAAACCCCTCACGTCATTTATCCATAACGAGAATGAGAAAACACATCAATTAGAAGATTAGGAATCACAAAGAACCAACATAAAATATAAAAAAGACAACCTATTTGGAATTGGCGCTGTGAAGGCCAAAATCGAAGGAAGATGATGCAAAACCCCGGCCATAAACTCCTCTCCAATGCTTGAAATCCCATGCTTGGAAGATCCACCAGATGCCATAAAAACATTTTCTCCATTTCTCAACAAACTAATGTGCACATGGGATCCAGAACCAATGTCATCTAATGCAAGCCTAGAGAAAAAGCAAATGTCTTTAGATTAAGATTAAGCAGAGCAGAATATTAGGTTCTATAAAATTCAGAACCAGACATGAACAGTGCTTAAAAAATATAGCCAAGTAAACTTATAATGTCCATTGTCGGAGCATCCAAACTAAGAAGATTGTATTAAATCATAGACGATAGTTTTGCACAAGGTATGGTGATACTTTGACTTCAATAAAAACAAAATGAAACAATTATTCAAGCGAAATAGGTAAAGCATATTGATGATGCCTATATTAAAATGAAGTTATTATTTTCAAATCAATACTTGTCATTCAGCGAGCATCTTCTTATATTCAAAACTCCAATAGCAGAAAAAGTATTTTTTCCAGTCTCATACTATGAACAAGAAAACAAATATCTACCATATAAAAAGAAAATAGTGAACCTACTTTGGAACAAAAGTTGCCAATAATCCATGTTTCCTTGCAATAGCCCTAATAACTTCACGGGTATATATTAAGTTGTCAGCAGAGAGTGGGCAGGTCGTGTGTCCCATGGCCAATTCAAACTGACCTTTCCCAGATTCTGCATGTAACTGTAAGAACATACCAAAATGAGAGGGAGGGGGGGCAAAAGGACAAGAAGAGAGAAAAGGACTTTCGATGAAAATTAAAGACTACATTATTCAATATTTTTCTACGGAAAACCAAACCTGTTCTTCTTCTCAGTCTATTGGAATGCATAATTGAGAAAGCTTTTATACGATAACAGAAATGTATAAGCTTCAGTAAATCATTTCCCAATTTTTTAGTAGTGAAACTGCATAACTAAAGCACTATGAGTCTGTGAGCTGTTTTGGTGGGGAAATCATTGAAGACTGGTCTATAGAAATAGAATGTGCTGGAAACAACAGTTTGAACTGCTTTGTCTTAGGTGGTTTTTAAATTCATATGCATTTTTTTTTTATAATCAGTGTTTTAATAGTCTGTTTGATTCAATGTCTTATTTTCATTTGTGTCAAATTAAGGAATACAACTGAGTTTCTAGATTTATTTTGAAGGCTTGGAGCCTAGAGTTTTTCTCCTTCTCCTGTTCTTCTATTTTTCACAAGTTTTCTTTTTTGCTTGCTTCAATATTCGGATAAAAAGCTACTGTTCACAGCCTATTCCTAACCTATTACTTCTAAAACAAGTCTTATTCAACCTTAATTCCACATTGATTTTAGTATCATTCAACTAAGTCATTGGCAAGCACTTTATGGTGTGATTTGAATTCCTATGGTGAGCCCTGATTTTTCCTTTCTGTAAACAGTCTTTTAGTCGAGAGCAGCGGTTAAGGCATTTTGTATCAACACTTAAACATGAAAAGGTCAGACATGTCTAACTACCAATAATGGCAAGATATAGTTGGCATACTTCTGGTTTATTGAAAATGCTTCTAAAATTTGAATCTGTTAACAACGTTTGAGTTGTCTACAATACCTGCTCCACTGTAATATCCAAGGAATGAAGAGCACCAACTATTTCATCAAGTATGGGGGAAACTAAATCAAATGATGCTGTAGAGCAGTAGGGAGCTGAGTCAATGGGCACCCATTCTTCTTTCCCTTCCCTGAAAAAGATTTTCTGCTTCAATTTAACCACAAATGTCACAGCCAATTTGATGCTTAAAGGACAAAAGGTCATATACCATGATACACTCTTCAAGAGCACAAACTCATTTTCAAAACCTGCATCCATTACCTGAATATAGGCACTAGAAAATCAGATGACAGATATCTAATATGAAAATATAAAATAAAGTACTTCCCATTTATAAGTATCAAAGATATAAATGCCGGACATACCAAGTCGAACTCATCCTTTAAAACTTTTAAAACCCTTCGTAAGGCCTCTCTTGGGCAATATTCCCAAGGTTCACCAGGTCTAAGATGCATGTCAGCCAAAACCATTTCCTGCCGTTCCATCCTATAGTGGAAGAAACAGTATTAGTACAAATAGAGAGCAATTATAAGCATTTTCAAATCCCCTCAATAGACACTAAGGGAACACAAACTGAGATTTTTAAATTATATGTGAACTTTTTATAACCTAAGAACATTTGTAAAAAGTATTTCTACACCATCTTCTCCTTGCAAATTGGTTATGCTGTTGAATGAGCAATCTGCAACATTTTTATTTTCTGCCAAACAAATGTGACTTTTAGCTAAATCAGTGACTCAAGATAAATAAGTGGTCGCCCAGTACTTGTAATTTTTTTTAGGAACTTAATATTGTCTATTGTAGGGATATAAGGTGGTTTTTCGAATGAAATGGAGAAGTGAGACAACCACCATAGCAGTTCTAGGATACGAAGAGGACAGCTGCCAATGCTGTTCATTCAGGATGACATCATATTAGTTTTAATTTCTGCGGTCCTTTTGTGAGATAGGATGTAGGATAGCACCTTGCATCCCTATGGTGCAGCTTTTTGAGGGCTTTTAGAGTTGTTTCCCCATCTGATATTCAATTTTAGAACTCTTGTCTTGATTTTTTGTTCCTTTTCTTTATTGGAGGATGTCCTCCTCGCCAAATTGATAATGCACCTCTTTTCTTTCTAATCAAAAGCTCTTTTATTTTAAGAAATAGCAAATTAACTTCTCCTCTAAGGATAACCTTATATTTTTTTGTGGCCTGAGTTGATAAAAGTCAGGCACAAGTATCTGGTGATCAAGAACATGCAATATCCAAGTGGAGTGCCTTTGCCTAGGGATCTGATAATGAGAATAAAAAAGTGGAACTAGAGCATAAATTGTTCTCTCTGGCAATCTTCAGTCAGATGCCTGATCTGGTCTGTACTAGGTCCTTGAGCACTAATCTTTCACAGGCATATTGACATGTTTTAGTTGCAAATGAAAATTTTAAAAACAGAAAGTGCATGGAAATACATGACAGCATAAAATAAAACACCAGTGACAATCTCAGATGTAGAAATAGTACCATGGAATTTTCTTTCTGGTTGTTACATCAGGTATTAGTCTGATCTCACCTACTCCAGTAAGACCAGTCTCATCTGATGGAGAATCAGCAGCTGAACTCATCCCCATAGATGCATGAGTCAAGCCGACACCATTCTTCCTAACAATGTCACTGAAGCGCTTTACTGGAACAGCCTGAAAAGACAAATGGAAATTAAAACTATAAAACTAACTATGCTAGAAGACTGATAGTGAGGTCTAGAATGCTTTCAAGTTTTCCCATATGTCACACACCAAAGGAAGTTTATAATTCTTTTCTATGCTTCCTTAAAAAATCTCTCATGGAATCATGACAAAGGCAGAACCAAGCTACGGGAAAGCACTATCAAAAATCCAAATTTAAAAATAAAACTTACACGACATCGGTGCTGTCCAGAGGTGTCAACCCACATGACACGAACAAGTGAACTGCTATTTTCTAGAGCTCTACTCTCAATCTTCACAGGGTTGACAGAAACAGTATCCTTTGAACTAAAAGCATTTGCATCCACATTAATCTTGTAAAATTTAATAGCATTTAGAGCAAAAATGTCTTTAGCTGCTTCAATAGCTTCAGCTAATGTGAGATCACCATCAATGCATGCATCACGTAGAACAGAAAATAAACATTCGCGTGCTTTCTTTGCACCTGAAAAGGCATGAGCAATAGTTTTAAATGATAATCTTTATAAAGCTTCCAAGAAATATGGCAACTCCATAAGTTTATTAGAAGGAAAAAAGCATGGTCTTTCAAACTTCCTAATTTACAAAACCAAAAAATACAGGTACCCCATCGATGCTTCCAGATGCTCATTTTCCTACAAACTAATTTGGTAGTGATGTATGTACGCATCAATGACTGATTACTCCACTAACAAGGGAGCATATCAGCATGCAGAAATGTTCCAAGGACAACAGAAGCCTTTGCTTGGGATCAAGTATTTTCCTTACTTTTCTTGAAGGAAGATTGATCCTAAGTTAAACAAGAACAAATCCCTAACCATGTGCAATTTTTTGAAATATTCCTAGCTGTCACCTCCACCATAATGAAGTGACAATATATGAAATACTAGTCTTGTAGAGATTGAGAAACATCCAATGATATGAAATATAAAGAAAATATATTCTGACATGGTTGCCACAGGAGTCTAGTATAAAACTTGTATCTTATGTAACCATAGATAGATACATTTTGGACAGTAAATTAGCTATTTTCTTACATAAAGGACACAAAAATTGATAAAGTATGTTAATCCTAAGAAATTAGGCCACAGTCCAACATCATCACATACAATAAGACACAAAAGGAACAGTGCATCTACTTTATAGTCATGTGCAGAACACTTACAAAATAAACTACAGACTTTAGATCAATGAAAGTTCAGGCAAAACATGCATTATTATCAAGACTGGATATAATATCCATTCACAAGAAAATAAACAAACCTAAGTAGTAAGTTTCAGGAAATGCATAGCCATCTGTGCTGAACATAACCTGCAGGTTCGTTGACATTGACATCAAACATCATTAGTATAGACAAACTTCATGAGCATCATTGGAAAAGAACAAATAAAACTCATTGAAGATAGAGTTCTGAAATGTGTAAACTAATCACTATGTACAGAATCCATTTATTCTGTATTTTCTCAATAGGGACTGTTGTCACCTTCTTTATTGGGGCTAATTCCAAAAGTTCATTGACAGAAGATATCATGCCATGGACACTGAGTTTAGGAACAGCCAATCCAAAGTCAAGGTACACCTGAAAGTAAAGACATTGGATCATTTTCACAAGAATTTGTGGGCAAGCATCGTAATTACATGTATAGAAAGTAAAAAGAATTCATTGGAAACTAATGATTTCACCTGGGGATAAACAGAGGCAAGGTATGATGCTTCCTTTGAAAATGGGTATGATGCATGTAAGAGAACAACTCGACACTTGGAAAATCTCTCATCGTCAAGAAGCATTCGAAGATGAAGAGGATTGGACAACCGTAAATCCAAATCTTTGTCTCCAAAACTAAATTTGAGAAAGAACAGTTATTTAATAATTAAAAAAAAATGTAGGAGCATTTAGATTATCAATTCCTTGTCTTAGCTATAAATAGGGAAACGAAAATAATGATTGCATGTGGATCAAGCTGAATCCATCCACCCCACCCACAGAAACTAACAGTTTCCTTTAAACTATTTAGTTACGGCCATTAGAATTTACATGGCAATACTTGAATGAATGAGGTCCTTAACATTAACTTCAAAATTAAAACTATTAAGCTTCACATATTGGGTTTTCAGCTCAATGGTACTCTTGCCAAGCAAGAGAGTGAGGTCTCAAGTTCATGTCCCACCTTTGTCAATTCATCACTGATCTCAAAAAATAAATAAATATATAAACAACAGTCAGCTTTGGACTGAAGTCTAGGTTTCCAGTTCCTTTTCCATAATTCCCAGAAATAATCAGAGCACAAGTGCAACTAGTTTAACAAAGCCAAAAATCTTTTTTACCCGGTGTGTATCTGCATCGGCAAGTCAAAGCTTAGAGAAACCTCTAGACTCAGCGTGAAAATATAGTCGATAAAGCTTTTGTTTGCTATGCGAGTAGGGTTCCCATCTGCAAAGAAGAATGGATCAATTATTAAATGCAATAATGGTAGAACAGAAAAATCCACATTTCACACTCACCACGTAAAACTTCAGTGAGGCCTTTCTCAGCATCTTTTCTAGCAACATTTGTATTAATTTCTAGACCACTGCGGTATGCAGCTATGCTTTTCAAACCAACTATCTTATCAGCAACTGTAATAGATTGTAAGAAACTAACAGAAAAAAAGGACAGCTCTACTTATAACCATTAAAACATAAAATAGCATATGCACAAAAAATGCCCACAGCTAACTAAAAGGATATGATTTCAATTTTCTAACAAAAGCTTCAGTGAACTTGTCCAGTGTCCAGCCATCTGGTATCTCCTGTAAAAACACAGAATAAAAAGAACAGCCTCATAAGACCCTAAAATTAAAAGGGCCATAGAGACACTGATGACTGCATATAAAAATTCTGAATTTTTAACAAATAAAATAATATCATTCCATCAAAAAAAAAAAATAGGTGAGTGATTTTAAGAAAAGAAAATAATAATCAGAGATCAGAAAAAAAAAATTAAGAAACCATTCAAGGGTCATTATTAATTTCTACCTCTTGATCAAAATTTAAGTCAAGGTTTATATATTAATGCCTCATTGGCCTAGATATTAATGCCTGCTTCATAATACACAACCACCATTAAAACAAAAAGGTATGACCCCAACAACCCATGAAAGCTACAAAGAATTAATATCACAGACTGGCTTAAATGCTGATAACATTAATTTAGTGCAAAATATAAGAGTATCTCACACTATCAAGAATTTCCTCAGCTAAGGTTTCAATTCTCAAAATTCGACCAACAAAAGGAGCCAAACTCCTGTGCCACTCAATACCAAGCTTCTCATCCAATTTCAGTCCATCGTCAATCAATATAGCAGATATCCTCGCAGCTTCAAAGCATTTCAAGCTACTAGATTCCAACCCTGACGATCTGCGATATTCTTCAACACCTTTCAATGAATTCTCACATCCATACAACTCCGCAATCTCCCTCACATTTCTCTGCCAAAAAACAAAATAAACCCATAATTATTATCATTATGATTGCATAAAGAAAGAAATACGTGAAGATATACGTGTTATTTTTTTCCGTGTGAGGAGGGTACCTTGAAGGAGAGGGAGTGAGGGGCAAAGGACAAGGCAGCGGTGCCAGTGGCTTCAGTGAAGGCATTGATGAAAGAAAATGAAGAATCGAGAGCTACAATGTTGTGAGCATGAGCGTCTACTAATCCCACCTTCTCTATTGCTTCTCTTAACTCTGAAAACTCCATTTTCTTAATTTCTTGTGTGTGTGTCTGTGTATTGCCTGTTTATTTGACCAGAGGTAGAAGAAGCGGTCCTTTTTGTGTTCGGTTTTGGACCTTGTTCCAGTTCAGTTAGAGCATCTTGAATGGAAGATGCTATTTTAAAGAGGTAAAATAATAAAATAATATTTTAAATAATATAAATATAGCTTTTTTTACTTCCATTAGAAAAAAACTATTTGAAAAACCAATTCTATTAAAATAAAATAAATAAATGTTTTTTTTTAATGATTTTAATGTTATTTTTTTTCCATATGGCTAGATTTAATTGGTTTATTTTTTTGTTGGCCCAATTTGTTAGTTTTGGTTCTTTTGAGAGATATGTAAGAATAACTTTTGTGGGAAAGAAAAGACATTTTAGCTTTTTATTTGATTTTTTCATTAAAGTATAAAAAACAAATAAAAAAATATTAAAATATTAATTTTTTATTTTTAACTATCCATTTAGCTTCTCCACTCTTATTAGCTGTGCCCAATTCTATGTAAGGAAATTAATAATTAATTATAAAAATGTGACCTTATAAGCGTAGATTGACTTTTTCTAGCCTTCTCTGTCAGGCATGGTCTTATTTGTCAATAAATCTCCAGGTGGTCTAAAAATGCACGTCAGAATCAGATAATATGAGGGGTATTCATAATTATCTTATAAAAATAAAATAAAAAGTGATTTCCCATAAAATATTTTTCTAATGTTCTCATGTTTAGTTATAAAAAAAAAATCAATAAAATTTATTCTACAGCAAAAAAATTTAAATTTTAAATAAAAAATATTATCCAGTTTAAATATCAGAAAATAAAATGTCAATAAGATATTATATAAGTCTCAAGTGATTTAAAAAACTTATTTATAACTACATTAAGTCTCATCTCTCATGTGATGTATAATTATGTATATAAAGAAAAATGAGAATAGCTTCTATATAATGAAAAATTTTAAATTTGTTTTAAAATATTTTTAAAACAAAAAGTAAACGGGAAAGGTTTTTCAAGTGAAGTCTGGAACTGGGGCAGGTTCACTTAATTATGGACAGATGTCATCTCATCTGAAGTGCGTTGACATGGCTTTAGATGCTAAAGCTGAGTGTACTGGGCTGGTCCGGTGCTTGCCACCGCTTCAAAGGATGACACCGTTCACCTGCTAGGTAATAAAGATTTAAAAATATTGGGTTTATCTGTAAAGTTAGATCGAAGAATTTTAGTTTATCTGTAAAGTTGAATCTGGCTCTAACATCAACGAATATTAAATTTGGTTCAAACTATTTTGCAAAGCTAAACTTAAGAGTCTCGTTATTTTATCTGATCCAGACACTTGAGGTATGGCAATCATGTCATGCACTGGTGCTTGGAGTAACAGTCATATCATGTTCCAGTAAAATCTGAATTAATCATTTTGTTTTTAATCATTTTTTAAATGCTAAATATATTTTATAAAAAGAGAAGAAAAAAACAATCACACCTCCACTTAATGCTTAGCAAAAAAAATTTAACAAGAATAATTTTGTTATCACACTTCTAATTGACAATATCCTATATCTAGATAAACAGTAAAACAGCATAAGTTGTTAGAGAGTGTTTGAAAACACGGGTCATTCCGTGTTTTAAAAAAGTTCAATTTTTATTTAATTTTTTGCTAAAATTTTATTTTGTATATTTTGAATCATTTTGATGCGCTGATCTTAAAAATAATTTTTAAAAAATAAAAAAATATCATTTTAATATATTTCAGCATGAAAAACACTTTAAAAAACACTAACAGCGACTCTCAAATATGCCAACATCTCACTCTTTTGAATTTCAAATATGCCAACATCTCACTCTTTTGAATTCAAACCATCACTCCGTACTCTTGTTTTATAAGGCCTACAAAGACAGAAGTATGAAAAATGGAGGAATATGTGTGTGTGTGTGTGTGTGGAAATAAAGAATCGAAGAGGGTCTATCCGACTTTCACCATACTATTATTATTATAGAATACTAAAAGGTAAAAGGTGTGGATGAATTATTATAGATTGACACTTTTCGTATACTCAAAAAATACTGTGTATTTACTTTTTATATTCTAATAATTCAATTTAGTCCTCAAAATCCTTTTTTGAATGATTTGATCCTGATTTAAACCCAATTACTTTTAATTTCTTAGACAATGATAAAATTAGAAGAAAATTGTGAAATGAAAACGGTGTCAATCATTGATTGTATACAAGAGATTTTACAAAAAATATACTTAGATTCTCAATCTTTAAAAATAACAATATTTATTAGATTTAAATCCCATTAGATTTTCAAATTTCACTTTTGATATAAAAGTTTTTTTAAATTATTTTTAGTTCCTAGCTAGACAAAAAAGATAAAAATGAGTGCCGGATTCCTATGATAAAAACAAAATCACCATTAACACCATTTTTAACTACAGAAATGATTTTTCTTGATATTCATGGTTTTTATTTTTAACTACTAAAATAATTTTTGTTGGCATTCATAGTTTCCATATAATAAAAAAGAATTTGATAGTGTTTTTAAAACCTCAAATTTGCCTAAAAAAATTGCAAGAAGCTGCACGGTGCATTCATTCACGGTAAAAACACCAAATTGGTAATTTAAAATATCAGCAATGTCTATCGTGGTTTTTTGGTGGAAAAAAAATCACCAATAGAGCATATGTAGGCGCAATATCACATATGATGTAAAGAGTGTTTGGAAACACGAGCTAATTCATATTTTAAAAAAGATTAATTTTTTTTGTTAAAAATTATTTTTTTATATTTTGAATCGTTTTAATACGCTAATTTTAAAAATAATTTTTTAAAAATAAAAAAATATCATTTTGATGCATTTCAGCATAAAAAAATATTTTGAAAAGCAACCGTAACCGCACTCCCAAACAAGCCCTACTGGAGGACTGTGAGCATGGTTGTTAAAAACGAGTTTTCACTCGTAAAATCGACGATTTTACGAGTTAAAAAACATAAAACGTGTAAAATCGGGTTTAAAACTCGAAAACCAGTAAAATCGGTCAAACCCGGTCAAACTCGCATAAAATCGGGTCAACCCGTAAAAAACGTTAAAAGCGTATCGATTTCACGATTTCACGTGAAATTGAAATTTAAAAGAGTTTGTCACTTGTCATGCTGAATTGTTGATTGTTGTGCCTATGCTGACTCATCACTCCCTTCTCCCAATTCCCAGTGCCCACTCCCCACTCCCCACCCGTGACCCGACACTCCACAGTCCACCCTTCATCCCTTCCCCTTTCACTTTCCCCTTTACCCTTTCCACTCTCCACTCTCCACTCTCCACTCTCCATCAGATTAAGATTAAGAAATCGGTTGATTCGGTTCCGCTCTCCACTGAGTCCACTCACCAGCAGCGCTGTCTCCAGTCTCCACTCTCTCAGCTGGTTTTGCTTGCTATCGAGATCCGGAGCGTTCTTGGCGAGACGAAGGTAAGAATTTATTCCCAAGCTTTGTTTTTTCTGTCTCGTCTGGTATGTGAATAATGGTGGTGATTCTGGTGAAAGTTTTAGTGTTGGGTTCCTGCAGCATGTTAATAATCTAGAATCTAGATGTTGTGATTTATGGACAATGAAACGGGGGAAAATTGCATAACTCTCTCTGTAGCCTGCATATTTGATTTTTGACTGTCTCGATCATCCCTTCGTTCTTCTAGGTTTCTTCGTTCTCCTTGGTCTTTTTTTTTTTTTTGTCTCTGCTCTCTCTGTTTTTGTTTGGTTGGTTCCTCTATTTTTAATTATGTCTTCATCCTCTGTGTTTATTCATCCCTTGTTCTGAAAACACGCATAATGATTCGACTCTCCTTTTGCTTGCTGAGCTTCTCAATGAGTTCTTTGCAGTTTGCTCGAACTGTACTCCACTCACAAATATATATCCCTTCATATTTTTTTCATCAAAATGCATGTTTATATTCTTACATAGTAACATATAAATTTTGATTTCCAGTTTATTTTTAGTTGTGCTATTGAGAATAAAAAAAAATTACATAAGCCTGTGAAACAATATTATAATTACATTGTTAGCAATGGATAACAGACAAAAATTATTTTAAGATTAGAGAATTGATTCTTGACTTAATCTACATCTTAAGTAAAGTATCTGGGTATTTTGTGTTTATCTTTTACTATTAATTGGTTTGCTTCTGTTCTGGTAAGTCCAAATATTGTGCACCTTTATGTTTTGCTTGCTTAAACTCTGCCTCTAGGCAAGTTCATATTTCTATGTTTACTTTATATGTGCAGTCGTGAAGAATTGATGGTAATGATTTTGATGAAGGTTTTTGGAATAATGAGGAAGATAAAGTCAACGAGGGTGTGTTTAGTTTACATGACATATCAACAGATTATTTATTTGTTTTAGGTTTGTTAACTTTTAGTTAATGAAAGTCTATGGACATGTATGAATTTTTATTTGAATTATGTATTTTAAGGTATTTGGATATTTGTATTGTTTATTTCATTTTTATTTTAATGGTGTTATATTATTATTTACTACTTGACTGATCTTGCAATTTAGTTAAAATATTTTACTTGCGATTTTACGATTTTAGTTAAAAAAATTTACTTGAGATTTTACGATTTTTAGTTAAAATTTTTTACTTGCGATTTTACGATTTTACGATTCGAGTTTACGATTCGAGTTTATAGTGTATGTTCCGTGTCGTGTCAAAAAAGCGTTTTTGACAACCTTGACTGTGAGCCTAATTAATACATACAAGCCTTCAAGTTCAAGCAATGACGTGGTTTGGCCCACACTAACTATTTAACACTAGGCTGGTGGCCAACTCTATTCAGGGACTCGCATTACGTCGTAATTTAATTTTTTTATATAAAAAATATGAATAACAAATTAAGATTTAAAAGTGTTAAATTTATCTATAACACTAGATTCAAGAAAGTATTGGGTCTGATTGCAATGTCAGATTCAGATTCAAGAGTCTTGAGCTAGGCAGAGCTGCAACACCTAAAAAACTTGGAACCGACGCCCCTATCAACCTAAGCAACTTGGGTTCACCCCTTTCCAGCCTCAAGTTACTTGTGTTTGGAAGGGGATGTCAGACCCAAGTTAATAACGAAAGTAGTAATAATAATAATTGATTTTACCCTTCAAATCAAATCTATATTTTTTTCGATAGTAATAATATTTATTTCAAATTTAATAATTTTTATAATATCAATAATAATATTAAATTTTTCTGACCCAAGTTTTATAGTTTTTAATCGCTTCAAATAAAATTTATAGTTTTTCTTTGATAATAATAATATTTTTTAAAATTTATTAATAATAATAATAAACTCATCTAACCCAAGTTCTTATAGTTTTTAATCCCTTCAAATCAAATTTATAATTTTTCTTCAATATTAATAATATTTTAACGTGCGGTTCTGCTATCCAGGCACGTAGGTATGGCCCTTGCGCCTAGGATCTGGCTGACATGTTTGACTCTAGTATCAGGTGTCTGTCAACCATGCTATTCCTCAGCGCCAGACCCCTAAAAATCTGAATTGTTCCAAACCATCCTTTCAATGCTAAATGTATCACATAGAAAAGACAATCTCACCCTCAATTGCAGCCTAACAAGTTTTTTTTGCAAGGACAACCACTTCATCACACTACTCCAATCCATAGTGTTTTGTGTTTTGGTGAATAATATAAGGGTGAACAGTGAAAACTTCATACCATTTAGCTTTTGTTATAATGTGATATGCTGCCGTTGAATAATTTTATTGTTTAGAAAAAATAAATGTGTAGACTTTTTCAATGCATTTTTTTTTCATTAAAAAATTCTTAATAAAAAATTAAAAAGCTTGTGCATACATCTAATTAAAAAAAATTAAGAGATAGATGTAAATCAAGATATTTGATCTCACAAAAATGGTCATTTATCTAGCTGTGTTTAATAACTTTATTTCTTTAAATAAATTTTTTATTTAATCAAATGATTATCCATGCCACTAAAATGTAAAAAAGTTATTAACAATAACTAAAGACTACACTACAAAATAAAAATATAGATGTAGATCAAGATATTTGATATCGCAACACGGGTCATGTATCCAGTTGTGTCTAATAGCTTCGTATCGTAGAATAAATCCTTCATTTAATCAAATGATTATAGAATTGGCCCACACTACGTCACGGGTTAGAGCAAAAATGATTTTGAACATAAAAACAGTTTAGGAGTCAATAACATGTTTCCTAAAAAATGGATTTAAACAATGAATTCAAAATCAACTACAAACTAGACAATGACTTTATCTAATATTGAGATATAAACATATTGGATTTACCTGAGTCAACTTGAGTTGGCCTGTGAAACCCGCAAGAATAATCTTGCAAAAAACAAATCAAGAAGCTTAGTCTCTAGTTAACTTAATATTGAATGACAAAATTGGTAAAATGCAACACTAAATTAAAAAACAACAACTCAAGTAAATTCGAGTCAACTAACCAAACTTATGACACAGTTCATACACGTCACCAAAATCAATATATTTCTTATCGTAAATATTATTTCCATTGAATTAAACGACAATAAAGCATTTTAGATTTTTTTTATATGAAATATTTTTTAAAAGAAAAAAAAACTAGGCATGTGGGCTGAGATAGCTAAAATAGATCATTGATAACAAAAAGTGAAATTGTATTTTATTTAGTTTTAAGTTAAAAAAAATGTATTATCGATTACAAAAGGTGAAGTTTTATTTTAAATTGTGGGAAAAAATGCATAAGACAACAAAAAAGAAAAAAAATAGCCTGGCAGTTTGGCTTCACCAGTCAAACATGCGATCCAGGTCATAGACTCAATCGGGTTCAATAATTTTTTTCTTCTTAAATTTATTTTTAACCTAAATAAAAATTGAAAAAAAAAATAAAAAAAATAACTCATGCATGCAAGCCTGTGGGTTAACGCGATTGAGCCTTCGAAAGGAAGAGCCCAGGCCCGTGTGCCTTTATTTTTTTCTTTTAAAGGGGCGAACAACCTATTTTTTTTTAAAAAAAAAAGAGCAAACAACATGTCATCTGTTAACCCAGATTGCTGGTGGCTAGAAAATTAGGGCAATTGATTTTTTTGCTTGAAAAACCTAATTTTTAAGTTCCCAAAAATGCATTCTCAACACCTTTAGAACACTTAGAAATCAATTCTGAAGTCGTGCAAAAACCTGAGATCAAACCTGGTTAATTTGTCTTCCTCAACTTAGTTCTAGTTTTCAGGTAACATTGAGGCTCTAAATAATAACTAGGAAACTCATTTCATTGCAGGAAAACTGTGGACACCGAGAACAACTATTTCGATGATCAAAAGTGGCATGAGCGATGACTGTCTCTCAATGTCAGAATCTGACAATCTCTCTCTTCTCTTTAAAAAAAATCTTTACACCAAAACTAGATTGCAAAACAATTGAGGAACTAGATGGGTATAACCTGTAAAGTTAGAGGAATCAACTGAGCTTTTTGCAAGAACTTTGAACCCCCTGTTCGTTTTCAACACTCTTTCCACATTGGTCCTCCTTTCAATCTTGTTTTTTGTCAACAAATTTGAATTAATTCTCTTTTAATTTTGTCATGAAACAATGCAAAAGCTCAAAAAATGAAGTTTGAGGACCAAAATAATTTTCTTAAAACTATTAAGTCCATTTGACAGACTCCACTGCGCAAATGTCCATAGTTATTCTCCCACGCATTTTAGTGTTTTCTATAATTTTTCCTGGTTATAGTACCCCTTCACTCTATAAACGCAGTAGAGTTGCTGGTTATAATCTTTTGCTCCTTATAAATTGCATAGGAAAAAACTTCTTTTTATTTTTCATGACGATTCATGTATTTTAATTTTTTATTGGTTTGTTAATAACGAGGGGAGATGATTAACATAGTACTCAATAGGCAAACAAGTAGAAGCAGATTATAGTGTTTGTTTTTGTGTTATAACATGCTTTTCAAAGTGTTTTTTAAATTATTTTTTGATATAAATATTTTTAGTGCTTTTAGAAGATTTTTGTGTGTTGGTGTCCAAAAAAATAAAAAAAACTTTATTTTTGTTGAGACAAAACCAAACACATATGAAGCATTAGAAATTTACTGTTGAGACGTGTCAAGAAGCTAGATATGGTCAATTGTTTGTTAATGATAGCTTTTACAGATTATGAATAGCATAATCCATGATTATATCTCACTAGGAATGAGCTCACACTATGTTGTGGGCCACATGCGAATTGGGTCATGAGTCAGGACCCATTAGACTTGGATCCTGAACACGACCCATTATTATTGGTTCGTGGCACAGGACCCAAGCGAATTGGGTCCTGACAACGACCCATTACCACTGGGTCCTGACGCGACGCAGTTGCACTTGCAGGACAACCCAAATGCTAGGTCTCACCACGTGGTGCACAGGTCTGGTTGGGCGCTCTTGGTAAGCCAGCGTCACGTGACGCTCGGGTCTAACCCAGCGCAAGGGCAGGCAGCCCAGGCGCCAGGTGTCCCCACGTGGTGGTGCAGGTCTGGCTCACGCCCAAGGCAAGGCAAGCCAGCCCCAACGCCACATGGAGCTCGGTTTGACTTAGCGCAAGGGTAGGGCAGCCTAAACGCCATAAATATTATTATTTTTATTATAAGTGAAGGTATTAATATTAAAAATAATATTATTTGTGTTATAAATATTATTATTTCTATTATAGTTCAAAGCATTAATATCAAAAATATTATTATTTGTGGTATGAATATTATTATTTGCGGTACAAATATTTTTATTATAATTGAAAGTAATAATATTTATTTTTATTGTAATTCAAAGTATTAATATACAAAATATTGTTATTTGTGGTACAAAGATTATTATTTTTATTATCATTGAAATATTAATATTAAAAATAGTATTATTTGTGATATAAATATTATTATTTGCGATTCAAATGTTTTTTTTTGTTATTATAATTGAAAGCATTAATATGAAAAATAGAATTATTTATGTTCTGAACATTATGATTTTTATTATAATTCAAAGTATTAATATCAACAATACTATTATTTGGGGTATAAATATTATCATTTTTATTACAATTGAACTAATAATATTTAGAACACAAATTATAATATGTTTGATATTAATGCTTTCAACTATAATAAAATATAATAATATTTATAAGAGAAATAATTATATTTAAAAACCCAAAACCCAATAGCCCCGGGTCCTGACAAAGGACCCACGAAAATTGGGTCCTGATGCAGGACCAATTAGCCCTGGGCACAGGGCAAGCCAGCCCCATCGCCACGTCGGGTCTAACCCAGCGCAAGGGCAGGTCAACCCAAGTGCCAGGTGTTCCCACGTGGGGGCGCGGGCCTGGCTGACACCCAAGGCAGCCCCATCAAAACTTGAAGTGATTATTTTCTCTCTAATCATTTCTTCAATGCCAAATACATCTCAGTGAAAAAGACAACCCCACCAATCCATAATGTTTCAAGTTTAGGTAAATAGTAAGAGAGGCACCAAATTTTTTAGTATATTATATAATATAATTTTTGTTATGTTACTATGTATTTTAGTTGTCTGTCCTTTTTCTATTTTTCTCTCTTAAATATTCTCTCTTTAATGGAACAAAAAGTTTACATACGTGCAATGTTATGTTTTTTTTTTTAAAATCGAAATGCGTGTCTTTGATAAATGGTGGCGTAGAGGTCAAACCGAATTTAAAAAAAAAACTAGTAACTGTTCACATCAAGAACAAACAGTGAACATTACTAAACTAGTTATATCACCTGTGCTACACCGCATGTTATATATTTTTATTTTTTATAATTTTTTTTTTTGTATATATAGGTTTTTTTAATGTATTTTTTTAATTTTAAAAAATTAAGTGTAAATTAAAAAATTTATGTATACATGTAGTCAAATAAATTGAGAATTATATGTGCTAATAAATAAATAAAAAACCATCAACGACACCTAAATATAAAACTTAAAAAAATCAAGAGATATATATAAATTAAGATATTTAATATCGCAAGATGAGACATTTACTTGACCATATTTGCTAATTTTTGTTTATTAAAATGTTTTTTTATTTAATGAAACAATAATAAAAATAAAAAACATATTAAATTGATTGAATAAAATAAAAAAAAATAATATAAAAAACTAAACATATTAGAAATATTATCTGAAAAATAAATATTTTTTATTTTCAATATTATAGTTCATCCATACAAAAGATAAAAAAAATCAATAATGAATTAGAAAAACCCCTTCGAAATTAAACACATAACCAAAAAATCATCATCATTTAAAAAAATGCTCTCTAAACAAAATAAAAGAGAGAAGTGATAATAATGTAAATATAGTTAAGTTTTATTTTTTAAAAATAAAAAATAAAAAATAAGCATTGATTGAAATAAAATTATAGGAAAAAAAAGGACCAGATGTTGTTGGGTTTGACAAGCTAGGCACTCTCGTTTGGTCCATTTCATTAGGGCCCACGCGCGACCAAGCCCTTTATTTTAACTGTATCAGGGGTGAAAGACATGTCGTTTGCTCCAATTTCTTTTGAAAATCAAAACCCGTATCTTAACCTATTTTTGACCAAAAACACTTTAAAAACCATGATAAATCTATCTATGACCTCAAAAAACTCGAAAAATTGCCTAAAAAACCGAACTCAACCCAAATTCAAAAATCAACTCGAGCTCGTATATATTTTTTCATGAATTTTTAAGGTAAAAAAACACCTAATATAAGCTTCCATACCATTTAGATTATAGGTAATAAATAATAATTATATGTTGAAAATTAACCTTGAACTTTTTTTGTGCTCTGCATAAATAAATGTACTTGGAACAGTGATTTTTCTTTATCTCTCGCTCCTTATTTCACCAACAATGAGATTCCCAGGAAACTCATATACCTCTCTCATCTTGTTTAGCAATAACATTTTAATTCTCTTTCTGCTTGCTTGTTCATAGGAGAGGGAAAAAATAGCTCTCTTTCTCTCTCTCTCTCTCTCAAATATATCTCCCACCAATTAAAGATGTTAGCATATCTAACTCAAAGTCAAATATCTTCTAAATAGGGCTAGAAATTTTCTATAATTACCAAGAAAATATAAAAATAAAAATTTAACTTGCGATGTATTCAAGCAGTCCCTGGTTTGGGCTGGGCTGGAAATGGCTAGAAACTTTTTAAGAGTTAAATTGGTTCACATGGGCTGGTCCCTGCTCCATTACCGACAAGTCTTCTTTTTATCTTAATAGCTTCCTCCCTCTCAAGCTTCACTGTTTTGAATCTTTTGATCTGCGATTTTCTTCCAACTCTTCCTTCCTTGATGGCTTCTTCAAGCTCCGGAAACTCAATAGCTGCATCAGGTAGGAACTCAATTACCTTCTTTAACCATTTCAATTCACCAATTTCTCAATTGTTGAGTTTGTTTTGCAGAGGCTGTTCAGGTTTTGGTCTCTTCTCTGGCAGATGAATCCCCCACTGTTCGACAATCCTCCATGGCTTCTCTGAAGGACATCGCTAGCTTGTAATTCATTGCCCTCTCTCTCTCTCCGTAACAATAATAATGTCTGTGTATTTATCAATTGAGATATTTATGTTGATGAGTCCAATTCTAGGAATCCGCTTCTGGTTCTTGATTGTTGCTATACGGTTTCTCGAGGCGGACGTCGAGTACGAATCCTGCTATTCTCTTTCTTTTTTAAATCTGAAATTAATTTAGAATTTGGACCGTCTAATTCTTTTATTTGTTTATTTATTTCTCTTATCAGCGATTTGGGAACATGGCTGGGGTGTTTCAAGTGATGGCACTGGGAGTTAGTGCATTAAACGAAGGAGATGTTGATCCTTCTTTCATGGCAAAGCTTGCAAAGATTGCCACCACAGAAATGATCTCGTCTAAGGTGCATTACTTTGTGCTTATGGTTTTCGTTTCTCATTGCTTAGTTGGTGACACTTCTTGGACTTAATAATTTTTTACTGTGTTTTTGTTTGTACATTATTTGTTTACTTTGTAAACTGTACAAAGTGAAGTCCCAGGAGCATGAAAATTGATGGTACATCTTGGTGTTGAATTGAATTACCAGTTTTGTGGCTGAGTAGACATGTTTAGAAGTTCAAATCCGCCTAAAAAGGGGATTGAATGGTTTCTTTTACTCACCAAAAACAAAAGCAAAGAGAGTGTTGTCAGTGCGTTAGTACAATTACAATCAGATAATCAGCAGTGATTGATGGGTGAACTATAATAAGCATATCTATGTTCAAAGTCTCTCTCTCTCTTTTTAATTAAGATCAGTGCATGTCATCACCAAAACTGGCAAAGATGTTTCTTAATTAATTTCAATAAGCATAAATATTACTGTTAAACACTTGAGAGTTGAGACCATTCGACTTTCTTAACTAATTAATTTGTTAAGGAGTGATGGCTGGTTTGCTTCCTTCTGCTGTTCTATGATGTCCGAGAGGAATTAAAAAACATGTGAATGAATAATTATACATAATACATCCTTAGCAGCTTGTTTCCTATGGGGAAAAGATGTTCTTTTATCAATAATGTTTGGAAATGAATTTTATTGATATTGCTTTTGGATTAATGTTTGGATTAGTTTGGGAAGTAAATTGTTTATGCAATTGCTCTATCAGCTGGGCCGGCTGTCTTCAAGTATCCCTTCTCCCTCTCTCCCATTAAGAGGTGAGGATGATGCTTTGGATCCTTGAACCCATAGGCATGTTTCCTCGAGTTTGTTGGTGACTTGGTGTTTCATTTTGTTAATTATTCCTTGTATCTACAATCACAATACATTCACGTGTGACCTCTTGTAATAATTTGGATCATGTCACTTTGGCATTTTGGGGTTCGTTGCTGTCAATTTTTTGACCTTGTATTTTTATTATGCATCACTTGTTCAACAAATGGAAAATCCACATAACATGCTTTATTATTTTTCTTATTGAGATAGGAACTAAATGCTGACTGGCAAAGGGCTGCAGCAGGCCTATTGGTTTCAATTGGTTCCCATTTGCCTGACCTTGTAAGTTTCTTGCTTTTGTTGCCGAGTCTTAATTTTCTTTTCCCTTTTGTCCTTCTTTTGATGTTCTTTGATAATTGTTGCTCACTTGATTTGGCAGATGATAGAAGAAATTTTTCTTCATTTGTCAGGGCCGAGTTCAGCTTTGCCAGCTATGGTTCAAATACTCGCAGACTTTGCTTCGGCTAATGGTTACTTATCTAACATAATGCACCTTGAAGTTTGGTTTAGCTTTCTAGGTTGCTTTTGGCGATTGCAGTTTGGCTAAATAAACTGAAGTGTGTGTTGTTTTTTTCAATTCATTGAAGCTATACAGTTCATTCCACGACTGAAAGGTGTGCTTTCCAGAGTTTTACCTATTCTTGGAAATGTGCGAGATGTCCATCGGCCAATATTTGCAAATGGTATGGCCATTTTAAGTGATTTCTTAGGGTCCTTTAGAAGCAAGTTGAAACTATCTAATGCCAGGATCAAAGAGTTTATGAGAATCACCTCATATCCTGGCATAAGGTTTGTTGTTAGGTATTTGAATTGGATTGCTGTTTGTTTATTCCTTCATTTCTCTTTACAAATTTAGGTTCCACTTCTAATATTTCCTGGATTAGTGGGATAGGATTGGACTGCAAACCATATTTGACTAAGAGTGTGTTTGAGAGTGTTTTTGCTTCTGATTTTGGATGCTTTTCAAAAGTGTTTTTGACTTCAAAAAACATCAAATTGATGTTTTTTTAGTGCTTTCTAATGGTTTTGATGTGCTGATGTCAAAAATTTTAAAAAAAATTTGAAAAAATTCATTTTGTTGTATTTTTAAGTGAAAAGTTATTTTGAAAAGTATACTGCACCACAATCTCAAATACACAGTAATGCTAATATAAAGCATTGGACAATTTACATTTATTAGGTCAAATTGATATGATAGCACAATTTCATCATTTTTGTTGGGTTTAGTGAAGTTAGTTTGGTTGTTTATGAAATGTGAACAGAGAATGGAAATTTTGCTGCGGCGGCCTTTTTATTTAGTTCTGTTTGCTCAGTCTTCAAAAAAATAAAGGAAATATCCTTTATGTTTTTTAATTAATTTCATAATTTTTTGTCTCATCATTGCACCCATTTTCATCGTCAAATATGATGAGCAACGAGGCTTAAAATAAAAGAAGAAATGCTGATGTGAATGGGTATGTTGGATTTACTAGCTAGAGTGACTGATTGAGTCTGATGAAGTATCCTTTGCTAAGCTTGAACTTACATCTTATGCTTTCCTTTAGGGTGTGCTCTGTTTTTATTGTTTTGTATTCTCTCCTGATCTGATTGTAAATACCCTGCTGCTTATGTTGTATTCTGTTCTTTTGTAGCATTTAGATGTTGGTGTCAGGCTGCTTGGCAATATAACATGGATTTCCCCTCACTTTCTCCTCTTGATGCTGATGTCATGTAAGATCATGATCCCATTTATTGTTTTTTTTCCCCAACACATTCTCACAACATTATGTCTAAGAAAATTGTCATTTAGTGCAGGTCGTTTTTAAATTCTGCCTTTGAGCTTTTATTGAGAGTATGGGCAACTTCAAAGGATCTTAAGGTTTGTAAAATATTCCTTTCATATTATAACATTTTTCATTTGGGTTACGGCCTGCAGGGGCACCTTTTATTGCAGTAAATGCACCTTTAGCATTATATCGACAATTATTTCACCTTGTATCCAGTCAGTTATCTTCCATTGAACAAAACATGTCTTATCATGCTTAAGCTGAGGCTAGTAATACTTATCCTCCAAAGCTGACACTGTTTTATCTTTTCCTTCATGACCCTTTAAGTACCATGCAAGTCTCGAATCAATTTCTTGCGTAGGGATGTGTAGGGGATACACAATCAATTACCTTTCATTAAGTAACCATCATGTATATGAAAATCTCAATCAGCTTGACCATTAGAACGCTTCTCCTATATCTTCTGAAAATCAACATCTTCAGTGTACAACTCCTTCAAACACTAAAACCCAAAATCTTGCTATGAAAAGTGATTAGTAGGGCAACTCGCATACTCATTACATCAACCACCTTGTTCTGAACTTTGGCTTTGTGCTTTAGACTAAAATTGAACTTCTGAAGGAGTGTAATCCACCTGGCCATCTTATCTGTATTGATTTTCTTCTAACTATTCAAGGACTTCGAACCTTCATGATCTAAATATAAGACAAAATCTCTATTAATCAAATAATGCTCTCAAATTCTCAAAGCCCTTACCACAACATAGAGTTCTTTATCATAGGTAGTCTACTTCAAGCAAGCTTCATTCAACTTCTCACTGAAAAAAGGCTATAGGACGTTTCTCTTGGGAAACAACTCCTCCAATATCCACTCCACAAGCATGACACTCAACCTCAAATAACTTGTCAAAGTTGGGTAAAGCAAGCATTGGAGCATTACATAACTTCTCTTATATCAAGGCAAAACTTTGTTCTTCTTTCTCACCCCACTTAAACTTTCCTTTCTTCAAACATTCGGTGATTGGTACCACAATACTACTAAAATTCCGAATAAATCTCCTATAAAAAGTAGTCAAGCCATGAATTCTCCACACATCGCTAATTATATGAGGCATGGGCCAATCACAAATTTCCCTCACTTTCTCCTCGTCAATTCCAACTCCATCAACTCTACAACAAAACCCAAGATAAAAAGTTTGCTGGTCATTAAGCTACACTTCAGTTTCATATATAACTTGTTTTTCAACAATACCTTCAGAGCACTCCTTAAGTGCTCAATATGATTTGTTTCACTACGACTAAACACAAGAATATCATCAAAATAAACCACAACAAATTTATTTATGAAAGGTCGCAAAACCTGATTCATCATTTTCATGAATGTGCTCGGTGCATTCGTCAACTCAAATGACATGACTAACCACTCACACAAGACACAACCCATTCTTTGTCTTGAAAGTCTTTTTCCACTTATCCTTTAGTCGAATTTGAATTTGATGGTACCCACTCCTCAATTCAATCTTGGAAAAGACTGCTGCACCGCACAATGGATCTAGCATGTCATCTAATTGTGGAATTGGAAACTTGTATCCTACAATGATTTTATTGATGACTTTATTGATGATGCGATTATCAACACACACACACCTACCATCCTTTGTGTTAATAAAGCAAGGACATCGCATGGACTTAAGCTCTCTTGAATCATCTCTTTCTTCAACAATTCTTCTATTTTTTCTCTTAAGATCTCCCTTTTTTTTTTGCCTCATTCTGTAATGTGGTAAATTCAAAAGACTAGCCCCTAGTATCAAGTCAATCTTGTGTTGAATATCATGCATAAGAGGTGACTCATCCGGTAGCTTATCTGGAATAACTTCTTGAAACTCTTGCAAAAGAGGCTTAACAATTTCAGGGACCTCAACTGCCTTGTCAGCTTCTTCGAAAAGCAAGGACTTCACAATTAAAGAATGTACTTTCTTTGTCTCCTTTAAATCTGTTTTAATTTCTGACAAAGATTGAGTAATAGTAAGAAATGCCTTTCCTCTAGCTTTTCAGGCTTTTGATTGAGAATTCTCCTTCAGAGGCATCAAAGTAAAATTAATCCCATCCTTAACAAACTTATAGATGTTTTCCCGTCCTCTATGCCATGCATTTACATCTTACTGTCATGACCCACCAAACAAGCATTCATGTCAACTACATCACAATAAACTTCATCCTTATACTTGTTTATGGAAAAAAGAAACTTTACATATTTCAGTTACTATTATCTTTGGTATCTTTTTAATTCAACTTATAGTGTAAGGTTCAAGATGTTTCTTAATATTCAAACCAAATTTAACATAGCTACTGCTATCAATAATAAGGTCAAAAAGTTATTGGTTTACCGTGCACTTGGTACGGAAAAGCTTATGTTGTTGTGTCTCATCACGATCTTTTGATGTGAGCAGCAAACGTCTCATCATATAGGCCTGACCATCATCATCCTCATTCTCACCCTCACCATTGGGTTCACAACACTCCTCACGATACAATTCTGTACCTTTTCTACACTCTTCATTCTCACATTCAACCATGTTCACATGCCTTCTTTGAGGCCATACATTGGATCTATACCCTTCCTGATTGCATCTATAACACTTTATTGGAGGCGGCTTGGCATGAGGATCATCTCCTTTCTGGTTATCCATGTTAGGAATTGCTTGAGGCTTATTTTTATTATAGCTAGAGCCAACAATAGCTTACTTGGATTGACTGTTTGGCTGTGGTAGCTTACCCTTTTTGACAGGTGTAAGTCGAGGCTCTATGGTAGAAACCTTTCTTTGACAATCAAATCTTGTATTGGTTTTATCTTGCATCAACATCTCTGCCTTCAAAGCTATATTTTATGCCTTGATAACGTTTAATAGCATCCAAAGCCCAATTCTATCTCTAATGGCTGGTTTCGGTCACTCAACATATCTAGCAACTTGTTGCCCATCAGTTTCATGCAGATTATTTGACTTAGCTAAGTGCTAAAATTCTGCTGTATATTAATGCATGATTTGAGAATCTTGGGAACACCTCTGATACTTATGGAACAAAAGCTGATCATAATTAGGGGGTAAAAATCTACCTCTCAACAATTGCGTCATCCGCTCCCATGTCTCAATAGGTCTTCAACCTTCTCGTCTCATAGTCTTTAATAGCCTATCCCACTAGACTAATACCACATGCTTCAATTTAAACCCTACAATTTTTACCATCCTCGAATCTAAAATTCC
Source organism: Populus trichocarpa (assembly GCF_000002775.5). Lineage (NCBI taxonomy): Eukaryota > Viridiplantae > Streptophyta > Magnoliopsida > Malpighiales > Salicaceae > Populus > Populus trichocarpa. The sequence goes on along the minus strand of NC_037290.2, from coordinate 9,553,272 downwards.
TGTATACTCATAAAATCAATCACATTTAGCTAACCAATCAAAGAACTCCTCAACTCCTAAATCACTACTAAAAGAAAAATCTCAACCTTCATATGGTAATTTTGGTCATACCTATTATTTCCAGTAACCTTACCTCGGTCTTCATCATCAGATGAATACCTGTAGTCATATTGACCACGAGGATTTGCACGAACTAGTTCACGGATAGGCTGGCCGCGAATGTCATCCCCGACACGTGCATCTCTTCTTCCCCGGTTCATGTTTGGGCGCAACTCCAATGCCTTAAGCCTAGTTGTCAGGTCATTAACTCTGATATTGATGTCACCAAACCTAGTTTGCATTCGCTCCTCTAAAGCTGCTATCGCTACTAAATGACAATATAGCCGATCCCAAATAGCCGATCCCAAATAGCCTGCATCCTTGATCATCTTCTCGGAGATGGTTATCACCTACTGCTCCAAGATTTTATTCACGGTATGCCATCGATTTGGATGTTGACCTGCTTTGATACCACCCAACACAATGTATAGCGAAGATAAAACTAGGGTTCTCAAGCCCTAATGTTACAGACCAAATTGTAGAGAAATCTAGAGAAAATTCTAAGGTATTTTTATTAATTTTGAGTTATAGCCTTGATCTTCATAAAATAAATTAGACATCCCTATTTATATTAGTATTAAAATCTTTTATAGGAAAAGGTTCCTAATAAAAACTTATCTAATTAATAAAATCCATCTAGCATTAGGATTTTTAAACAATATAATACTAATTAAATTAAAAGTCCTAAGCTAAGCAGAAAATAAATAATTAAAATTCAAAATTAACTAGAAAAATAATTAAAACAAGAAAATAGTAAGTTCATGCTTCAATCTGGTCCATAAACTCTAGTAATAATTGTTTTATGTCAGTATTGGTAATTATTTCACCTTGTATTCAGTCGGTTATCTTCCATTGAACAAAACATAACATGTCTTCTCAAAACTTGAGCATGCCAGATTTCTTATATGTTATTGTACTGATAATGAGCGTGCTCCTCAATTTGAGATTTAAGTGCAATACTTAACTCTACTTGAGGTGAATTAGTGTATTTTGCACCATTATATTTGAAATTTTATATGACCTTTTATATTTCAAGCAATGCAGCACTGGTGTTGCGCGCAAACATAAGTGGATACCGGAACACAAAAACCTGTTCACATTACTGATTATTGGTTTTTGACGTTTTCCAATTTTAACAGTTATGTATTTGCATCCTGTGTGTGTTCATTTGGAGACCCTTGCATTAAATTATATTTTTTATTTGTTTTATTGCATGTGTATATAATGGACAAAAGCCGCATACAAGTGCCTATACAAAACAAACTGTTTGCATTACCGATAATTGGTTTTTGATTTTTTTTCCAAATATTATAAGTTTTTGTAATCTCATCCTTTGTGTGTGTACTTTGAGGTTTATAGTCGTTTTTAACTGTTCAGTTGTCGTTTCTATTTGATGGTTGAGTTATTTCCCATTTGTGATAGGTTCGCACGTCCTCTGTGGAAGCATTGGGTCAGATGTTTGGTCTTGTCACCCGGACACAACTAAAGACAGCTTTACCCAGGCTTGTCCCTACTATACTGGAATTGTAAGATCAATTTAATCTAATTCTTTTAGTCAATTTGTATGTCATTCTGCCAGAATTCGTTCAACATTTTCTTTCATAAAAAGCATTTTTGAATAGCCAATTGTTTTAGGAACCAGTTAGTATGTTTTTGTGTACAGATATAAGCACTGACAATGATCATGCAATGCCTTCTTTCCGAATCAGGTATAAAAAAGATCAAGATATCGCCCTACTTGCAACTTGTAGTCTTTACAATCTCCTAAATGCCTCGTTACTGTCAGAAACTGGTCCGCCTTTGCTTGATTTTGAGGTAAATTAGACATTTTTATGTTTCTTATACTCAGCAATCAAAACCACTGCTTCCTCAACTCCAAAAACTTTGTTACTATGGAATTACAAATCAAACAGGAATCTCTGCTTGTAACTCATCTGACTTTTGAATTTCCTAATTTTAATGTATTTTATTAATGTAGATTTTCTGAAGGTGCACAAATATATTACTTCTAATAAAACAGATTGGGCTATATATTTGGGGATGCATGAAAGTGGAAAGTATTTACAAAAATATGGGCGCAAAGTCAGTGTTATCAGTCTTTGCATAAAATATTATGTCATTGGCACAACAGTTACTACCTTTTGTTAAACAATAATTTGAATATAGAAAAAAGGGTAATGCTGCAATTCATTTCCTTTCCTTCCCAATGTTGCGATATTGAGTGCCATTTTTCATGTTACACATTGCAGGATCTCACAGTTATTCTATCAACACTCCTTCCGGTTGTTTGCTTTAATAATGATATCAAAGAGAATTCAGATTTTTCAGTGGGATTGAAGGTGTAAATTCTGCCAACACTTTCTGCACGATGTTGATGATTTGAATATGTGAAATTCCCTTCGTTTTTTTTCCTGCTTGCCATTAGTTTCCATTATCCTCTGACATTTTTTAAATATTGTATTTTTGTTTCATGTTCTTCCTTTTGCAGACCTATAATGAAGTTCAACGTTGTTTTTTAACAGTTGGCTTGGTATACCCTGATGATCTGTTTACATTCCTCTTAAATGTGAGTGAAGTTATATGCTAGATTATTTAGCAGGAGTGAGCTCATGAAGTGCTGGTACTTGTAGTTAGTTATTCTTATGTTTTATCTGTTGGGTTAATGGAACTAGTAGGGGTTTTATTTCAGTATTAGTATTGAGCTACATCTTATACCTTGATGCGTCGCTTCTTATAATTTTAATATTTCTGCTGCCAGAAATGCCGGTTGAAGGAAGAGTCTTTGACTTTTGGTGCGCTATGTGTTTTAAAGCATCTCTTACCAAGGTTTTTCCTGCTTCTGTAATTTGAAATTGCTTCTCTTCATGTTCTATTTGACCTAAGCTGTGTATGTTTTCATTTGGAGGTCGTCTGAAGCTTGGCATAGTAAAAGGCCTTTGCTTGTTGAAGCTGTAAAGTCGTTGCTAGATGAGCAAAATTTTGGTGTTCGGAAGGCGTTGTCTGAGGTACATTGTCTTGGACTAATAGCTCTTATGGTTCCTAAACTTTTCATAAAGCAGCACAACCTTTTCCTAATTCGCAATTATGCTGCTTTGGTGGCAGTTGATTGTAGTAATGGCCTCACACTGCTATTTGGTTGGTCCATCTGCGGAGTTGTTCATTGAATACCTTGTATGTCATTGTGCTCTATCAGATCACAATAGAAATGATCCTGAGAACTCCAAGGTAGATTCTGGCTCAATTGTGCTTCAATTTTTGCAGGTCCATACTTGACTTAATTATATAAATAAAAGTTATCGATTTGACTTAATCCAAACAAAAGGATTTCCTTAATTAAAAAGATTCCATGCTAAGAATTTGACGGGCTTAATGATACCGACTTACTAGAACAATGAGCAAATCATGTATTTGTTGTTTTTTGAATAGCTGAATTGAATACATTTCATAACGATCTAGACATCATTTAGGTTCAAAAACAAAAGATATCATTAAAGAGTAATCCTAACCTTGGAGTACTATAATTATTGCTTAAATCTAATCATTCTGTATGCATTATCATGGCTTCATATCGGGTTATTGTTTCCTCAGGTGAGGATAGGAGCCTTTTGTCCTACCAAGTTAAGAGCTGTGTGTGAGAAGGGTCTTCTTCTACTAACTATAACAATTCCTGAAATGGAGGTACACAAAGAAATTCTTCTCTCTCTCCTTTTTTTTTAACTATTTAATTCATATTTTAGACCATCCCGTTGGACCACACTCATGGGATTGTTGGTTTCTTGAGTTCACAATTCCATGAAATTCACCTTTTATTCATGTCTTAATTTCCTGCAGCATATTCTATGGCCTTTTCTATTGAAGATGATTATTCCACGATCTTACACCGCTGCTACTGCGACTGTATGTTCTCTCACTATGCAAATCTATCTTAGTTTACTGTGCATGGAGATTATTTAAAGGATGAATTTAAGTAATCCCAACAAGGTATCGTGAAAAATAGGGACTACCCAAAAGTTTGGAGATTTGATAGAAACCACTCCACATTTGTAATGTGGGGCACTTTCTGTTATATTCTTAATGTTTATTGTATTATTTCATTAATGGTTAAGGTTTTTAGGTTCTGAGGGGTTTAAGAAGAGTCCAGGACGCATTTTGGTAAATCAAGCATAACTTATAATTGATTGTTGGATCGAGATGAAATTTTTGACAAAAAATTCTGAAGGCTCTGTTTTCTATTGAGTTAAAATTTAATGATGATTGGAGATCGGGATGACCTTCAAATAAGGCTTGGAAGTTACTGTGTTGGATTGTTCTTATTTATCTCATTGTATTTGATTTCTTTTTTCTATTTAGACTAGAACTTTAATTTAATTAGTATTTTACTAGTTAGAAATCCTTATGTTAGATAGATTCTATTAGTCAAGTAAGTTTTAATTAAAAATCTTTTCTTATAAATGATTTTAGATCTAGAACTAATATAAATAAGGATGTCTAGTTTATTTTGAGAATATGCAACCTATTCAAACTTTTAATAAAATACTTGAGAGTTTCTCTAAATTTCTCTACAATTTAGGTTTGTAACCTTAGGGATTGAGAACCTTAACTTCTATCCACACTATACACCATGTAAATTGGTATCAGAATAGGTTGGCATTTTTAATGGACAAAGACGATAGCAACCCACTCCGCGATGCAGGACTGGAGGCCCTTTAGGGTGCTGTGCAACCTAAAGAGAAGAAACTAGATGGTTGGAAACAAATGTTTGATCGTTTGGAGTAAACTATAACAGGTGTAGCTCGGCTAATGGGAGATAGAGAAACTTGCTTGGAGATTAACCTCGAGGTAGGCTGAAACCTAGACCTATTTTTTAATTTGATGAGATTCCTTTCTAAGACGCAAAATTTTTCGAAGAAGATTTATTAACTGGTTGATAAAGTTGGAAACTTACTTTTATTTCAACAAGATTCCTTGTAATAAAAAAGTATGGCTTGTCGTACACAAACTTTCTTGTGGTTCTAGAGAATGGTGGTTTGAAGTTTTAAAATATAGAACTCGTACAAGCAAGCCTAGACTCCATCATGGAAAGATTTGAATGAATCATTAATTTTAGAGTTTATATAAGATGATTATGAAGAGATTTTATATTGATTAGATAAGAAAATAGATTGTTGTTATTTGTCTTTTGTTCAACCTTCTCGAATAGGAATGAAGAAAAATATAGAGGAGGTGTTGTCTTTTCAAAGTAGATAGTTTTAACATCACAACAATGATAACAACAACAACCACTCTGTTGCAAATCAAGAAATCAAGAAAGAAAATTACTTGTTGATGTTTCATCTACTTATGGTGAAGAAGAAACCAAGAAAGCTTCTAAATTAATATCTTATAGTGATTATGAAGATCTTGCAAACAAGGACATGAAGGACATTGTAATTTATGACAATTTTCCTAAAGATATTATGAAAGATTATCTTGAAGTTTCATTGTTGAAGGATTGGAAATCATAAATGACGACGAGGTAAAGTTTGAAGTAAACGAATGTATGAAGGAACTACAAGTAGACTTCATAAGAACAGAAAGTATAACATTAAATATGGATTTTTCTTTAGCATATACAGATCATAAGTTAAATTTTGAAGTTCACAGGCAAAAACATGGTACTTTGTGATCATGTTGGCTACACTGCTATATTCGAAGTGTATGTTCATTTGGAGTGGAAGTTCAATTCTTAACAGATAACTCGAGTGCGAGTTTTTCGGAAGTAGAGGGGACTGACGTGGGGTACTTTCTTCAATATTCTTGGCATAATAATGTTTATTGTATTATTTCATTAATGATTAATATTTTTAGGTTTTGAGGAGTTTAAGAAGCAGTTTGGTAAATCAAATATAACTTTTAATCTGACCATTAGGTTACGCTGAAATTTTGACAAAAGATTTATGAAGGCCATGTTTTCTATTGGATTAAAATTTCATGATGATCAAAGATCAAGAAGGCTTTCAAATAAGACTTAGAAGTTATTGTGCGAGATTGTCTTTATTTGCCTTATTGTATTTGGATTTTTTTTCTATTTAGATTCGGATTTTTAATTTAATTAGTATTTTACTAGCTAAGAATCCTAATGAATTCTATTAGTTAGGTAAGTTTTAATAAAGAATTCTTTTCTGTAAAGGATTTTAGGTTTAGAACTAATATAAATAAGGATATCTAGTTTATTTTGAGAACATCCAGATTATTCAAATTTTAATAAAACACAGATTTTTCTATAAATTTCTTTACTGCTTAGGTTTATAACCGTAGAGCTTGATAACCCTACTTTTTATCCACAATATATGCCGCTTCAATTTGAGGAAGTAATACAAAAACCCCTTTATGCTTAAAATGCCCCCATTTATACTAAAATTGGACTTATAGGGCCTAGAGTAACCTTTTGTTTATAAAACAATTAAAAAAAATAAAATCCACTAGGGTAAATGCTTTAATGAACTTTTCTGAAATAAATAATTCATTAACATTCTAATGAATCTATATTCGTTGTAGTTGAAGAAAAATCCATCAGCTCCTCATATACACATGCATTATTTTTTAAGAAAAAAAATAGCTAGAATGTAGACAAAAACTAAATTTGAAAATAAGGGAATTTTTGGTATAAATGGAGACATTTTGGTTATAAAGGGAGTTTGTATTGTATTCTCTTAAACATGGAAGGGATTTCTGTCAAATTTCCAAACTTATGTTTACTCCGTGTAGTTTCACAAGCAAGATTATTGTAATTTACCTGTATTTAAATGCAAGGACTTGATTATTTCTTCTAATGCTTGCCTTTGTTTACATGTCCTTTGTGCTTGAGGGCAGTCATGCCTTATTTAAGGATGGTCCTGGGTTCGTAATTGAATTTGTGCTTTGATTTTGTAATTGAAGTGGCAAGTAAACTTTTTTACTTTGTTTTGCATATATACTACTCTTAAAGGTTTGCAGATGCATCTCAGAATTATGCAGAAACAGATCTTCTAATAGTAATAGTATGGTTAGTGAGTGCAAAGCTCGTGCTGATGTCCCGAGTCCAGAGGTGGATCTCTTTTAGTTTATATTACATGTTTATTCTTGAAGTTTCTTGCCTGCTTTATGAAAAGAAATGCCTACCATCTATTTGTTATTCATCTATCCAGGAGCTTTTTGCTCGCTTGTTGGTGCTTTTACATGATCCACTATCAATGGAGCAGCTGGCAACTCAGATTTTGACAGTAAGCATCCCTTATCTTTGATTAGGCAGACCATTTACTACAATAGTTAGTGAAGATGCGAAGGAAAACTTTGCTCGTACTCTCTGTATTCGGCTCGCAATTTCAGGACAAACAGACAAAATTTCTTTGAGATTTGATAGGTTTGGGAATGGTTGGTTACTCTGCACATGTTTCTAGCTTTTAATAAAGAGTTCAAATGTTCTTTGTTATTCAATGTCGACTTTTTTTTTCCATTTGCTATCGAGTTTTGTGTTCTAAGCAGTTTAAGCAAGCATGAAAGATAGGGTTGACAATTTGTGGAATGAAGAGTAAATTTGGAAGTAAAGACAAGGGGATTGTAAATGATTGTTTTTTTGTTGTGGTCAAAATACAAAAGAAGGAATTCATTTGTATATATATAGGATCATTGAACTACTGGTATTGTAATGTTTAGGCTAGAAGGGTTTTGCCATTCTTTAAATTGTTGCTTATTTTGACATTCTTTTATGAAGGAATATCTGCTTTACTTCTCCTTTGTACCTGCAGGTCCTTTGTTATTTGGCACCTCTCTTCCCGAAGAATATCAACTTGTTTTGGCAAGACGAGGTATACAATTGTGTTGTCATAATTGAGTTAGAAATTGAAGCTTTAAGTTAGCAAATGAGTTAATATAAAAATAAATAAATAAAAAGATTTGGCTGGCAATAAGTAGGATGCAAAAAAGCTGTAACTAATTACATAGAAGAATGGATATTTGAAAACTTGGGTAAAGCTGGGTTATTATCATATCATAGAACAAGAATGAATTTCTGAAACAGGTAAAGCTGGGTTAATTGTTTATCATATTTTCTGCTATGGGCAACACCCTAAGTAACACTCTATCTAATTCTTTACTTTTTGATATTTGTCATTGATATAACATAATTGAATTGGCCTAATGCCACCATTAAGCAATTCATGTTCCATTTACTCAACCATGATGCTATGATGCATGGCTTATGCTGAAATAATATGGTTCTTCTAGGGAATCTAATGGATTCCTGTCTTTGGTAAGCTCTAGATTCCTAAAATGAAGGCTTATGTCAGTGACACGGATGACCTAAAGTTGGATCCTTCATACCAGGAGACTTGGGATGACATGATAATCAATGTGAGATTCTTTTATTTATAACTGACTTGTTTCCTCTTGTTGCATTATCAGTATTATTTATTATGTCATAGGAGGGAGGTGCCAGATGCAGTTCTTTTTTTTTTTTGGTGGTGAAATCAAAGGCTTTTCATAGTAGTGGTTGCCACTAAAACCTCTCTCTTTGTTTTGGGTGACAGTTTCTTGCAGAATCATTGGATGTGATCCAAGACACTAATTGGGTGATCTCTCTCGGAAATGCTTTCACACACCAATACGAGCTCTATACGTCGGATGATGAACATTCTGCTCTTCTCCACAGGTATCGATGTTTTGAATCTGATATCTGGATTCTATAAAGTTGCACTGCAACAATCTTTGCTTCTTATTGCTCTTGTGGGTAATAAAGGAAATTGCAATTGAAGTTGTGAATGTTTGTTCAACTGGGATGCATGGAGTTTTTTCTTGATAGAGGCAGCACTTGTTTATACCAATCCCAATGAAATTCAGCTTTAAATAGTTTTAGCATTCTATGTGATAATTATCATATCTTCCTTTTGATTCTTCATGAATGGCACTGCCTCATTTTTTGCCACTCGTACTTGACTTCATTTGGCCTTATTTACCATGAACACTTTTTAGTTTTGCACTGCAATTTAGTAGGGACAATAAATGCTTGCTGCTATCAAAAAAACATCTTCCAAATACTTATGCTCCATCATAATGGTAAACTGTATATAGTATGTCTGACCAATGGACTATAGTGTCCTAGTCAACTAGTGTAACCAGTGTCTTTCTGTAGCGTGGCATTTCTACTTTGGAAAAAGCATCCCGAATTACCAAATATATCAATAAATTTCACTTGTAAGGATTATTCATGACATCCTTTCATATGAAACTTCCCATGGAACTTATATCCTCAGCACTTCTCATAAGAAACTCTATGATACAAGGAAACATGAGTCACTGTGAATACTGAAACTCATTTGGATACTTCTTACCTATATCACGTGCTTGTTAATGTGTGCAACCTGCAAATAGAAGCCATTGATTTTACAAACGCATTTAGTGGTTGGTTAATTTTGATGGATACAATTCAGATACACCTCTTAACATTTGCTGAATGCAAATAATGTATTGTATGTGAGGTCTGTTTGTAGCTGTAATTTCTTTCTTTCTATTCCAGGTGCCTTGGAATGCTTCTACAGAAAGTTGATGACAGGGCTTATGTTCGAAATAAAATTGATTGGATGTATAAACAAGCTAGCATTGCTAATCCAGCCAACAGGCTTGGTTTGGCAAAAGCCATGGGATTGGTATGTTGGATATTAACACTAATCAGTTTTTCTTTTCTCGTAGAGGATAAATAATAAAAAAATCTCTGATACTGTGTTGCTTGTGATTGATTCCAGGTTGCAGCTTCTCACTTGGATACCGTGTTGGAAAAACTGAAAGTCATTCTGGATAATGTCGGGCAGAGTATTTTTCAAAGGTCTGTTTTTGTTTAGAAGATATAAAAGGGCATGCATACTAATGTAAACGAACAAAGAAACATAGACAGACATGCACTGAGAGATCACACCCCAACCCCCCTCCGCCCCACAACAACAATCACCAATCACAAAATGTGGTTATTTCAGTGATCTTATCCTTCTCCATTCAGAAATAAACCATGATATTCTCTATTGCTGCTTTCTCTTGCACGTTCCCATGCTTCCACACAATACACTTCTTTTTCTTTATTACATTTTGTCTATCTTATGGTTAACAACTGTTCATCCCAAGGTGTTTTAGATTTTAATAATTTCATAACCACAGTAAAACCTGTGAAAGTATGCCATTGTCAGGTGAAATGGTTGAAGCCCATAAGTGTCAGAATTCTAGATTAAATTTCTGAGATCAATGAAGGGCTGTGTCCAGACTTTCTGTGATAATTGGGAATGGTCGTTTAGCAGATGTTTGTATAGCTAATACAATGAAAAATCGATGAATTGATGAACAATGTTTTCTTTTTCACCCTCACCATGAAAACCTTGCTCTTAGAAAATTGGTGAGGACAAATTTGTATGCATCACGCATTGTTAGAATCAGTTTATTTAAGTGGTTAAGATTTTGTTTAATTTGTATGCATCACGCATTGTTTTAATCAAAGAATCTGTATGGAGCTATTAATCATTGTGTATTTTGTTGATGATTTACAGCATTAATGTTGGTTCATATTGTACCCAATACTGAATGCAATTGCATGGGTTCTGCTATAGGTGGTCAACTGTTATAAAAATTTGGTGTAGTTGAGTGGTTAAGTTTTGTTTGATTTGGTTGTGATCCATGTTAGTTATGGTTTTACAGTTTATATGTCCAACTTTTGCAGGTTGTTGTCTCTTTTCTCTGATATTTATAGAACAGAAGAGTCAGATGATATACATGCTGCCTTGGCTTTGATGTATGGTTATGCTGCACGATATGCTCCATCAACAGTTATTGAAGCCAGAATAGATGCCCTTCTTGTATGGTTCTTTTCATATATCTGTATGACTTTTTGATCTTTTCTCACACTGCTATCCTGAAAACTTCCAATACAAGGAAATAATGAAAAAAAGAAGTGTCAGTGTAGAGCTATCAATCGTTGTGTAGTTTGTTGGCGATTTACATCATTAATGCCAGTTCATAATGTACCCAGTAGTTAAATGTGATTGTGTGTAGTCTTCTGTAGGTGTTGTCTAGCACTTTTAAACTTGAAGTTGTAGTTTGTTTCCAATTACATTGTTTAATTACAAGATCTACACTCGAGACATAACTCTTATATCCTTCATCCCCTAAGCTAAAGCCTAAGGGAATGAATATGAAGTTGGTATGGAGTTGTATAATCACATGCTTCTTTATTCAACCTATGAAATGTATCAGGTATTTCTTCTTCTGCATCACCATTTTTTTAATTATTTGATAACAAGATCTCAACTTAAGGCTTACCCAGACTCCACCTCACTCCTTCACATTTGAGCTAAGTCTGTAAGGCATGAATTTGAAGCTGCCATTATTTTGATAATTGTATACTGTCCAAAGTGAGATTAAGCAGGGTTGACTCCTAGATCAGCCTGTGCTATTTTGCCACAAACTTATCTCTTTGTTTATGGCACAATCTGTGCTTGAGAAGTCACTGATACTTTTCATTATGGGATTTGGAAACGTTTGTTCTTGAGATTTGGAACTACCTATTTATACTGAATAAATATTCTTAACTGATTTTTGAAATTGTTTAGTGGAAAAGGTTCTGGCAAACCTTAATAGACTTATAAATATGCTTCATGCTGTGTAATGTCATTGCTTTTACTATAGTTTTTATTGTGCAAGTGCTGCTGGTTGATGCTGGCTCTTGATGGATTATTTATTTCCCCTCAATGTTCTGCTGTTTTCACTGTTTTACCAGTTATGTTACTTTTTAATTGCTAGATTGGTCATTTATTTATTTCTCTGGCTCTCAGGGGACTAATATGCTTTCTCGGCTTCTTCATGTACGTCACCCTACAGCAAAGCAGGCTGTAATAACCGCTATTGATTTACTAGGTTTGTATATGTTAGAAAAGCGTGTTGTGAACATTTAATAGTAACATATTTTCTGCAATTGGTCAACTCTAATTGACATGTGTTTTTGTTGCATATACTCTCTTGCCCATGCGCTTAAAATTTTTAAAGGTTGCAGTTGTGGTTCTCCGTTTTCAAGAACTCAATTAAATGTCTCGGGGAAAAGATATCATTTTACATGGTTAATGTTAATTAAGAGACTTTGAGGATTTTTCAATTAGTTCTTTGAATTGCATTTTTGAATTTTATGTTCTTGCCTGCTTTTAATTGACCAGCCTTTGCATGGAGAGGGTTTTTTAATTGGTTCTTGACTGTCATTTTTTATTTTTTGTTCCTTCCTGCTTTTAATCGATTAGCCTTTTTATGGAATCTTGATCAGTAGTCTGTAAAATGGGCTAGAGTTTAGGAGGAGATCAAGAGTGACAGACTGGGTTCAAGTAGACCATGGGTGTGAGAAAAGGTTTGGTTGCTTGTGGCTTGCTGCAAGGTACTGGATCTTAAGAATGAGTATTTGAAAGAAGAAAAAAGGGGCGGCAGCAGGAACTTTGCCCAGCCCACCTGTACCTGGAACCCAGACCTCAGATAAAATTCTAGCCATTTGGACGAGAACTTAAAATAGAACCTCTCTCTCTCTCTCTCTCTCAGTTTTGATTTTCATTTCTTTCTGCTAGGTACTGGATCTTAAGAATGAGTATTTGAAAGAATAAAAAAAGAGGCAGTAGCGGGAACTTTGACCATCCCACTTGTAGCTGGAACCCACAGACCTAAGATAAAATTCCAGCCAATTAGATAAGAACTTAAAATAAAACCTCTCTCTCTCTCTCTCTCTCAGTTTTGATTTTCATTTCTTTTGTTTGGAATGGTTAATAAGATATATAGATACATTGCATGTTTACGTTCTATTCTGTACAGCCTACCTGACTGGTGATTGTTACTGTAAAGTGATTAATTTGACATGTTTCAAAAGAAAATATTGCAAGTTGCTTTAACTATGTACATTACTTGTTCTGCTATTCAGCCGTGTGATGGTTCTAGCTTACAGTAATGTATTTTTTTTTGTCCATTCTCTTTTTTAGAAGCTTTAGCACATTATTGCTTATGCAGGCCGTGCTGTGATTAATGCTGCGGAAAGTGGTGCATCATTCCCTCTGAAGAAAAGAGACCAAATGCTTGACTATATTCTAACTTTGATGGGGAGAGATGATGATGGTTTTGTTGATTCCAGTCTTGAACTTCTGCGTACTCAGGTTATATTAATTGCTTTGGAACTTCTCCATTAAATGGGAACATATTTTCTTCTTGTCAGATAATTTCCAATTTCTATTAGATTATTATTTTACTCATTTTCTCTTAATGGTTGTTTCTACAGGCTCTGGCTTTAAGTGCCTGTACTACCTTGGTCTCTGTGGAGCCAAAGCTGACAATAGAAACAAGAAATTACATCATGAAGGTACATATGGTATTTCATGGTTCTTGTACAGTAATAGCAATATACTTTTGGATTCTATGTTCTCTCATTAAAAACATTCTGATACAGGCAACCTTGGGGTTCTTTGCTTTGCCTAATGAGCCAGTGGATGTTGTCAATCCCCTCATAGAAAACCTTATCACTCTCTTATGTGCAATTCTTCTAACAAGGTATTGTTTATTCATGAGTTTTTTTAAATTAATAGTATTTGTGAACATGAGTATTTCTTTGATATACAAGTATGATTCAACTGTGTTTTGTTCTGAAAGAAACCCCATATTTTCATCAGAGGATGCTTTCAAGTTTGATTCCAGACTTAACCATTCTGGTTTATGTATGGCATTCCTTGCTTTAAAGACATTGAAAAAATAAGAATGGCCGTAAGAATTAGAAGATGAAAAAGTAAAACTCTTTTATTATACAGACTATCTTCATAAAATTGATAGTTACATTTATCTAGTTTACGATTCTGTATTACTATTCCTACTCAACCAGCAATTTTCTTTTTTTGGAAATTAGTGGAGAGGATGGAAGAAGCCGGGCCGAGCAGCTATTGCACATTATGAGACATACTGATCAGTATGTTTCTTCCTCTGAGGAGCATCAGAGGAAGAGAGGCTGTCTTGCAGTTTATGAGATGCTTCTCAAGTTTCGGATGCTTTGCATCACTGGACATTGTGCCCTAGGTTGCCATGGAAGTTGCACTCACAGAAAACAAACTGACCGTACTCTTCATAGCACCATTTCCAATTTACCATGTAATAACATTTCCTGAGAATGATTAAATTTTCAGTGTCTATCATTGACCTGGTTTAAATCTTTGCTGTCTATTATTGACCTGATTTAAATCCTTACTGTCTATTATCGACCCTACACAATTTCTTTTGTTGTACTACCAGCTGCATTTGTATTGCCAAGTCGTGAAGCCCTTTGTTTGGGAGAGAGGGTCATTAAATATCTTCCACGTTGTGCAGACACTAATTCTGAAGTTAGAAAAGTTTCTGCTCAGGTATGGAATCGGATTTAGTTGTTTATGGTGCTAGTTGAGTGACATACCTATAATGATTAGAAGGGTTTTTTTTTTTTTCTTTTTTTTTTGGGGGGGGGGGGGGTAACAGTCAGAAGTACTACATTTAATATTCACTCAATTATGAAGTAAAACAGGTCATGTTTTTCCTGTTTGGCAGATTCTTGATCAACTATTCAGCCTCGCTCTTTCACTTCCAAAGCCTTCAGGTTTTAGCTTAAATGTGGATATAGAATTGCCCTACAGTGCCTTATCCTCTCTAGAGGATGTTATAGCTATCTTGAGAAGTGTAAGTTCCATTCATTCACTTATTTTTTGCATGACTTTTGTTTGAAGCAGTGAAAGGGAAAATGTAAGACCATCTCAATATTTTGATTTTCTTCTGTTATATATTCAGGATGCTTCCATTGATCCATCAGAAGTTTTTAACAGAATCGTGTCCTCAATCTGTCTTTTATTGACAAAAGATGAGGTAGGGTCATTTATTTTCTTAGAGAATTGTACATTAACAAGATCTGACTTGTGGGAGCATGATTCTTCATTTTGTGTTTTATTGCAGCTTGTTGCCACCCTGCAAGGCTGCTCAGCAGCTATATGTGATAAGATCAAGCCATCAGCTGAAGGGGCTATACAAGCTATTATTGAGTTTGTTATGAAAAGGGGGAAAGAGCTAAGTGAAACGGACGTTTCAAGGTCTGTCATATAATTACAGAATTTTAGTTACTTGTACAGCCTTTTGTTCCCCTCGGCTGTTCTAACTTTCTTCAGGGGACGTGTAATTGTTGTTGTCAGATGCATTATCCCTTATGAAAGTATTCTTACACTGAAAATGTCTGCAGGACAACTCAATCATTGCTCTCTGCTGTGGTTCATGTTACAGAGAAGCATTTGCGTCTGGAGACTCTTGGAGCTGTATCATTTTTTCTTTCCTTTTTGTATAACTTTATTAAGCTATTTGAAATTAAGAGGTGTCCAGTCTTTACTGTGTTGAGTGCTTGTATTTATGCAGCTCTCTTGTTTTTGATTGTTGTCTTCAGCTCTGGGTGGGTTTTTTTTTTTTTTTTTTCCTCTCCCCACTTAAATCCTTAACTGTTTAAAGATTGCTTCTCTAGCTGAAAGTACTAGTTCAAATATTGTCTTTGATGAAGTATTGGCCACAGCTGGAAAGGATGTAGTTACGAAGGATATATCTAGACTACGAGGTGGCTGGCCAATGCAGGACGCATTCTATGTGAGTATTTAATTTTAGTTTATGAGATGGCTTTGTCTCCTTAAGAGGGTTTTATTTTATTTTTTCCTTTCCTTTTTGTTCTCATTTGAAGGTTTGTAATGAGGCATATCATTAACCCGGTACAAGTACTTGGATGATGGCCGGTACTAGTGCTAGGGGTGATGCTTGGTTAATTTCCCATGCAACTTCAGATTGTGATAGTCATTATTTGCTCAATTATCCTTTTGTTATTTATTGGAATCTTTTGCTTCAAAGAATTGGGAAATTGGAAATGTTATTCATGGATTTCAACTCCCTCTTCTTCTTATAGAAAACTGGAAGTTTTCACAAAAAATAAGAAAAAAAAGGGATGGAAGAGAAGGACTAGGTTTTCTTTCCTGAATTTATTTTTGTTGACTTCAATCAAAGTTAGAGATACAGACATAATACTGTTATTTTATGAAAAAGAAAAAGAAAAGAAAAAAAGAAAGAAAGGGTTGCTAATAAATGTCATGTTAGTCTACATGTCTGTCGTACTTGATTTAACTTTTTGTCCGTGTATGATTGTTTGGCTACATGTCTTTGGGGGAGTTATCTATTCATGTTTGACCTGGTTTTTTAATTTATTTTTTTCTAATTGAATGCAAAATTTACTTGCATTGATTTCTCCTATAAATTATTTTTTTTCTGAATTTTTTGTAGGCCTTTTCTCAACACGCAGTTCTTTCTTTTCAATTCCTGGAGCATCTGATATCATTCCTTAACCAGACTCCTGTTGTTAAGAGTGATTTGGAGAAAGGAGACAACTCTAGTCATTTAGCTGATGGTCAGATAGAGGATGACATTCTGCAAGCTGCTATGATTGCTCTCACTGCCTTTTTCAGGTTTGTACCATTAGCTCCATTTGTCAGACATGGCCTCTTTGGATGGTACGTAATTCTGCATTCTTTTATTATAATTGCAGAGGGGGTGGTAAAGTTGGAAAGAAAGCAGTAGAGCAAAGCTATGCCTCTGTTGTTGTTGCACTCACACTCCAATTTGGAAGTTGTCATGGTCTAGCTAGTTCTGGTCAGCATGAGCCATTGCGGTCAGTGTGTAATCTATATTCTATGTTTTGTCTGAATATTCCATTCATTGTGCTTCAATGTTCAGCAGTGCCCACATGTAGACATTTTTAAATGGTTTCGGTCTTCGTTTCTTTTCAGAGCTCTTCTAACAGCATTTCAAGCCTTTTGTGAGTGTGTCGGAGACCTTGAAATGGGAAAGGTATGTAAATATCAGATGCCGTTAACTTGCCCAGTGCAATAACAGAGATTTCCAAGTTTTGAATTAGCAATTTAAAATAAATCAAGAATAAAATTACATGTTTTCTGTAGATTTTGGCTAGAGATGGAGAGCAAAATGAAAAGGAGAGGTGGATCAATCTTATCGGAGAATTAGCTGGCAGCATATCTATAAAGAGGCCAAAAGAAGTAATTTGGCAATCCTCTGAAGTCCATTCCCATTGTTTTGTTCTGATTATTCTCACTTATTTTTTCTTCTTTTATTCATTTTTTCCCCTCAGTTTTAAAAATTTGAGGAATGGCAAAACACATATCGAGCAAAAGATACAATGTATTAGAACATAATGATATTTAAGTTAATAATGGAACAAAAAAGAAAACTGATTATTCATATTTTTCCATTCTCTGAACAAATTTCATATGGGATAGGTAATCTTTGTCCTAAACATATATGTGAAAAAATTATGTTTGTCAGTTGCTTTGTTTGACAATATAACCTAACAGAAAGTTTTGTTTAGGTGAAGGATAATATTTAATATGAGGAATTCCTCCTACCCAACACGTGGCAATCTCTTGGACTGTCATTTGTTGGACAACATTTGTTATTTTAGAAATATATTTGATATCAAAATCATACATGTATAATAAAAAGGGTAAGTTTCTGTTTACCAAAAAGATTATGGCAAAACAAATGGTTTTTGTTGACAAAAAATAAAAAGCAATTAATGCTACCCATGCATGGTGGGTTGAGAGACTGACATGTGCTGGGTAGGAGGAATTCCTACTACCCAAGGCAGCAGAAATTTTTTGTTCTTATATAATCTGTTAACACTGGCTTGAAGGAGATATATCTGTCAAATGGGTAGGAGGAATTCCTACTACCCAAGGCAGCAGAAAATTTTTGTTCAAATATAATCTGTGAACACTGGCTTGAAGGAGATATATCTGTCAAACTTTTATCAGGTTGCTTAACTAGTAAGCTTTAGTATATTAGAAAATCTGTCGAAGTTGGTTAAAACTATTCAATGTAGGTCAGAAATATGTTCAAGTGCAACGTGATGCAAACTTTTCTTGAAGTATCAGGAACCAGATTGTCATGCTCAGGATTGTTCCATGGTTGCTTTGCTAAATATGTGATCTTATGATTTTGTAAATGCCTTTCAGTAGTTTTTACTCTTCTTGTTCTTTGTTAATGCATTTGTGATATCTTTGGAGTTTGTTCTTTTGGTAATTTATTCAGGTTCGGACTATTTGTGTAATTTTAACGGAATCTTTAAACCGACGTCAAAAATTTCAAAGGGAAGCTGCTGCTGCGGCATTGTCGGTGTTTGTTCCCTATAGGTATGCATTGAATGATCTAACTTCAAGTGGTATTCTATCCTGCGCTTCTCTTACTTACTGTTAAAATGTTTCTTTACTTCGTACACATCATGTATCTTTAGGTTGATTAGCATTATACTGCTAATAATTATTGCTTCAATGGTATATCTTTCTCAGTTATCTTTTTAGCTTACTTGTTTAAAGATCTGCAGCAGAAATGATAACCATAAGGTGAAGCATCCATGCAATAACAAGATCATTTGTTGATTAAGTGATTTTCAGGGGCATATAATCTTCCTAAGTTTTGGAGGACCTTTTTTTTTTTATTCTCATATTTAATTTTACAACATAAAGGAAATCTAGTGTTTTATTCTCATTTGTTTTACCCTACCAAAAACAGCCCAAGTCTTTTTATTTTCCTTTTCCGCTGCCATTTCTATGGTATAAATTGATGCTTTGAATTTGTAGAGCATGCAATGCATATCAGCATATCCTTGTTTTGTTGTGTAAGCTAACTGCAGTCTAAAATTGGTTTCATGCAAGCATTCATTATCTTTTCCAGATGCAAATCAATGGTAACACTCTGATTTGATGCTTGTTTTCTGACTTTATTTTACCCGGTTTAATTATTGTAGTCAAGGATTGCCCATCCTATTGTTAAATATCATGTTCATTTTGTATATTTTTGGTGATGCAGTGGGGGGTTTGATTCCCTGTTGGAGCAGATGGTTGAAGCATTGTGCCGGCATGTTTCGGATGAGTCTCCAACAGTTAGACGTCTTTGTTTAAGAGGGCTTGTCCAGGTATTCTTAATTGAGATTTATACAAGCTCTGTATTCCTTTTTTATCATGTGTCATAATGCATACAAATGGAGCTCAAGAAAAATAGGTTTTAGAATTAGGTATTGCTTGGTTTACTTTTTTCTTTAGTACTGGAATGAACTTCAAATGTTTGATGTATGTGCCTAATTTCTGCACACATTAAGGTTCGAATACACTAAAGGGCTTCCACACAATACCCTAGATTGTACATAATTTCTATACATTTTATCAAAAATCATTTAACTTTTCAATGTTAAGGATTAAATATTTATACATGGTCCCAATTACTTTTTGTGGTATGCAATCCACAGATACCATCGCTTCATATTTATCAGCACACAATCCAGATTCTTGGCATAATAGTGGCATTGCTTGATGATTTGGATGAATCTGTGCAATTAACTGCTGTTTCGTGCCTACTGATGGTGATTTACCCATTATCTCTCTTTTGTTTATGTTACATGTGCTTTCTGATCGCACTTTGTTTACCTCACTCATCATTCCTCCTGTTGCATATCTTAGATTCTTGAATCATCCCCAGATGATGCAGTAGAGCCCATTTTGCTCAATCTTTCTGTTCGGCTCCGCAATCTTCAAGTGCGTTTGTTGCTTTTAACATCTTTTCCCTTTTCTTGTTGCTAAAATGAAGATTTATTGTATCATATGCTCCCAAATGCATGGAATTGAATGGAATCATGTGATCACTATTTGCATTATTTGATTTATTGGCAAGTCAATAAAATATATTGAGTTGTATTCCATGTGGTCATCAAAGGGTTTTGTTTAGCTTGCCTGAAAATACAGTTTTGTACAGTAGAAAATTCTCTGTAGTCTTGATGCCTTAATTCTCTACTCTTTTGATGCTATAACTAGTGAGTTTTCTGCAGTAATTAAGCTTTTTTCATAAAAGAAACATTCTATCCTTTTTATTTACTGAAACCCTTGGCCTCAAAACATGTTTTGGAGAGAAGATGTATGAATGCAACATATAACGAAGGAAAATATGGCAATAAAAAGATATGACTTCTCAAATACAATGGACATGTTTATGTCTTCATGTCATTGATTTAGAACTGTGTATGGGAATGAAAAGCAGGACATGCCAGTGTTATGGTTTTGTGCAAAAAATATGACAGGAGAAAATGCACATTGATTTGTGAACTAGTGAAGTACTTTCTGTTAGTAGCAGAGAGGTGGTTGAACTTGAATAACATTGAATAACAATTTCCTTGTGAAGAACATTGTTGCATTTCGTAACTTTTGATTTTGCATCTAGCTGAGGACAGTTGCTGTTGATTAAAAGGCTATAAGATTTCCTATTTATGTATTTTATGGTTGTTTTACTGCTATTGTTGTATCATGAAATAATTTCATATAGATGATGCTTCTCGTTAGAGAACACTGATGTGTGGATCCATATACTTTTCTTTCTTGGGTTAAAACAGATATCCATGGATGTGAAAATGCGAGCTGATGCCTTTGCAGCATTTGGAGCCCTGAGTAAATATGGTGTTGGGGCACAGCGTGAAATATTTCTTGAGCAGGTACCTTATGTACACTGGTCGTAAAAAAGTGTGGAGTTAATCAATGTTTTATTTATTTTTAAAGTGTCGGATCATTCTTTATTTGTTTTAATTCATGATGATATATACTCAACAGTACAGAAACAATTAAGTTTATGAGGATGATCAGCTATGTTTACTTTTGTTCCTGAATTTTTATACAACATGCATTTGCTTTCAGTGCAATAGATGTTTTGTTAATAATTGGGTTAAGAGGGGTGGGGGATGGAATACTTTTGAGAAAGATTTGAGAGTGTCAAGTCTGCCTCTTTCATGCAAGATTTTATAAATTTGAAGCAAGCATAACACAGTGCTTACATAAATTAGCATTACCGTTTGTTGCACCAACATTTGTTTAAAAAACACCAAACCAAGCTTCCTTCTTCTCTTGATATTTTCCTTTTTTTTTCCCGTTTGCTATTTGAATGGGCATTACTGAGTGATGGGTTCTTTTGTGCTTCTTTTTTTCTTTTTTTAACTAGTACTTGGCCAATATCTCGTCTTCTGTCATATCTTTGGATTTGATTATTCACTTATGGTGTGCTAGAAATGTATTTCTATTTGTTTTTGTTATTTTTTCTGGTCAGCATGCTAATATAGATCAGATACTTTTCTCAGATACACGCTGCCATTCCTCGCCTGGTTTTGCACCTTCATGATGATGATCTTAGTGTGAGACAGGCTTGCCGAGTGAGTGTTTACCTAACATTTGACTTTCATTTCTGCATCAAGCTTCTTTACAAAAAATTTCAACTGAATCAGTGTTTAATGAATAGAACACTCTGAAAAGGCTTGCCCACTTGATGGAGATGGAAGAATCAACTGCTCTATTCAACTCGCACTATTTTACTTCTGATCACCGGTATGCAGTAATTAATTGTAAAAACTAAAGTTTCTGAAAAAGCATTGGTGTGACCTATGTTCCTCACGGAGGTTCAAAATAATGTCTTTTGTTCAGAAGTGACTATCAGGACTTTGTAAGAGATCTGACTAAGCAGTTTATCCAGCATCTTCCTTCCAGAGTTGATACTTACATGGCATCAACCATACAGGTGTATATCTTGCTAAGTGATTATGTCATTTTTTTAAAAAAAAAATCCAAAAACAGTTTTTATGATTATAGTGCAAAATCCATGAGAACTCTACTTTAAGAATTTTTTTCTTTTTCCGTTTTGCTTTTTTAGAAAGATATTAAACATGTTTTTTTTTTTATATATATAAATTTTTTGCTTACATTCTTGATGATGCAGGCATTTGATGCACCTTGGCCAATAATACAGGCTAATGCTATTTACTTGGTCAGCTGCTTGGTATCACTTTCAGATGATCAGCGCATTTTAGCCCTTTACCAAACACAGGTCCTTTTCAATGAGTCCTCCAGTTTGACTTTTTTTTTAAAGATAAAAAAGTATTGAGTGCTCACAAAAAGATTCTATCTTCATATAGGTGTTTGGTACGTTGATGGGGAAGATGAGTCGATCACCAGACGCAATCGTGCGAGCTGCATGCTCTTCAGCACTTGGCCTATTACTAAAATCAACCAATTCTCTAGTATGGAGAACAGCTCGACTAGATTTAAAGTGATCACGATTCAAGCCTGAAGTAGGAACGGACAAAGGATAAATGGAAATGATTGATCACCGAGTGTCTGAACACTGTCCTCCTCTTTTTTTTTTCTTGTTGCAAGTTGACTGAATCTACAAGGCCATAATGGCCTCTATTTTAAAGTTAAAGACGGCAATGCAGCAGGCAGGCAAAATACAGCAAGCAGGATAGACGCTCATCTTTGCCACGAACTGACTGTGTCCAGGTTTTGGGAAATGTAATTTATACTTGTAAAGCTTCCGGTTGCAGTTTTGTTAAAGGCTGTTTGTTGTGTAAGATTTAAATTACAGGACTGGTATGGTTCGGAATGTTTGCTCGTAGATTCTTGTACAATAGGTGTAACCCACCCATGTAAAGTTGCAGCAGGACACAAATAGTCAAATACTATGCGGTAGCTACACCAGGCTGGGAAGTTTAATGTATTTGCTGAGTGTGACTCGGTGTATTTTATTTTATTTATTTATTTTTCTCATTCAGTGGCTAAAAAATCTTGTTTCTGACTGCCATGGCCGTGAGATTGAAAATTCTAGGCTGGTGTTCTCAAATCCCTGGTTCGATAATAAAGCTTCAGCTCTCCAGGTAATTGGGAAAACAGGCACTTCTTTAATGGCAGCGCACTAGGGCATGTGAGGCCTTAATTTCAAATAAATAAATAAATGATATTATCCATTCAATAAATGGATTTAGGCATTGATCTCTGAATTTACATGATTTGTCAGGTGCGTTTGTTTGTTGGATGAAAAGTAATTTTCTAAAAATTATTTTTTAAATTTTCTTGTGTTTGTTTATCATTAGAAAATTTGATCAACAAAAAACACTTTCAAGTTAAAGAAAAATTTAGTTTGGTTTTCAGAAAAGTGTTTTTCTTTTATTTTGGATGAAAAATACTTTTCGGAAGTTGTGAAAAATTTAGAAATGTCATATTATTTGTTGATTATATCAAATTTGGTCCTCAAACTTTTGATTGCTATATATATATTTTGTTTTGAATATTTTTTTTTCAATTTCATCCCTTAGAATTTAATTTTTATATTAACTTTGGTTCTCATTTTTATAATTGTTTTTCCCTTATTATTTTTTAATTGAAATTTTTTATCTATCAAATTTGATCCTCATTCTTTTGATTGTTACTTATTTTATTTGAAATAATTTATGAAATGATAATTATTATTATTTCAATTTCTTCATCTTTCAATTTTTTTTTTTAGATTTGATATCTATTATTTTAATTATTATTTATTTTATTTCAGATAATTTATGAAATTATATTTTTTTTTCAATTTCATTCTCATTCAACTTTTTAATTTGTAAGATTTGTTGCTCATTATTTTAATAAACTAGAAAAAAATAAAACATTAATAAGTTATTTTCCAGCTCATTTTTCATGACATAACCAAATACTGGAAAGTGTTTTTCAATTTATTTTTCATTACACTACTAAATATTAAAAAATAATTCATTTTTTTAGAATTTCTTTTTTTAATTCATTTTAAAAAAAAATATTATTTTCCAGTAAACAAACGCCTTTTCTCATTGGATGTTCTTGCCTGCTCTCCTAATTGAACGTATACAATTACAATCTTATTTGGCGCTATTTACAGTTAGAATGAGGAGGAGTACCCGTGCGATGCAGCTGCTGGGATGATAATACGGATGTGATTTTTTTTTCTTTTTTTCCGGTTCAACAATATCCAAGGGAAATGGTTGCTTAAAATAAATGATCTCTGCTTGGGTAAAAAATACAAGCTTCTCCATAATTTTTTCATCAAATGTTTTTTATTGACAAAAATGTTCTATTTCTTTTGGGTAATATCAACATTCTATCATACACACACACAATAAACCTAAAAGAAACGTGCTTTCATAATTTGTTACTATAAAAATGCTTTAATTCATTCTGAATCGAACTGTTAAATGAAAAATGTTGTTTTTTTATTTTTTTTAGTTTGGTCCTTAAACTTTATTTTTTTTCATTTCAACCTTTCATGTGATGTTTGTGATATTTTATGTATTGATATCATCTCCTATTTCAATGTTCTTGACCATTTAATATCTTAGCTAAAATTTCAGGATTGAAATAGAGGTCAATTTGATGAAATAAGATTTAAATTTGCAGTATTGAAAAATTTAAAAGAAGGACAAAAAAAAATAACATGGATTTTTTCAAATTCATTCAAAAAAGTTTATGTTAGTCCAAAAATTCTTTATTTACTCTTTTTTAGTCTCTTTAATTTTAAAATCTTACATTGAGGTCCTGAACTCTTCTTTTTTTTTTGTTTCATTCTTTGGGTTTTACAAGAGGAGAGAGAAATAGGTTAGTTGGCTGCTTTCTGACAAAAAAACAATCTTGATATCATTAAGTTTCTCTTGACGAGAATAGTTCCATTGATGAATTTCTAAACTTTTATCTTGTTGGAAAAGTCTATCAAGGTTTATAATTCTTTATTTGGTTTGATTTTTATTTTTTTTACTGATGTAAAAGTGTTTTAAGATCGAAAATGAGTTTATTGAGGTATTTAATGTTTTTTTTTAGTGTTTTCAATTGAAAAAAAAAAGTTGCAAAATAGTTTTTACATCTCAAAACTCAAATTTTGTTTTTTTAGCCACTTTGATGACTGAAATCTTTATAAGTTGACAACTTGAAATTAATCATAGTGGACCACACATCAATTATTTATTTTTACAAAAAAAGGTCAAGCATATATGCGTGGACTTTTTTGTGTTAGGCCATCTGTACGCCTATGTGTTTCATCTTTTTTTATACAACCCTTTAGTTTTTGTTTTTGTTTTTTAATTTTTTTTAATTTAAATTTAAATATATTGTAAATTAAATAATTAAAAATATTATTTTATTAAATATCATTCAATCTTGCCTTCATTTTCAAAAAAGATAATAGTATTTTTTATAATATTATATTGAATTAAAAATAAAATTTATATATTTTTTTACTTTTTTATCATAAAAAGTTTGGAAAAAACTTTCGATGACTTATTATCCCCCCCCCTCATTTGCATATAAAATATTAATATATGATTTTCAATATTTTTTAATTGATGCTAGAATTTCACATAATGATAAGTTTTATTTATTTAAAACACAACGCTTTTAATAAAAGAAAATATGTTTTCATTAAAAAGAATACATCAAGTTTTTATTTGGATTGATTCTTTTATTTATATAATGATTAACCGTTGTTTTGTGGTTAGATATGAGTTTTATTAAGGTTTATGAGAAGTTTCTTAAGTATTTTCAGGTGAAAAAATTACTAAAAAAAATAAGCATTTGACTTTTTTTTTATCCTTTGTGTTGTTCTATATTTTTTTTCTTCAATTTTAATTGTAACTTATTAAAATAAAATTAATTACAAATTTATTTTGGATGTTATTTTATTAAATACGACGACTAAGTCAATAAAATTTATTAATTACTAAAAAAGTCTATTATTAATTATAGTTTTAAATCAGGATTCTAATATTCCCTACTATGATTTAAAATTATTCATATGTATAATAAATAAAATAAACTGAGCAATTAACATTGTGTAATTAGTGTTAGGTATCTTCAGCGTTTGAGCCTATACATAGTGTTAATAAGTCTTACCTTAAAAAACCACAATAACTAGAATGTTTTGAACTAGGTTCTTTAGACCAAGTTTAAACTTATTATACACATAATATATGAGTGATTTTAGAGTTTTATAAATGTTGCGCTTTTTTTTAGTTATGCACAGTTATCTTGTCTCATGTGTTTCTTAAAAGAGTAGCCCAAGCTCTTATAATGGTGAGTCCACTACCACACTCACCTGGATTAATCATTCAAGGATGTTTTGCGACTAACATCATGCAAATGAAACTCGGGACAATAAAAAGCACATCATAATAAAAATGGGACCCAGGATCACCCACAATATATATATGTAATGTTTATACTCTCTACAATCACCTAACAAATTTATTTTTATTTATTCATAGGATCGTCATATATTTAAGATTTTCTTATTGGTTATTAATTTAAAATCTTCACTCTCATTTCCCTAGACAATTGAATAACTCATTAGGACATCAAATCTTTAGTGAACAAACTCGCAATGTTATTTTCAGACTTTGAAAAATCTAAAGAAATAAAACCATAATATATAAAATGTCTAATGAATTTATGTCTAACAATCATATGTTTTTTTTTTCACATTAGAAAATTTACACTTAGCATTGGCTATAATAACATGCCTATCATAATGTATTGATATAGGTGGTATTTGTTTAGAAACAAATAGTACATAAATTAAAAAAAATTTAAAGCCACTCCCTTTCTGAACTAGCAACATCTTACGCGACCAATCTTTTTTTAATGGTGGAATGAGTAAATATAGTTTGTTTAACAAATTTTCAACAAACCATATCACCATATAAAAGAAACACATACCCACTAATAGATTTTATTTTATTTTTGAATTAGAAATCCAATTAGCATTATTAAATCTCTTTATTATAGCAAGAAAACTAGTGTAATGAAGTGCATAATCAACATTTGCTTTTAGATATTTACAAATTCTTTCTAAAGGACTTTAATGTGAAGCATTAGGATTATGTGTAAATCTATCTAATCTCCGAATTGCATATGCTATTTGAGTTCTAATATGACTGGCTAAATGCAATAAATTCAATAATTTATGAATATTTATATTGATACACTCTTTCACCATTATTATTATTTTTTTAATTTAGTAGAAGGATAAAAATGACTACATACATTAGATACAATAAAATAATTAAATATTTTTAATATTTGTTTTTCAATGTAATGTGATCAAGTTAAAGTAAAACCATTGTTGTTTTTCAATAAATTAATAACCAAAATAACATTAACCTTACCAAGATCCTTCATATCAAGATTTTCAGACAATAAAGATTTAGTAATATTTATAACTTGAATATTACTATCAAAAAGCATAATGTCATCAACATACAAATATAAAATCATATAATAATTTTCAATTTGTTTAATATAAACACATTTATTAGCAACATCTGTTTGAAAACCATCAATTAATGAGACTTGATCAAATTTTTCGTGTCATTATTTTGGAGCTTATTTTAAACTATAAAGATACTTACAAGTTTATGAACTTTCTTTTATTAACCAGGCACAAAAAAAATCTTTCATTTGATCTATATAAATTTTTTCTTCTAAATCACCATTTTAAAAAAAGTCATTTTACCATCTATTTGGATTTCTAATCTATAAAGAAAAGCTAAAGAAACTAATAGTCTAATTGTACTAATTTCATAAATCAATGCATGTGTTAAAAAATCCACTTTTTTTTTCTTGTTTAAACCCCTTAGTAACTAACTTAAGCTTACTTTTTTCTACAGATTTATCGATTCTCAATTTCTTTATAGAAACCTATTTACAGCCTTGTGAAAAATCAATCAAAAACCAAGTTTTGTTAGAAAATTAAAGAATTTGTTTCATCTTTTACCATTTCTTTTCAAAAATAAACTTTAATAGATGTCATAGTTTCACTATATATTTAAGGTTCATTTTCAAGTAAAAGATATAAAACTTAGCACCAAAATATTTGCTCTTTTATTTCTTTTACTCTTTCTAATTTTATTAGATGTATGACTATCAACAATGTCTATATTAGAAGAAGAACTTTCATTAATAGGTTTAGACAACTTGTTTTTCATTGAAAAAATGTTTTCAACTAAAATTATATCACGTGACTCAAAAATTGTATTATTTGCAATTTTAGAAATCTTATAATTTAAAACTAAAAATTATAAATAATACTATTCAAATTTCAAAACAATCCAACAAATGCATAATATATAGTTTTATGATCTATTTTTTTTTTAGTAATTGGAATATTCACTTTGATAAAACACCCTCACTCTTTAAAATATTTTAAAGAACGTTTTTTTATATTAGTTTAATATACTTTATAGCCAATTAGTTGGTTATACGTGACATTATTATATTCGTATAAATATATATTTATTATTAATAAAGACTTAATTTATATTTATTATTCATATAATATTATATTAATGAATCTAAAGTAAATATAAAGTTCATAGGATAAAAATATTTTACAAAAAAAATTATAAAGTTGTTATAATATAGGATTCATATTGCATCAAAACAATGTTTCTAAAATGCTCATGGTCGATGCTCTCTTAAATATTGGACATTCATTAGAGCCGTAGAGATTGATACATATTATGTTTTTTTTCTTTATGAAAGAAAGTAGTTGATCTCATAAGCCGAGATATAAGAGATACCTAGAACTAATACGTAAGTGTTTGTCATAAGACATGTACACTGAACTAACCCACATAAGAATTATATATAGAGAGATCACATATGTCTATGGAAAAACTTACGTGACTATTATGTAAATGATCTTTAGACTTGAGATCATTAAGTTATCTTATATAGAGAATGTTATGCTTTGATCCTGTTACATGTTATCTTAATCGAGGTAATAAAAGAGCAAACATTGGGTATAACATGAACTATATAAATGTACTTAAGTGATCAAGAGAAGATTCATCACTCTAGATAAATTAGAAAAAATATTTCATATGTTCTTAAATAGTATTGACCGAGAAATCCTTGATTAAGATGGGATGAGATTTGAAAAGGAGTTTCAAATCTTATTCAAACAATTAATGACTAATATGTGGAGAACAAACATAATTTAACATAACATACATATCTCATGTTTTAATGTTAAATCATAAAATTATTGATGGAAGTATATTAATTACACTGAGAAATCGATCACTGAAATGTTAAGTCAGACTACAATGACATTTCTAATATTTGAAGGATCATGACATATTGCTAGATGATGCACCTGATCTTTAAATATAAATTAATCAATTATTGAATTGATAATAAATTAAATTGTTTAATTTATTTTATTCTATTTAGTCAAAATCAAAATTTATATTTGGGCTAACATATTAGAAACTTAATGGGTCACATACATTAAGAACCATTAGTCAGAAATTAAACTGAAATGATTTAATTAAATATAACTTGATTAAAATATATTTTATAAATTAAGGACTATAATATAATTAATACAAGGATTATATTTCTAAACTTAGAAAAATCAAGTAAGTATTTGATTGAGTTAATTTCTAAAATTGTTTTGAATTAATATATGTATATTATTTAGGGGACAAATTGATATTTTTTCAATTTATAGAGTTTTTCATATTTCCCTAAAAATAGTATGTTATGCCTTTTATTTTTAAGTTGTTGTTTGTTAGACATGAAAACTATACAAGTCACGGAAAAGAGAGCTAACATTTTAGGAATAACAATCATTCTCTCCTAAATAGAGATTTTAGAGATTTCTCACTAGTGATTTGTGTGAATTATCATTGGAGGCTGGACAATTGGATGGCTTATGGTTTGAGATAACCTATCATTTAAAGAATTATTCAAAGCCAAAGAAGATCATATCTTCAGGTAATAAATCCCTAAACAACTCTAAATTTGTTTAAAAAGACTCCCAAATAATTTTGTTTTATTGTTTCCACTATGTGTATGATATTTAGGAAGCCCAACATTTTATTCTTCCAAAATCCATATGACATTTTATCCAAATTTTTATAAGAACATCTATTAAGAATACAATAAGCATAATACAAAACTTCACCCCATAAGTTATTAGACAAACTAGAACTAATTAATATTGCATTAACCATATTCATTAAATTTTTATTTTTTTCTTTCCGCTATCTCATTAGACTGTGGTGAATAAGGAGGTGTTACTTGATGTATAATACCATATAATTTTAAAAATTCATTTATTTCATTAGAAGCATACTCACAACGTTTATCAAATTGTAAAATTTTTATTTTTTTTTCAAATCAAATTTCAAATTTTGCATTAAAAATTTTAAACTTATCAAACAATTCATTTTTAGATATAGTCAAATAAACATAATAATATCTTGAAAAGTCATCAATAAAAGTTTTAGAATATCTTTTATAACCACAAGTCAAAATGTTATTACTATAAAAAAATATCACCATGTATTAAACCAAATAGATTTGTTTTCTTTTCAGCGGGATTAAAAGTATTTCTAGGTTGTTTAGCTTGTACACATTTTTCTTTTTTTTATTAATATATGACTTGGAAACATGTCAAAGCCTAACATACCAAATAATGCAAAGTAATATTGGAAGAAGGCATTATACTTAATTTATAAAGAACTTTAAGCAAATAATATTTTTAATATAAGATCCAAATCTCCTAATAACTATTTTATTAGATCCTAGCAAGAGCAAGACCATTTTGATCCAATAAAGATACAACTCTAATTTGACTTGGCCTTCTCCTAGGAATTGAGATACATTTTCATTCCAAACTTCATAAATTCAGTCCTTATCATTAAACTCGAAAAGGAATATCAAAATTTAAAAAAAATTAGACAACAATATATGCTATAAGCTTTGAATTCTCTGTAAAAAAAAAAAAAACTCTTAATCATTGAACTATAATAAATTAATTACTAAATCCTTCATAATCAACTCAAAGAAAAACAAAATAATATCCCAACCTAGTTTCTACTAGATTGATTCAGCATATTGAAGACAAACAAAATACCTCATTTGGGCATCCATTAAAATGACTCAATGCAATGACAATATCTCATTCAGGCTTCCATTAAAATAATTATACAAAATCAAATAAGCTTAAAATCTCATATAGTTTCTATCAAAACCACCAACCCATAAAAAACAAAGCCCCCCCCCCCCCCCAAAACTGACTCACATGAGACTTACAATGCCTTCATCAATCTCAAAATTAGTCCATGAAGAATCTTGGCGTGACAAATCAATCACATGGACACTTAACAATGCAATTCAGCATCAAGATCATTAGATTTCTCAAAAAGACAATATTCAAGCTCAAAATCTCATTTGTTGTTGCCAATAAAAAAAAAATTGACTATAAAATTTTCAAGTTTGCTAGATAATAAATTTATGATGTTCATAGCAACATATCAATTTTTTTTAAAAAAGTAAGGAAAATAGCTTATGCTTTTCTCTCTAAGATTGTTAGGAAATAATAGATGGAAATAATAAGGCTAACAAATACAACCAAGATTTTTGTTTTATTTTTCAATATTAAATCAACAACTAAAAGCAATAATACAAATAATTAGAACTAAAATTAAATATTGAAAAAGAGTAATGGTTTAGAAAAAGTCTGAGATTATAACATGCGATGGCGTATAATAAAATATAAAAAAGAAAGTATAATGAAACTTGAAAGGAATATATATATAAAAAAAAAGCCTTAAATTATGTGTAGAGAGATTTGAAAGACTAAGTAAAATAAAAAAGTATTTTTAAGAATTTCTAATGGTGAGAAAATTATGTACGTTTTCATATTAAACGCAAGCTATATATTAGTTACTAAATTTAAAATAATTAAATATAATAAATTAATTTAATCAATAAAATTTATTAATTACTAAAAAAATTACCATTGATTGTAATTTTAAATCAAGTTCCTGACGGCAGGTGACTAGCTGGCTCTGACAAGACCATGGCTGTGAGGAAGATAAGTCAATCTTGTTCTCTAGGGCGGTGCTGCATTATACGCGAGGAAGATAAGTCAATCTTTTTCACGATTCTTTCTTAGATAATGAATTGGCATTGGTCAATATTTTCAACACACCGTAAAAAAAGAAGATATTTCTTATCCTACTTGTCCTCTCAATCTTTTTTTATAAAAATAAATTTTTTTTTAAAAATAATTTTTTTTTATTAATGTGGTTATTCGGATCAGCTTACACACACCTCGATTAATTCCACAAGCCCTGAAGTTAATGACCATGTAAATCTCTAGTAACCTGAGGTTTGTAAAACTCGAATTGGTGATTTCTAGAAAATAAATTTAGAGTCTGACAAGTTAAGTTATACCCCTCAAGATTAATTTTTTAAATAATTACTATAACAAAAAATCACATCTTTTTTTATAAACATGTTCACGTGTGATATGACTTTTATAATTTTTATTTATTTATTTTGGTTTTCTCATTTCTTTACCTCAAAATTTAAATTACAAAATCTTAAATTTCCTTAACTTCATATTCATTTCTTTATGAATCCCTGAGGTTTTAATTTCCCAAAAATCAGATCTTTGTTTCATCGACATACTTTTTAACTTTAACTAAAAATATTAAAATATCAAATATTTATATAAAGTATCTTCTTCAACTACTTTATTGAGTCTTATATTCCCTTTTCTTTACTTTCAAGACTCGTAGACATGTTTTTTATTTGGAAAAATTATTTTAGTCTTCCTAATATTTTGAGCGCGTTAATATTTTATCCCTAATTTTTTAAAAACTATACTTTACATTATACTATTTATATAGTTGGAAACACTTTATATATATCCAGCAGATGTGCACGAGCTCAATTAATGAGAAAATTCAAGAATATTATAGAAATTTAATATCTAAAGTGCATGAAATATTATGGATTTCCAACTCCTCCCTCGAGGTTTTTGTCGAACACTACCGTATTATACATCAATTTCTACTACTTCTACGGTCTTCACCAACATCAAGTCTGTCCAATTCTCTTGCAACCAAAAGCTCGTGTGCATAACCATTTAGGAGGTGTTCTAGTAGTAAGAACTTATGACTAAAAGGTTTGCTCTTTGTGGTTTCAGGTTCGAGCCTTATGGTTGCTTATATGATGGCCACTAGAGGCTTACATGGTCGTTAACTTCAGGGCCCGTGGGATTAATCGAGGTGCGCGCAAGCTGACTCGGACACCCACGTTAAACTAAAAAAAAAAACAGCTTGTGTGCACAATTCAAAAGTAAAACTTCCTCTGATTTTGCTACATTAATTTCCATATTCTCCTATATAAAAAAATAATCTCCAGGTAAGACCAGTAGAGTAGGAAGGAATCACTAGGTTTGATGCCAACACCATTGACAATAAAAATGACATTTAGTTTGGGTAATAAAAAGTAAGCCAACTCGGGTTAATCCATCGAACATGCGATCTAGATCTTGAGATTAGAAGAACCCAATAGAAAATAAATCGAATAAAATCACATAATTCATTTTTTTTTTAAAGAAAAAACTAATGTTAAACGTTGAAATCACCCAAAGAAAATAAGTAAAAAGCAGATAAAACAAAGAATATCAACTTATGATAACTTTTTAAACCCGTAACTTGAGTTATTAGACCGGAAGCATCGTATATAGAAAAATCATGAAGTCCAATCTCTAACTAATCAAATATTGAAGGATGAAATTAAAAAAAAATATATACAAAAGAATCCAAAACAAAAAATAATAATTAAAAAAATAAGAATCAAAATTGAAATAAAAAATAAATTAGAAGACAACTATGAATTTTCACTCAAAAGGTGAAATTGAAAAGAAAAATCACTTTAATAAAATTACAAAAAAAATCAAAAGAATAATAATCAAATTTTAAAAATAATATATTCTAAATTTAGATTGAAGGATAAAATTGAAAACAAAAAATTAATCAGTGAGAGTTTAGATGTTCTCGTCATCCATGTTAGATAAATTAGAAAAAATATTTTATATGTTCTTAAATAGTATTGACCGAGAAATCCTTGATTAAGATATGATGAGATTTGAAAAGGAGTTTCAAATCTTATTCAACCAATTAATGATTAATATGTGGAGAACAAACATAATTTAACATAACATACATATCTCATGTTTTAATGTTAAATCGGAAAATTATTGATGGAAGTATATTAATTACACTGAGAAATCGATCACTGAAATGTTAAGTCAGACTATAATGACATTTCTAATATTTGAAGGATCATGATACATTGCTAGATGATGCACCTGATCTTTAAATATAAATTAATCAATTATTGAATTGATAATAAATTAAATTGTTTAATTTATTTTATTCTATTTAGTCAAAATCAAAATTTATATTTGGGCTAACATATTAGAAACTTAATGAGTTACATATATTAAGAACCATTAGTAAGAAATTAAACTGAGATGATTTAATTAAATATAACTTGATTAAAATATATTTTAGAAATTAAGGACTATAATATAATTAATATAAGGATTATATTTCTAAACTTAGAAAAATCAAGTAAGTAATTGATTGAGTTAATTTCTAAAATTGTTTTGAATTAATATATATATATATATTATTTAGGGGACAAATTGATATTTTTTTAATTTATAGAATTTTTCATATTTTCCTAAAAATAGTATTAAACTATACAAGTCACAGAAAAGATAGCTAACATTCTAGAAATAACAATCATTCTCTCCTAAATAGGGATTTTAGAGATTTCTAACTAATGGTTTGTGTGAATTATCATTGGAGGCCGGACAATTAGATGACTTATTGTTTGAGACAACATATCCGTTAAAGAATTATTCAAAGCCAAAAAAGATCATATCTTCATGTAATAAATCCCTAAACAACTCTAAATTTGTTTAAAAAGAATCCCAAATAATTTTATTCTTCCAAAATCCATATGACATTTTATCCAAATTTTTATAAGAAAATCTATTAAGAATACAATAAGCATAATACAAAACTTCACCTCATAAGTTATTAGACAAACTAGAACTAATTAATATTGCATTAACCATATTCATCAAATTTTTATTTTTTTCTTTCTACTATCTCATTAGATTGTGGTGAACAAGGAGGTGTTACTTGATGTATAATACCATATAATTCTAAAAATTCATTTATTTCATTAGAAGCATACTCACCACATTTATCAAATTGTAATTTTTTTATTTTTTTTTTCAAATCAAATTTCAAATTTTGCATTAAAAATTTTAAACTTATCAAACAATTTATTTTTAGAGTTAGTCAAATAAACATAATAATATCTTGAAAAGTCATCAATAAAAGTTTTAGAATATCTTTTATCACCACAAGTCAAAATATTATTACTATAAAAAATATCGCCATGCCATGTATTAAACTTAATAGATTTGTTTTCTTTTCAGTGAGATTAAAAGTATTTCTAGGTTGTTTAGCTTGTACACATTTTTTATTTATTAATATATGACTTGGCTTTCTCTAGGAATTGAGATACACTCTCATTCCAAACTTCATAAATTCAATTTTTATCATTAAACTTCAAAAGGAATATCAAAATTAAAAAAAAAAATTAGACAACAATATATGCTATAAGCTTTGAATTCTCTGTAAAAAAAATAAAGCTCTTAATCATTGAACTATAATAAATTAATTACTAAATCCTTCATAATCAACTCAAAGAAAAACAAAACAATATCCCAACCTAGTTTCTACTAGATTGATTCAGCATATTGAAGACAAACAAAATACCTCATTTGGGCATCCATTAAAACGACTCACTCAGGCATTAAAATAATTATACAAAATCAAATAAGCTTAAAATCTCATATGGTTTCTATCAAAACCACCAAACCATAAAGAACATTTCAATAACCCTTTTTGTGCATTTGATATAATAAAATACAAAAAAGAAAGTGTAATGAAACTTGAAAGGAATATATAAAGAAAAAAAGTCTTAAATTACGTGTAGAGAGATTTGAAAGACTAAGTCAAATAAAAACGTAATTTTAAGAATTTCTAATGGTGAGAAAATTATGTACGTTTTCATATTAAACGCAAGCTATATATTAGTTACTAAATTTAAAATAATTAAATATAATAAATTAATTTAATCAATAATATTTATTAATTACTAAAAAAATTACCATTGATTGTAATTTTAAATCAAGTTCCTGACGGCAGGTGACTAGCTGGCTCTGACAAGACCATGGCTGTGAGGAAGAAAAGTCAATCTTGTTCTCTAGGGCGGTGCTGCCTTATACGCGAGGAGGATAAGTCAATCTTTTTCAGGATTTTTCTTAGATAATGAATTGGCATTGGTCAAATCTCAACAACACACCGTAAAAAATAAAAATGATATTTCTTATCTTACTTGTACTCTCAATCTTTTTTCAGTAAAATAAAGTTATTTTTTAAAATAATTTTTTTATTATTAATATATGTGTTCAGATTAACTTGCACACAGCTCGACTAATCCTACAAGCCCTGAAATTAACAACCATGTAAGCTTCTAGTGTCTTTTAAGTTTGTGAAACTCGAACTAGTAATTTCTAGCGAGCAAACTTATAACCTGACAAGTTGAACTACACTTGTCAAGTTTACTTTTTGAAAAAATTACTATAACAAAAAATCACATCTTTTTTTATAAACAGGTTCATGTGTGGCAGGGCTTTCATGATTTTTTTATTATTTTGATTTTCTCATTTCTTTACCTCAAAATTTAAATTACAAAATCTTAAATTTCCTTAACTTCATATTCATTTCTTTATGAATCCCTGAGGTTTTAATTTCCCAAAAATCAGATCTTTGTTTCATCGACATACTTTTTAACTTTAACTAAAAATATTAAAATATCAAATATTTATATAAAGTATCTTCTTCAACTACTTTATTGAGTCTTATATTCCCTTTTCTTTACTTTCAAGACTCGTAGACATGTTTTTTATTTGGAAAAATTATTTTAGTCTTCCTAATATTTTGAGCGCGGTAATATTTTATCCCTAATTTTTTAAAAACTATACTTTACATTATACTATTTATATAGTTGGAAACACTTTATATATATCCAGCAGATGTGCACGAGCTCAATTAATGAGAAAATTCAAGAATATTATAGAAATTTAATATCTAAAGTGCATGAAATATTATGGATTTCCAACTCCTCCCTCGAGGTTTTTGTCGAACACTACCGTATTATACATCAATTTCTACTACTTCTACGGTCTTCACCAACATCAAGTCTGTCCAATTCTCTTGCAACCAAAAGCTCGTGTGCATAACCATCTAGGAGGTGTTCTAGTAGTAAAAACTTATGACTAAAAGGTTTGCTCTCTGTGGTCTCAGGTTCGAGCCTTATGGTTGCTCATATGATGGCCACTAGAGGCTTACATGGTCGTTAACTTCAGGGCCCGTGGGATTAATCGAGGTGCGCGCAAGCTGACTCGGACACCCACGTTAAACTAAAAAAAAAAAAAGAAGCTTGTGTGCACAATTAAAAAGTAAAACTTCCTCTGATTTTGCTACATTAATTTCCATATTCTCCTATATAAAAAAATAATCTCCAGGTAAGACCAGTAGAGTAGGAAGGAATCACTAGGTTTGATGCCAACACCATTGACAATAAAAAGGACATTTAGTTTGGGTAATAAAAGGTAAGCCAATTTTTAAAAACTATACTTTACATTATACTATTTATTATACTATTTATATAGTTGGAAACACTTTATATATATCCAGCAGATGTGCACGAGCTCAATTAATGAGAAAATTCAAGAATATTATAGAAATTTAATATCTAAAGTGCATGAAATATTATGGATTTCCAACTCCTCCCTCGAGGTTTTTGTCGAACACTACAAATACATCAATTCCCACTACTCTACGGTCTTCACCAACATCAAATCTGTCCAATTCTCTTGCAACCAAAAGCTCGTGTGCACAATAAAAAGTAAAACTTCCTCTGATTTTGATACATTGATTTCCATATTGTCCTATATATAAAAAAATAATCTCCAGGTAAGACCAGTAGAGTAGGAAGGAATCACTAGGTTTGATGCCAACACCATTGACAATAAAAAGGATATTTAGCTTGGGTGATAAAAGACGAGCCATCTCGGGTTAATCTATCAAACATGCAATCTAGATTTTGAGATTAGGATAACTTGATAGAAAATAAATTAAAAAAAACTACACAACCCATTTTTTTTAAAGAAAAAACTAATGTTAAACGTTGAAATCACCCAAAAAAATTAAGTAAAAGCAGATAAAACAAAGAATGTCAACTTATGATAACTTTTTAAACTTGTAACTCGAGTTATTAGACCAGAAGCACCATACATAGAAAAATCATGAAGTCCAATCTCTAACTAATCAAATATTGAAGAATGAAATCGAAAAAAAAATTATACAAAAGGCTCCAAAACAAAAAATAACAATTAAAAGAATAAGAATCAAAATTGAAATAAAAAATAAATTAGAGAACAACTATGAATTTTCACTCAAAAGGTGAAATTGAAAAGAAAAATCACTTTAACAAAATGACAAAAAAAAAGAATAAAAATTAAATTTTAAAAATAATACATTATAGATTTGAATTGAAGGATAAAATTAAAAACAAAAAAATTATTCAAAAGGGTAAAGGAAAAAAATAAGGATAAAATATTATAGATTTGGATTGAATGGTAAAATAAAAAATAAAAAAATTATGGTAAAGAAAAAAAATAAGGATCAAATTGAAAAAATAATATATCATAAATTTAGATAAAAAAAATGAAATTAAAAATAAATAAAAATTATATAAAAAAATCAATAAAAAAATTATATTATTAAATAAAGCCTTGTGCAAACGACATACCAGCCGGAGCATTGTTGGTATTTTATTATTATTTTTACTTTTCTACATTGAATAATACTGATGGATAGCGTGAGAAGAAAAGTTGCGATGACCTTTTAGGGTATTACATCAGCTTAGCGACCTTGAGTTAAGCAACCAATTTCCTGACCGGCTTAAAAAACGTCATCCATCCTTGCACGCATGTATTTTATGTGTCTGACTTGTTAAATAAAATAAAATTTTGTTGGATTCGCCACCAGGACTATAATCAGATTCAGGTATTTTCTTGCTATTATTACTGTAATTTGTTTGCAGAGCAGCACATGCCGACAGCTGCTGCAATGCTTTCTTCCTTGATATTTTAGTGATAATTTCCCTTAACACAGTATTAACCCTTAAATAGCCAGCATTTTAACAACCAGTTGTGGAGTCTTGGGTATCGGTAAATGGTAATTAGGGTTTGAATTTGAATTCTGGGAGAATTTTCAAGGACAGTTGGGCGGGCCATGATTTGGGTGGGAATCAGAGATTCTTTTTGTAGTTGTTGAGCACCCCATTATTTTTAACATTTTGCACAAATGGGAATCTAAAATCTTAAATAAAATATAGAACTCTATTTTAGTAATCCGAAAGAAACAAGTCGGAAATATAACAAACATGGGGTCGCGTACTGAATCAGAGAGCGAGAGAGAGATCTGGAAAGCAATGGAGGTAGCAGAGGGAGCTAGAGGAGATAACTCGAGCTCTCATGTTCTTCAATCTGCATCCCTCACCCTCGATACCTCCCTTTCCCTACCTGATTTGACTCCGCCTCTCATGTTCGTTTCTTTCACCTCTCTCTCTCTTTTTTTTTTTAAATAAGAAAGTAAGAAGAAGAATCATTCGTGTTTATTTATTTTTTGTTCTTCAATATCAGAGAGCTGTGCAAGGATTTGTTTAAGAAATGGTCAAGATTGGATGATTCTTCCTTCTCTGTTGAGACGGTTTCCGGTGGCATAACAAATCTCTGTGAGCATTATTACTTTCTTTCGTATTTGCCTTTTGAACTTGAATAGGCAGACGTGCCTAAATGAGAATTTGTGCAGTGCTGAAGGTATCTGTGAAGGAAGAAGATGGAAATGAGGTGCCTGTAACTGTTAGATTATATGGTCCCAACACTGATTATGTTATCAATCGAGAACGCGAGCTTCAGGTGATTGATTTTCTATGATTACTTGTTACCTTTTAATTTATTGGATGGACAACAATAGGAGCTTTCATTTCCTTTGATATGCTTACAACAACAACAACAAAAAATTGATTTCAGGCCATCAAATACCTCTCGGCTGCAGGATTTGGTGCCAAGTTGCTTGGAGTATTTCAAAATGGCATGGTCCAATCTTTTATAAATGCACGAACACTGATTCCGCAAGGTAAACCATGACAACCCACTCGCTTCCTTTATTATCCCTTCCTTATTTTCATATGCCTTTAAATTCAACTTCTTTTGTTGCACCGCACCCCCTTTTAAGTCTTCAGTAGTGTATGCCTTCAACACAATTCACCGGTCTCAAAATTTGATCGAATTTATTTGCATTTATTTCTCGAAGACTTGCCTTTTACTTTTGATTATCTTGATTAACTTCAAATTTTCCTGACCAACCGTATAGCTATAAAACACATCTACCATAAATGATTACTTGATGAAAACACTGAAAAATTGAGTTTATGAAGGTTCTTAATCTTAACCTTTTTTTGCTTCTCTTTCCTCTCCTGCCCTTTCTCTCGCCCTCTCTCTCTTGATTTTCTTAACCTTGCATCCTCATCAATTGCAGACATGAGAGAGCCGAAGCTGGCTGCTGAAATTGCCAAGCAACTCCATAAATTCCATCGGGTGGATATTCCAGGCTCTAAAGAACCTCAGTTGTGGAATGACATCTTCAAGTTCTATGAAAATGGTATATTTTCTGTCTCTAACTTGCTTCCTTGATTTTATGTTTCATAAGCATCTGCCCATTTTTATTTGAAATCAATTTGGTAAAGGTGCTTTCAACTTTTGTCAGTTCAACCATTGGATATCCTTGAATGTTGATGTAACAGTCATGCCATGCCCATTAGTTGTTAATTTTTCATTTTCAATGGCCACTTCTTGTTGCAGCATCCACTCTTCACTTTGATGATATTGAGAAGCGAAAAAAATATGAGACCATTTTGTTCAAGGAAGTTTACAATGAAGTTGTTGAAATCAAGGTGATCCTCCTTCCGTAAATTTTCTTTGTAATTGGTATCTTGTTAGTCTATCCTTTTTCTCTGAAGCTTTTGGCCTTAGAGACTAGTCTTTTGTACTTGCACCTTACATGAAACCTGTTTTTAAGTTTCCTAATGCGTTGACCCATGTTGTTAACATGCATTTGAAAGTTCAAGATTTTTTTAGTTTAAATATTTTGTAGGTACGTGCATGAAAATTGAGTACAATGAATAAAATGCACTGTTGCAGACTTTTAAGGTAGTCTACGCTAGAGAACTGTTGAACATGCTTTAAAGGATGACTTCCAAGACCCTTAGTAACTTGCACGTGATATTGTGAAACTGAACTAATTAACAGTCTTGTGTAGAAAAAGTATTATAAATGCCAGATGCTCCTTGTAGTTGTTAGTAATAAATCTATATGTGTGGATTGAAACTGTTAGATGGTATCAGGTACAAGGCAGACAACATGGTGTTTCCCTTGGCCTTCCTTAGTTCCTTTTTTTTTTCTTCTGGAAATAGCTATACTTATTAGTGTTTCATAATCACAGACGAGTTCACATTCTTGACTTTGGAACTACATGGGATTTCCATTTTTCAGTTGATTACTTGCAAGGTTTATAGTGATTTCCTTCCTACTTATGGAGGTCTATTTCATGATAATTGAACAGGAATTGACAGATCTTCTCAATGCTCCAGTGGTTTTCGCTCATAATGACTTGCTTTCAGGGAATCTGATGCTTAATGACGATGAAGGTGTCAATGAAAACTGATTTTTAATATGCATTTTCCTCCATTTTACCCCTTTATCTGTTTTAATAGAGTGGCAGCATGTTATTCTTGGTATTAATATTCTACTTTGTTGGTTTCTGTCTTTAAATATGCATTATTTTTATAATCTCTCTCTATCTCAATTGGTGTTGTTTCTGCTCCTTTTCTGATGTATTTCAGTAGTAAACACATGGTAAAAGTTACAGATACTAAGGGGATGTCGGCATTATATCTTCTAGTTGTAAACATGGAGAAATCAATCTTGGTTGGTCTTTCAAGAATTGCAGTATTGAACAGGGCCATTGCCAATGAATTTTTTAATCTGTTATTGAATCTAAGCTACATCAAGTGTTGCAGGACAGCCTTGAGGTTGTTGAAATTTGGTGTTTTAGGTGGGAGCCAGAGTTAGGGTATACGGTATTGGATTGATTATCCAGAAGATTTGAGGGTAAGGTTAGTTCTGTGAATAGTAACCAAGGTACTGTAGCAATCAAGAAAGGAAGAAGACAGAAACAGCACTAGAGAAAAGAGAAGAAACACTCTAGGCATGCAGCCTTCAAACTAAACAAGATACTCTTGGTTCCATTATCAAAATGCTTATGATTACGTAAATTATGTGTTCCTTCTATATGCAGTATGTACCAAAAAGCCTAGTGGTTCGAATCTAAGTAAGAAGTAGAAAACCAAATAGGAAAAAGGAAATGATAATTAATGGAAGAATGGAATTTTCTTATTAGGACTATTGCATGAGGTGTCCAATGACAGGGATTTCATTTGGATTATAAGAATGTCATTGCATTTTGACATTTTATTTTGATTGTCTAGTAATTAAAATTATTACAAGAACATGGGTGTGCCTCTGGCATCTGCCGTCATTATAGCTTCCAATTTGTCCAAAATGTTAAAGGCAAACAGACTTTGAAAATGCAGTGAGATTTCCCGAGACAGTGCCTGATGTGCTTACAGGAAATATTGTGCCAAAAGAGTGTTTTAATTTGCGGATATTTTTTCCTCAGTCTTGTACTATTGATCTCATTACTAATCTTATTAATTTTCAGAGAAACTCTACATCATTGATTTCGAGTATGGATCATACAGTTACAGAGGTTATGACATTGGAAATCACTTCAATGAATATGCAGGCTATGATTGTGACTACAGCTTGTATGTCTTCAATTTTTCTTCTTCTTGTTTTCTCCATTTTCAGTTGCATGTGTAGATTTGTTGACAATTGA
The DNA here is from genome assembly GCF_000002775.5 of Populus trichocarpa. NCBI lineage: Eukaryota > Viridiplantae > Streptophyta > Magnoliopsida > Malpighiales > Salicaceae > Populus > Populus trichocarpa. The sequence continues at coordinate 9,510,263 of NC_037290.2, read as the reverse complement.
ATTCGTTTAATGTAGATACCCAAGTAAGGATGAGCAATATCATTTCTTCAGGCATTATTTACAACCTGATAAACCGCATGAGGTACGATGGTCATTTGAAAATTATTTTTTCAATGGTATGTAAATGGACTTTTTAGTTTATATATGACCTGCATTAAAAACTTTTTAATTCTGAATTATTGATTATGTTCGATATGTTCAAATCCTGAATGAGTTAGCTGTGCTTTATCATTTTGAAATTAACTAACGGGATTGAATTCCTTACTCAGCAAACATAGAAATGCAACCATGATATGTCTTTATCAGAAGTTTTGGTTTTGATCAAGTGTCATCCTCAATTGCACTTTTGAAAAAAGCAGTGGAATCTCCTTTGTGGAAATCTTCTGACATGTGGTGCCACCTTTATTTATTTGATCTATGCTATGCAGCTCTTCCATATTTTAGAAGATGCAAGAGGTGTTAAATGGAAAAATACAAAAACAAATTCCCTAAATAATCATATGTTAAATCCCAATGTAGCCTTTCTTCATTCTTATATCATTTTTCCGTTGAATATTTTGTGTGCCTTCATTTGATGCCTAACCCTACTTTGTGAGGTTTCACTGCTAGCACCATGGATGTTTAATCTTTGTTTTTCAATGAATCATTGATAGTTAATCTTGCTCTTTCTCTTATGATTTTGCTACAAAGATCGTCTACTTGTGAGCAAACCTCTCTTTGACTCATTTTAGATGAATACTGGCATGGGAAGTTGAATTTTATTGATTATGAAGTTCACCTGTTACTTTGATCCTGAATCTTGGATCTTCATTAGTAGTTCATACTTCCCTGGGCTAGATGAGTCTGATAGCAGGGTCTAGATACACCTGACCCTATAAATGTATTCAAACTGCATCCACCTGTGATTTTTAAGTTTTGGATTTCAAGGCACTACAATTGGCTATTATTTCTAACAGGTATCTGACAGATCATGAATTCCTACAGGTATCGGACAAAGACCTTGAAGCTCTATACGTAGAGTCAAACACTTACATGTTAGTTTCACACTTATTTTGGGCTTTATGGGCACTAATCCAGGTAATTATGACCCTTTATCTCTACCAGCCATGCCCACTAAACCATATGATAGTGATTGATAATGTTTCTATTAACAGGCCAAGATGTCTCCTATAGATTTTGATTATCTGGGTTATTTCTTCCTGCGATACGATGAATTCAAAAGGCGGAAGGAAAAAGCTTGTTCATTGGCACGATCTTACCTCTCAGGACAAGAGAGTCGGTAGTTTCTATTTTTCCCTCCTGTGCATTGCAAGCACTCTTCATATGGATTCATAGGCAAACATTCTTGTATTTTTTTTTCTTAGCCATTTGAAAGAAAAGTTGAAAAACGAGTATATGCGAATAATTGAGAGGTAGGATGGATTCCTCAGTTCCATTTGTTGTAGTTCTTAGTCTTAGTGCATTTCTTCAATAACAACCTTGCTGTCTTTTGCCTAAGATACATTAGTTTAGGGTATCAATGAAATATCAGTTGGTTGAAATATATGTCGATTCCTCTTCCCCTCCCTGTATTTCTTCAGTGTGCTGATAATTGTTTTATGAGCTGTGCTTGTGCTAGGCTTCAAAGCTGCACACCTTCAAATCCATTATATAGATGAACTCTGTTAATGATAGCACAACAAAATTGCTAACAACTGTCTCCATGTAAAAAATGTGTTTTTGAATCGTGTTTTGATATATAGATATTAAAAATAATTTTTTAAAAATAAAAAAAATATTATTTTAATTTATTTTTAAATAAAAAATATTTTGAAAAACAACTTTTATTATAATTTTAAATATTTCTAAAATAAATAACTAGTCGCATGTTTCAATCAAATTTTTAAATGATCAATTTTAATATTCAATTATATCTATGTTTATAAACAAGAGATAAGAAAATCCTTTAAAATCATAAACATACAAGTAATACGAACAAATTAAAAATTACCTCTTATACGAATGAAAGGTGTTATTTAGCTATTTATTTCAAATAATTAAAAGGCTAGGAAAAAGATTGGACTTATATTAAGAATTACGTGGCGAGCTACATTATTATTAAAAAAAAAAGGGAATTAAGCGGCGCGAGGTGTTCATGATTTGCGCTAGAGATTTATACTCTCCTTCATTCATAATTAGGAATCATTCAATATTTACGATCATTTCCCATTTATTTTGCAAATAAAGTAAGATAAGTTGATTTAAAATAAAAACATGCTTAGACTAAATTAATTAATAAAAAATATATTTCATACTCACAATTCGAGTGAGAATATATATAATAGTTGTTCCATCTTGTCTATATAATTAAAAAGACTTAGATTTTCTGCAAGCTTAAAGGGACATTTTAAACATCGAATTTAAACCAAGAAAAATAATTTAAGTTCATTTTGAGGTCTTGTAAATAATTAATATTCTGACAAAAAAGAGAGGCCAAATGATTGCTTATAATAATAAATAAATAAATAAATAAATAAAGAAGAAAGAGAAACAAAGGGACAAGTTTTACCAAGGTTGTCAATTTTGTTTTGTTTCGTCCGGAATGACCGAAACATTCCATACCAATTCAAAAAACAGAACAAAACGGAACAATTTTCATCTCATTTTAAATCTCGGTTCGTTCCGGATTTTTCAGCTAAATTTCGGCCGGAACGTTCCGGTTTCATTCCACATGTTCCATTTTGTTCTTGAAAAGCCATTGAATCAAATTGAACCTTGTTCAAATTTAATTAATTAAACCACCCAAGTATAAAAAGCTCTTTTTCATTACTATTTTCAATAACAATGATATTAATAATAATATTGAAAATTATTATTACTATTTTCATTAACAATGATATTAATTTTTTAAAATTAGATTTATCACTAATATATATAATTTATATTCATGTTGTTTTTTTCATGTTTATACTTTGGGGGAATTTGAGCACAAAAAAGGATGCTTTAGATTCCATTATTCTCGATAACATTGACCTAATTTTATATTTAAAATATTTGTGTTAGAACATTTTACTTTCATAATATTTTGATATTTTGTTTAAATTGAATTACTTTAAGTTAAAGATCTATTTAATCTTAACTATTTAGAAATATTTTAAATTTTAAAATTATATTTATTTGGCATTGTGTTTGTATTGCATAATTTATAATTAATTTATTTTAAATTTGAATTATATTTATTGAATATATATATATATATATATATATATATATATAAATAGTACAACCCCAAAACGACACGTTAAAATACTTTAAAATTAAAATATTTTATTTTAATTAAAAAATTAAATTACCTATCAAAATAGAATAGACAACCTCGATTTTTACATCCTAGAGTACGAAAAGAGTTTATCGCGTGTGGCACGCTAGCTATAGCATTATGGAGTCAATTAAGCCAAATTATAAGTTGAGGAAAACTGCCACGTATAATTTCCTTTTGGCTAAATCAAATGGAATTAGTCAAAGTCAAGTCAGCTTTACATGCAGCAATGATACACCTGCCGCCACAAGCAATATCAATTTAATTTAAAAAGTAAATCAAGATAATAAATATTTTTTTAAAAAAAAATTTATTTTTAATATTAATATATTAAATTAAAATGATCTAAAAATATTAAAAAAATTTAAAATAAAAATAAAATAATTTTTTTTAATTTTTTTTTTTGAAATACAGGATCAAAAGTTACGGGAAAAGAAAACACTTTGCATTATGGCATAACAAATGTGCCAACTATATTCAACATTTATGGCTTTCATCCAATATCTCCATTTTAGATCATTTCACACAACAATTTATAAGATCGTTTTCACATGCAACAATTCACACACACACACTGTATATATATATATATATAAGGAAAATAAAGAAGTTACGGCAGCATTGCAAGTGAGTTTTGAGATGGTTGAAAGTTTAATAACCGTTGTTTTTTAATGTTTTTTTTTTTAAAAAAATATATTAAAATAATATATTTTTTTATTTTTTAAAATTTATTTTTAACATCAATATATCATAATAATTTAAAAATTAAAAAAATAAAATTAAAACAAGAAAAAAATAAAATAAAATTTCATTTTTTTAAATTATTTTTCAAAAACGAAAACAAATAGCATTTCATCGTCAAATGAGAGCAGAGGCATGTCGGAGAGGATTATAATTAAGGCCACAGCCCATAGATTAACAGGGCCGATATTGAATGTAATACAGTCAATTACTGGCTTCAAGGGCTGAATATGGTGACAAGATGATATGACTATTAACTTTGAATACAATTCCCTTCGTCCAGCTTCCATAACTTCCACAAGCAATCTTAACGAAAAGCAACAGGTAGAAGTTTCAATCCTTTGCATACTTATCAACAAATCAATGTGCAAAACTCATTTTTGAACTGCTCGATATGAACTCTATAAAACAAAAACAAAAAGGTGATCATTTAGAGAAGCAAATCAAGGGAAAAAAAAAGAAAAAGAAAGCCATTTAAAGAGATAATTAAAAAAAAAAAAACCAAGTCCATGACAACTACTGGTTGCAGGCGTGCAGGTCGGGTCAAAATATGCAACATGTGACTCCACTCCTCTGCTCTTGAATTCAAAATCATGATCTGCATGAGTTTGGACTTTGTCAAAGGCAAAACCCGATCCACGTCGGTCGAGTCAAGGAAGTAAAAAGGAAATTGCAACCTATATATTTGCCACTCACCTCAGAACATGACTTGTTCAAAGTCAAGCTCACATAATAAGACTTGGCCAATAATGGGATTGCGAAACCTACATTTGACAAACCAGTTTTGTTTCCTCTCCATTTTTGTATAAGTAGAAACATTACCAGTCCTGCTGTAATGGCGCCTCCAATGTCTAGTCAACTGCACTTTGTGTTGATCCCGCTTATGGCACAGGGACACATGATCCCCATGATAGACATGGCCAGGCTCATTTCAGAGCGTGGTGTGACTGTAAGTTTGGTCACTACCCCTCACAATGCATCAAGATTTGCGTCAATAATCGAAAGAGCAAGAGAGTCTAGTCTCCCTATTCGGCTTGTGCAGATACCGTTTCCATGCGAAGAAGTGGGACTCCCTATCGGCTACGAGAATCTTGACACCTTACCTTCAAGAGACCTACTGAAGAGATTCTATATTGCAGTTGCTAGGCTGCAGCAGCCATTAGAACGCATACTTGAACATGCCAAGCCTCGTCCAAGCTGCATAATATCAGACAAGTGCTTATCCTGGACAGCCAAAACCGCTCAACGTTTCAACATCCCACGGATTGTTTTTCATGGCATGTGCTGCTTTTCTTTGTTGAGTTCTAATAATATAAGGCTTCACAAAGCTCACCTTACTGTAAATTCGGATTCAGAACCTTTTGTGGTGCCAGGGATGCCAAAAAGTTTTGAGATAACAAAGGCTCAGCTACCGGGAGCATTCGTAAGCTTACCTGATTTGGATGACGTCCGTAACGAGATGCAAGAGGCTGAATCTACAGCTTATGGGGTTGTGGTTAATAGTTTTGACGAGTTGGAGCATGGTTGTGCTGAGGAGTACGGAAAGGCTCTAAAGAAGAAAGTATGGTGCGTTGGACCAGTTTCTCTATGTAACAAGCAGAATTTAGATAAGTTTGAGAGAGGAAACAAAGCTTCAATTGGCAAGACACAATGCTTGGAGTGGCTTGACTCTATGGAGCCAGGGTCTGTTATTTACGCTTGCCTCGGTAGCCTATGTCGCCTAGTGCCATCGCAGTTGATAGAACTAGGTTTGGGTTTGGAAGCATCAAATAAACCCTTTATCTGGGTAGTGAAAACTGGAGAGAGAGGTTCTGAATTAGAGGAATGGTTCGTGAAGGAGAGGTTTGAAGAAAGGATCAAAGGAAGGGGGCTTCTGATCAAAGGCTGGGCTCCTCAAGTCCTTATTTTGTCCCATAGAGCAGTTGGAGGATTCTTAACTCATTGTGGTTGGAACTCTACAGTTGAAGGGATCTGCTCTGGCGTGCCAATGATATCATGGCCTCAGTTTTCCGAGCAATTCTTTAATGAGAAGCTAGTCGTTGAGATTTTAAGGATCGGTGTGCGAATCGGCGTTGAGGTTCCAGTGAGATGGGGAGAAGAAGAGAAAGTTGGAGTGTTAGTGAAGAAAGACGAAGTCAGGAAGGCAGTAATTACGTTGATGGATGCAGGCGGAGAAGAAGGCAAGAACAGAAGGAGGAGAGCAATTGAACTTGGAAAGACGGCAAGGAAGTCTATGGAATTGGGTGGATCTTCCAACCTTAACCTGTCATTCTTAATCCAAGATATCATGAAACTACAAAACTCAAAACAAGTCTAAGATTTTATTTATATAGATAATCAATATTGTCATCTTTCAATCCCTAAAGAAGTGCTTCAAATGTTTCGTAAGTGACTTTTGGAATGCATATTTATCATCTAATTAATTTAGCTCTTCCTTCTTTTCCTTGCCTTCTCTTCTCGGAGGAGGTGAACAATCATCAATCTTGCATGGTATGACAGTTTCTCGGGACCAAACCTCATTATAATTATAGGATACTTGTCAAGTAACTGGTCACCAGCATGTCATCTCTGCTGTCAGGTGTTGACAAAGCCATCGATCGCGTCTGATTTTCTTCGTCCTCTGGGTGCCATTAGTCATTTGACTCAATCAACAAATTTAAATTTCCATTTCTTAGGTTATCAAATTTATAGTGTGGACTCTACAAACAACCCTGAAAGTAACATTTACACATCCTCAACATGCATATAATTTAGAAAAAGAACACGTAATTATTAGAGATTAGATAGTCAAGAAAAATAATGCATGCTATAGCTGAACGACAAACTAATATATATAGTCAAGAAAAATAATGCATGCTATAGCTGAACGACAAACTAATATATATATAAATTATTTTGATGAGTTAATATCAAAAATAAATTGAGATTATAATATTTAATTAAAAAACACTTTAAAAAAATAATTTCTACCACACTTTTAAATATTTATATGAAATCATCAGATTTCATATTTAAGTTTTCACATGGATTATAATAAATTGAAAAATCTTATGCCAAATTAAAAACGGGAAATAAGTAAAGTTTTCCAAAACAATAATCGATTCTGTACGTATGCACAACACTGTTTTCATAATTAAGGAGACTAAAATAGAAATCTTGTGTAAAGATTTGAAGGCAATTCAATCCCAAACCAACTCAAAAGAGACTGAAATAGAAATGCTTGTAGATCATTTGTAGTTCCATAAAGGCAACAATTGATTATCAAGGAATCTATTATTTATATAATTTAAAATTATCATATTAATTTTAGGACTAATATATTAAGGATAATTACTTTATAAAAATATTATTTTTGAGATCTTGTTTTCTTAAATTATAATTACCATTTAGAGTTTACATTATTTCTATTTATTATGATTAATCTCAGTTATTAGATTATAACTAAGTAAGTTTTCTACAGGAAAAATATTGAAAATAACTAAATATATGTATATATCTTAAGTTTGCCAATTCTATATATTTTTTATTAGAAAAAAAAAACATTGTAATTTAAAATGGATTTACTAATTTGATCTATATAAAATGCTTTCACAATCTAATCGACTAAAATACAAGATGACAAAGATTAGAATATATTTTCAATAAAATACAAGATGACAAAGATTAGTTTGAGAGATATAGTAAAAAGCAAAAAAGTTTTTTTTTTAATATATATATATATATATATATTATTTACCCTCCTTCACTAGAAATCCTAGCTTCCCACTGTATGCGCAGGAATAATAATGCATACCATACATCAAAAGGTTGAGTTAATTCTCTTCTCCCTAGTGAAACGCGAGTAGTTTGGTTATTTGTAAAATTGAGAGCGCTGTCAATGGGAAAATCGTAAAATATCCCATGCATCTCTCTAACTCTATAACTAACGTAACTCCCAAAGTTGGTAAGACATAAAATATCACCCTTCTCAACAAGGACCAGCTAGCTAATCTTGTCCCCCTCTGCCTCTCTCTTTCTGAGTTTCCTTGGTGGTAATGTTGTTGTTGCTGTTGTTATCTGACAATCTGTGACCATCAATTGAACAAGAACGCTCAGGAGAATTCAAGAGTAATTCTATCCAGGGAGAAGAAATGTTCCGGTTGCACAAGGCCAGGCCAGCTGCTAAATCATCATCAGGGGAGAAAATTGATTTCAAATTCTCCTATTTCAAGGCGCTCCAGGTCATCGTACTAGTTCTTTTACAAGTCGATCATGCAAGGTTGTTTTCACTTGATTAGATTAAGGAAAGTGGACAAATATCCGTGCTCATATTAACAGGTTCCAAGAGGATGGGACAAGCTGTCTGTGTCTATAATCTCCGTGGAGACTGGAAAAACAATTGCAAAGACGAGCAAAGCAGCTGTTCGAAATGGGAATTGTCAATGGACTGAGAGCTTGTCAGAATCCACGTGGACTGCTTCACAAGATGAGTCTTCAAAGGAACATGACGATTGCCTCTTCAAGTTTGTTGTTGCCATGGTATTAATTAATATTGTTAATTTAATTATTCAATTACTTGCCTCATTAATGATCGTCAATAAACTGCAGATCTTATGTAAACTGCTAGCTAATTGATTCGTTATTACATTAGTTTCGTTATCCGTTCAGATCAAGATTGTTTGAATTACAGGGATCAGCTAGATCTGGCATTCTTGGAGAGGCTACAGTTAATATGGCAAGCTACATGAGCTCGAGTGATTGTGTCCCGGTTTCATTCCCATTGAAAAGGTGCAATCACGGCACCATTTTACAGGTGAGTTCATAACTCCACGCCACTACTTATTTTTGCTGGGTTCTTCGTGCTTTCCAGCTTTTAATCTGTCTGGATCCATTGCTCTGATCAGTCAATTAGCTCCACCTTCAAAGAAAAAAAAAAGTAGTTTCAAGATAGGTGCCGTGGATATTATAGACTGATCGTGTCATAATCTTGTTATTGGAAATGATTTGAATATTGGTCCGTGGAATTAGATTTGAATAGTTCCTGGTCTTTTTTTTTGTTTCATCAAGGAGGTTTAAAGTGCCTTGAGCTGCGCATAAAGATAGTCTTCTTTAATTATGTAATAATTGAGAAATATGAAATTGCCTACGAATTTAGCCCTAATTAAATATCCCAACCTTATCCTTTATTAATGGAACTACAACTCTCTTGCTCAAGAGAAAACCAACTATAACCATGTAGTACGTAACCAATAAGAAGAGCTTAAGATTAAAGGGTTAATTTACTTTTTTTATAATCCTAGTATCGAATCCTGTGGTTGATAATATGATGACCACTGGAGGTTTATATGGTCGTTAATTTCAGGGTCCGTGAGATTAGTTGAGGTACGTGTAAGCTGGCCTGAACATCCAAGTTAATAATAAAAAAACTAACTAAAAGAAATCTTGATGGAGAACCAAAATAAAAACAAATAGATAGCGTGTCCTTATAGCAGTCGATCACTCTACATGTTTTTTTTTTTTTTGCTTTATTTGTTTGATTGAAAATAATTTTTGAAAATTACTTTATATGTATTTTTGAAAATTACTTTCTAAATTTTTATTATATTTAATGAATTTTAGAAAACTTGAAAAATAAGATTCTTCTTTTGCTAGGAAAACGGTGACCTCTTCTTGGCAAAAGAATACACTTCCATTTCTTACTTTTCTTCACGTACTTAGTTAAACATCAATATCTATCTTTTTTCTAACAAAAACAACTTTAGGTAATTATTTTCTCCATATGTTTCTTGTACTGTTAGAGTTCTCCTTCTTCAATTTCAACTTTATGAATCAGCTTTTTTAACATGTTTTTCATGTTATGCGTTATTGCTTATTATAATAAAATTTTCTATGCTAATCTCATGGGTTAATCGTAATTTTTTTTGTTATAGAGTTGTATTCTCCATTCAAATTTAGGTGGTTAGACATTGCTTTCAGATTTTAAAAATAAAAAAATAATAATTTAGCTTTTACAATATAAAAAAATTATTTTGAGGTTTTAAAAACAAAAAGAATATTAGTAGACTTTATTTAAAAATATTTAACAAGGTTATATGTCTATAATATTATATTTAAAATATTTATATTATATATATAGTTACATTTTATAAAATAAACTATATATAAACATATGATATATTAAAAAAAGTTCGTTATATTAGCATTTGCAGGAAAAACACACACTTCACAATTTTATTTTTTTTCACTTAAAAAGAGTTTTTTTATTGATTTAAATGGATATCTTTACTAGTTTATATTGAAAATATCATATGTAATTAATTTATATGATTACTTTTCACAAAAATAATTGACAGAAAGATATAATAGTAAATATAAATAAATTAATTAAAAGTTACAATTAATTGATTTTTTATATAAAAAAATATGATTAATAAATTGTGTAATATAAAAAAACAAATTAACAGGTATGTGGGAATAAAGAAAAGACATGTAAACCAACCTCACAATGTTACAGCAAATTCAAGAGATTAGAGCACTAAATATTAGGATAAATTCATCGTTTTGTCCATCTGATTAATTTTGGAAATTGGTCGAATCAAGCTTGTACTTTAATTTTGTCCATGCGAACCCTCACACTCTTATTTCTATTCACATGTGGGCTCTATGTGTAGCAATAGTTCATTAAAAAGTTCGTGACATGTGTTGCTTGCAATAAGTGTACATCTAAGCATAATTTTAATTAAAAACCGTTATGGAATTAAAAAGAGACAAGGTTAAGATTACGATTAGAAAAAGTCAATTCAAATTAACCTAAAATTTTTATTTTTTTAAAAAAATTAAAATGATATTATTTTAAATAAAAAAAATCATAACAAAAAGTCAACAAGTTGATGGTCGAGTTTTTACGGAGTCATCGAGTCAACTCAGGTTTTTGATTGGTCACCCGAGTGTTTTTCTTTTACTATTTTCTTTTCAACTCGAACCAGTTAAGATCTCAAGTCTACCATATTTCAGGTTGACTTGTCAGATAGATCCAGGTTTTAAAACAATGCATCTCAGTAGATGAAGGGACAATGGTTAACCAACAACCAAAAGTGTGAGGGTTGATATGTCCAATGTTAGAGCATTAGGGCTGATTTAATCAATTTTAAAAACTTGAGCAACCATACAACGTATTTACTACTACAATGTGAATGTTATAAAGGTATGACTTATTATTATTGAGATTTTGCCAGAACATCAGTATATTTGTGGGAAAGCATGAATAAGTAACCCATAGGAAGTTTTAGTAAACGTGTTTGCAGAAAATAATAGAAAAGGATCGATTGATATAGTTGTTCGATAAAGTTCCGACGACTTGCCGTCTAGAAACAAATGATTGTCATATGCAAACAAATAAGAGGATTTGTTTGTTGTTTTTATTTCAATGACTAGTCATTTAAAGTTAGTTTGATGACACATTATTTGATTAGATTTTTTGGTTTGAAGATGCAGAAATTCAAAAATATCCTTTTCCTTTTGGTTTTCCTAAAGAAAGTTTAGCAAGTTGAAAATATTAAACATTTTCAATAAATATTTCTGATTATCTTGTTAATTTATGAGATTGCATAATAAATATGACATCCGAGATAGATGTGAGAGATTGAATTGGAGGAGATATATATAGAACTTGAATGGGCTTGAAGTTATATTGTTTTTGTATTTTCTTGTGTTCTCTTGCATAATTTAATGTCTTAATTCTTCTTCTTCTTCTTTTTACTTCATTTCATAAAAAAAAACACACTAATAATCATTTAATTATTTAATTACTATCCATTTAATCATTTAAAGTGGTTCGGCAATTTGTCTACTTACACAAAGTTACTCATTTTCTCGTATGATAGAAAATTAAAAATTACACCAAGAAAGAAGGAGAAAACTCTATCAACTCAACTCACAAACTCTTTTTATGAATGCAATAGTCTATTTTAATTTTCTTACTCATAAAAATGAAATGCTAAATTTTTAACAAGAAGATTGCACTCTGATTGTCATCGTAAAATGTACACTTTTCATTGTCCTTACCTAGCTCTTTTAAGAAACTTTGCAACTATATCATCTCCTTTATAGCTTTAATTATAGCTACATATTCAGTCTATATAGTAGAAAAACAATTAACCTTTTATAACTTACTCAATACACAGTTATATTACCTAGAGTATACACAAACCATATAGTACTTTTCTTGTTATCAATGTCATCAGCCAAATTATCATCAACATAACCTTGAAACTTCAAGTCTAATTTTGTGAAATAAAATGGCATATATGAAAACCATTCAGATATTTTAAAATTCACTTGATCGCTTCCTAATGTGTTTTTCTCAGAATATTCATGTATATGCTCATAACTCTTACTAGATGTACAATGTCTAGCCTTATACATACCATAAATATGATACTTTTGATTGTTGAATCATAAGTAAATTAACTCATGTATTTCTTTTATTTGTTTGTCTTTCATGAATGCTCCATAATTAGTCTGAAATAATTAGGTAATGGTGTGCTTATTAATTTTGCTTTATCCATGTTGAATTTGTAGAGAACTTTCTTCACATACTTTTTTTTATGAGAGATTCAAGGTACCATTAGCTTTGTTCTTACACCAAGGGTTTGTTTTACACTTTTCAATCCTTCATTTCAAACTATCTTGATAACTTCATCTTAGAGCTTGTTTTAAGCCATATAAATTCATTTTCAACTTGTAAAACATATTCTCTTTTCCCTTTATTGAGAATCTATTTAGCTACTTCATGTAGATATCTTTCTTCAAATCTCCGTAAGGGAAAGCGATCTTCATGTATAATAACTTAAGATACAAATCTTTTACATTTATAATCCCTAGTATTACTTAGTTATTGTAGCTTCACCATTAAAGAAAAGATATATATGCAATTCATACCTTTTTTTTACTAAAATCCTTTTGTCCATTTCAATACTTAGGATCTTACTTTGCATCGACCACACATTCATTAATCTATCTTTAATTCTTCTCTAACGATTTCCTCCACTTATACTAACTTTAACTATGGATTTAGACAATCAAACTCCGTAGTTATGTCTAAAATGATCAAATTAGTTGAAAACTAGTATATAATTATCAAAATTTAACTTTAGACATCTTAAACTTGATCAAAGGAAATATGGCATAATGCATGGCTTAGACTAAATAATAATATAGGTTGCCTCTACTTTTGACCGTACTAGATTATCACCCTATCCAAGGGTGACGTGGTAGACACGTAACAAATAATAGGACTACCTTACTGACATGGTTGGTAATGTGTCTAACCTCATGGATGATGGTATACTGAAGTGATTGAAACTTATTTTCGACTTGGAAGGTGACATATAGGCTAAGATGGCATTGGCCTGGACTAGGTCAGGTCTAATTGATGGGTCATTGGTTCGGGTTGTCGGGCCACATGAATGATTAACATGTGTAAAGACACGAAGGGAGAAGTTGTTTGATGTGTGGGACTCACTCATGTCTTTGTTTTGCATGAGATTTTTATTGTTGTGTTCATCTCGGTAACCTTGTCACATTGGTATATTCAAAACATGTTTTTGAACACTTTGATTTCTAGAAAAAAGAAATCATCCAAGGCTCTGATAACAATTGTTAGAATCTATGATTGATATCCAGAATCAAGAACACATAATTTAACGTGGTTCAATAATTTTTTTGTCCGCATAGCTATTAATGGAATTAAAAATTACAACAAAGAAGGAGGATAACCTTTCTTAACTCAATTTACAAACTTTTTATAATTTTACCTCACTTTTCTCTATTACTCGGTATATTTTTGCTTTGAATATTCTACCGTTGCAAACCCCTATTTATAGTTGAAATAGGCGAACATGCATTATGATTTTGCAAAAAAAATTCATTATTTTGTTGTCTTGATGAACTTGTCACATTAATATGTTCAAAACATATTTTTAAACACTTTGATTTATGGACAAAAAGAAAAACATTATCCAAGTCTCCGATATCAATTTTTAGAATCTAAGATTGATATCCAGAATCAAGAACATTTAATTTAACATGGTTTGATAATTTATCTGTCCACAAAAATATTAATTTTACTCGCCACCATCAAAGAAGATTAAAAACTACACCAAAGAAAAGAAGAAAACTCTCTCAACTCAACTTGACTTGTTAACTCTATGTAATCTTATATCACTTTTCTCTATAGCTCAATATATTTTTGCTTTGAATATTATTTTCCTACGAGCCCTATATTTATAGTTGAAATGGGAACACCCATCCTGATTTATGGTAAACAAACCCCCCAAATCTCTTCCCTGAAAAACTTCCATTCCTTTCCAACTTGATTTGCAGTGGTTGTGTGGCTAATTTGTCTCCACACGAAACACATTTTGGTTGTAGCAGTTGAATATGTTATCATTGATAGTAGTAATCTGAGCCGTTTATCTGATATATATTTTTTTTCAGGTCAAGATTCAATGCCTGACACCGAGAACAAAACTAATCAGGTTTGTGTGGTGCAACTTGTTCACTTTTCCCTCCTTCTCTTTTTCAGTGTTTTGATTTCTCTGTTAATTAATTTGTTCATGAAATATCTTTCAATATGCACAATTTCCAGGGATGACAAATCGAAGGAGACAGATTCCCACAAGGAAGATATAAATGCAGACTCTCAGTCTCGTGAAGTGGAGATCAAGTCAGAGGAGTCTAATGGTACAATTGCAAAGAGTGAAGAATCATACTCAGGTAGAGATTCCAGCTCTACCTCACTTCCGCAAGAACATGAGAAGAGGCCGGTAAGTATGGTTGCAATTTTTGTATGTCACCGGCAGCTCTTCTTTCCCTTTTTCCCTCGTATTAAACTAGCATAACCTCATCCTTCACTGTAGGAAGCCAGTTTCTCTAACTCGGATTCACATCACAGCTATGACTCAGCAGAGGATTTCACAAGAAGGGAAAGTTTCTCGCCATCAAACAACTTAAGTGGTGATGAACCCCCCCTGATTTCAGGAAAACCAAATTCGGCAAGCTCCCAAAAGAGTTATCCTATGGGCAATCCATCTGAATCAAATCATTCATCATTTAAATCACGGATAACGCTTCCAGAAAACCTTTCTCAAGAAGACACACAAGAGTTTGCTACATCATCTTTGAGAATTTCAGGTTCTTCTAAGAGCTTGTTGGAAACGGCAGAAGATACAATCGAAGACCTTCGTAATGAGGCTAAGATGTGGGAGAGGAATGCCAGGAAGCTGATGCTTGATATGGAAATATTGAGGAAGGAATACTCTGAGCAGTCTAAAAACCAGGCAAATATGTACATGGAGCTGTCAGCAGCATGCGCAGAACGTGATGGGCTGCAAAAAGAAGTTGAACAATTGAAACTGTTGTTAGAGAAATCTACTGCGAAACCAGCAGCATTGGAGGATTACACGTTCCAAGATGAAGGTGCAGTTAAGGAATTAGAAAATGATGTTATGTTTCAGAGGGAATCCAATGCTAATCTCAATCTCCAGCTGAAAAGGAGTCAAGAGTCTAATGCTGAGCTTGTATCTGTGCTTCAGGAGCTGGAAGAAACTATCGAAAAGCAGAAAGATGAGATAGATAATCTCTCTGCTCTCCAGTCAAAATTCAGCGATATGGAAAACTCTATCCAGATGAACTTAGAGAAGAACAGGAACTTAATTCTCCACACTCAACAACTGCAAGAATCGGAGAAAATTTTGCAGGCTAAAGTACAAGCACTGGAACAGGATCTGGAGGACAAAAACCGAAGCATAGAAAATGAGAGTATGAACAACCGAAATTTTTTGGATATGGAGACTGAATACAAATGCAAGCTAACTGTTAAAGAAAAAGAAATAGTCAGTTTGAAAGCAAAGCTATCAGAGTCGCTGAATGAAAGGCATTATTCCACAAAAATGGAGTCCATAACTGGAGGTGATGAAAATTTGATCAGAGAAATTGAAGCATTAAAAGTTAAGCTGCAGGAGCTGGAAAGCGACTGCCAGGAGTTAACAGATGAAAACCTTGAGTTGTTGATCAAACTTAAGGAAAAAAAAGAGAGTTCCACGGATGGAGTTTTATCTTCGACCAGTTACATGTCCGAAGGGAATGGCCAAGAATCACAAATGGATAAACTTGAAGAGAAGATGAAGAAGAAATTGCTTCGGGAGATTGAAAATGATCACAATCTTTCAATTCAACAGATTGAAAGCCTGAAATCGCAACTGGAAGTTGAAGTTACAGAACTGAATATGGAACTCGGTGAAAAATTGGCTGAGATAGAAAGACTCAAGGCTAGTTTACTGTCAAAAGAAGATGAGAATGGGCATCTTCAAAGGTATCAGAGAGAATTAGAAGCCAAGCTTTCCGTTCTTCAAAATGAAAAAGGCCAGATGGAAGAAAGAATGGAGATTGTGACAAGGGAAGGTGACATTGCTACGAAGTGCCTGAATGACTTGAGAAAGGATTTAATGGTACTTAGCAGCAGTGTGGATTCGCATGTTTCTGCCAATAAAATTCTTGAAAGGAGATCTTCAGAGCTAGCTAGTGCTAAACAGGAATTGGAGATCCGATTATCAGAGCTAAAGCAAGAAAATGAAGAGTTGTCATCACACATAACTGTCTTGGAAGGTCAAATAACGCAATTGACAGATGAGAGGAAGTCAACAAAATTGGAATTAGAGAATTCCAAAACTCAGGTTCAGATTCTTCAAGATCAGGTTTCAAGATTGAAAAATGACGTGGAGACTCAAACGACTGATCTGAAACAAAATCTACAACAACTGCATGATCAATGGTCAGAAGCTCAAGAAGAATGTGATTATCTGAAAAGAGAGAATCTTAATTTGCAAGCTACTGCTGAAAGTATTGTGCAAGAATGCAGTTCACTTCAGAAATCAAATGGAGAGTTGGAAAGGCAGATATTAGAGTTGCAAGGGCACTGCACCCATTTGGAGGCAAAATTGAGAGAGTCGCACAGAAGATTTGCTGATTGTTCCAGAAGAGTGACGGTTTTAGAAGAAAATATATCTTCAGTTCTAGAAGATAGTGCCTCGAAAGAGAAAAAACTAATTACGGAGTTGGAGACACTTCTTGAGGAAAATGAAAAACAGAATAAGAGATTTAGTTTGCTAAACCAGATGTATTTGGAGATGATGGTTGAAGTTGAGAGTCTTCAAAGAGAGGTGGGAGACCTTACCAAGCAACTTTCTGCAACTCAAGCGGATAGAGAGAGAATAGCTTCTGAAGCTGTGGATGAAGTGTCTGGTTTATGTGCAGTCATAGCCAAGCTAGAATCGGAACTCAATAGTTCTCAGATTGAATCCAACACGAAGGTTCAAGGCTTGATGGGTGAACTTGCTGCATCCAAACAGAACCAAGAAATGTTGAAGGTTGACAATGGAAGAATGTCAAAGCTGTTGACTAATTACATATCTTGCGAAGAAAATTTTAAAACCACTCTTAGCGATCTTGAATTAAAGCTGACAGTTTCTGAGTATGAACGGCAACAAGTCATGGAAGAATCTACCAAATTGAAGGTTCAGCTTCTTGAGATAGGATCTCTTCAGGATGAAGTTGTGGTTTTGAAGAATGAACTCAATGCAATCAAGTATGAGAAAGAGAAACTGGAAACTTCATTCCGCCTAGTATCTGGAGAGTGCAAAGAGTTGAAGATAGAGAAGAGTTCATTTATTGAGAAGATCACTATTTTGCAGAAGGCCGTATCTGAATTAGAGGACAGCAAACAGAAAATAATTTCCTTAGAAGAAAAGCTTTTGCGGATGGAAGGTGACCTAATGGCAAAGGAGGCATTTTGTGAACAGTATGCAGAGATTAACAGTGAACTCACCCGGATCAAGAGAGCAAACAAGCAACTTCAGCAGCAGATGCGACAAGTTGAGGAGGATAAACTTGCATGCTTAACAAGAACTCAATCTCTTGAAGGAGAGGTGATGTTCTTGAAGGAACAACAGCAGAACCAGAGGGACTCTGAGAGGAAGAATTCTTACAGCAACCAACTGCAAGAAGTATGGGGTTCACTTCTGTTTTAAGCTCTATATATATATATATATTGTTTCGATGTTCAACTTTCTCAATTTCTGAAGGATGCTGGTTACGAAAAGAACATTACCAGTGACATTATCTAACTCTTTAAAGAACAGGGTGATTATGGCTACAAAATTCCTGATGGAGTTGTTCCTGCGTCGAAAAGTCAGTCACTTGAGGAAAATCTGGCCAAGGCGCTGGAAGAAAATAATTCGTATAAAATCCAGCTTAAAAGGTGAGTATATAAATACAGCTATCAAATTCTTTTTCAACTTTAAAGAGCGAAGCCATATTCAGTTGAGATTTTGAAAGAATGAGGTCTGAACTAGTTTTGGTATAGGCAGCGTATAACTCATTCACTCGTTTTGATATTTTCGTCACCAGTTTTAACTGCGATTGGACTGGATGCAGGTTGAAGTCTGAGGGTCGTAAAAGCGTCCCAAGATCTAGAAAATCAACAGCTGAAGGTGAAGTTGTACCAAAAGAGAAATTTGAACGCACAAAATCATCACTGGAGGCAGAGTTAAGAGACATTCGAGAGCGATACTTCCACATGAGCCTGAAATATGCAGAGGTCGAAGCTAACCGTGAAGAACTTGTGATGAAGCTCAAGGCATCCAATAGTGGAAAGAGGTGGCTCTAATGAACTCACTTTGTTTTGGGAGTTTCAAGTAGATTTTTAACTCATGATTTTTGGTATTTTTTCTCAAGCAGCATCCATGTTATATAGAGTGAATAAAATAAATTGGGAAAAGAACATAGAGGTCATAGTTCCCAGATGTTGTGCATATGAAACAGTTGAGTTTTGGTTGAAGGTTTTTACGAACCACTACTGGTATGCAGCAGCGTATTTGAAATCCAATCAATAAGAGAAAATTTGCTTGCTCTGGTAGTTGCATACATAGAGACCATCCACCTAAAAATATTTGTCAGAAAATAAACTCAGACTATCCAAGATCAGATGAAAATTGTTGTTCTTCATTATGCATTATCCAAATAAGTACCCCAACAGCTGAGCAGCCACAATCCAAAACAAGGGCCTGCGCATCCAGGAAAATTGTTCTTAATGCAGATGTGAACCTCATGTAGTGGTCTGCATTGTAGCTGCTACTGCTGATGATGGAATTGGACTGGATAAATTATTACCAACAGTTCGCAATGAAGCACTTGTCTTCAGCATATTGAAGCACCTGGCATCGCATATTCCCCTGCACTTCACAAGATGCCCATTTAAATCACCAACTCCCACATTTCCTTCTCATATCCACTCCTTGATCTGATTGACTATCATGGAGCTATTGAAATCCTGCCGCTTGTCTGTTTTTTCTGTGCTTTATTCGGCTTGAAGTTTCATCACAAGCTTAATTAAATTTACTAGCCTATCTACAGCAAAATGAGGAGTTTATTTCATGAATCTTGGTTCGATCCATAAATTACTGCTAATTATAACTATAAGATTGCCGTCAGATGACCTGTCCAGGAGAAAAGCTCCCTGTACGGACATTACGCAATCAGCACAGTATCAAACTCTTCAATATATTGAAAGAACAAAAGAATGATTCTGCTGGTGTCACCCAAGAACATGAAATCTCACTCAGACTGGAAAATAAATTTAAAAAAAAAGCTAAAGAACATTAAAATTAAACGAAGGGGCCTACCTTCCATTAAACAAGAGAGGTGACCTTTTCTGAGGGTGTGCTTTTATGGGGATGATACCGAGAATATTTTTCTTGAACATAACACTTTCTGATGCCAGGTGGCAATCTGGACTTCCTGGCTAGAACGGTCCACTCATAAGAGAGCATGAAATCCCGCAACAAAAACTTACAATCAGGGCATATTCATGAAGATATAGTTTTCGGGGATACATTTGTTGATCAAGACTTGAACCAGTGGAAGAGATCAATTTCGATCCATTAGACTGGTCATTTAACAAGAATTCACCTGCCACTAAGCCAACCTATATTACAATAGCATACGTTAATCAGTTGGTTATATATAAAATTTATTTAATTTATATAAACATATTTAATTTTAATAAAGGCTTTATTAATTTTTAATTTTCATCCATTATTTAATTAATAAATCTAATATTTGATTATCTAAAGTAAATATAAAGTCTTCAAAATAAAAATGATTTGCAAAAAAAAATTATAAAATTATTATAATTGTAGGATTTCTATTACATTAAAACATTGTTTCTAAATATTCTGGTCAATAGTCTATTAAAATTGAACATTAATTAGAGTGTTTGAGACTGATACATATTATATTTTTTTATTTGTGAAATGAAACAGTTATTCTCGTAAGTTAAGGTATGATGAATACCAATTTAATTTAGGTGAAGGTCACTAAAAGATAATTAAAAAAACATTCTTAAGTATTTAGGAAGAACTCTAAATAATGGTGTTCTAAGTTAAAAGAGTTCCAAATAAAAAATCAAAATAGATTTTACAACTAAAATAGAGTATACATCTGCATTTGAGGAGAAAAAAGAGGTTGTTTGAGTCAAGAAGTTCATCATTGAACTAGTTGTGGTTCCTAATATTGTTAATCTAGTAGCCCTATACGGTGAAAATAATGGAGTCATTGCATAAGCAAAGGAACCAAGATCTCATCAATGATAAAAAAAAATATATATATATATATACTTAGATAATTCTATTTTATTAGAAAAATATAGAAAATATATAAAGATAGAGTGGGTACCTATTGAAGAGAATTTTGTAGATCTTCTTACTATGTCATTGTCCCAGTAAAAACATTATCATCAAGTAGAGCGATAAGATATTTGATACATGAGTAATTAACTTTAGTGTAAGTTGAAGATTGTTATTATATATGCTTTGTAGTCAATCAGTTGGTTATACGTAACATTGACTTTATTCATGTAAACATATTTAATTTTAATAAAGGTTTTATTTATTTTTAACATTTATCAAATATTTAATTAATGAATCTAATAATTTATTAATGAATCTTAAGTAAAGATAAAGTCCTTGGAACAAAAATGATTTGCAAAGAAAATTATAAAGCTGTTATAATTTTGAAATTCTTATTACATCAAAGCATTGTTTCTAAATGTTCCTGATCAATGCTTTATTAAGACTAGATATTAAATATTAGAATTTTTTGGACTAATACGTATTATGTTCTTTCCTTGGTCAAAGAAAGCAGTTGTTCTCACAAGTCAAGGTATGAGGAATACCTAGAACTAATATGTATGTGTTTATTAGATTAAATGTACACTAAACTGGTCTACATGAGAATTTTATATGGAGAGATTACTTGTGTATATGGAAAGGCTTGCATGATGGTTGTGTAAGTGATTTTTAGACTTGAGATCACTAAATTATCATATATAGGGAATGTTATGTTTTGATCCTGTTACACGTTATCCTAATTAAGGGTAACAAATGAGCAGATATTGGGTATAACAAGAACTATATAAAGGTATTCAAATAATCAAGAGAAGATTCATCACCTCAGGTGAATTAGAGAAAATATTTCATCTGTTCTTAAATAGTATTGATTATAAATCCTTGTGTAAAGTGGAGTGAGATTTATAAAGAGTTTGAAATCTTATTCAAATAATCAATGACTATGGTATTAAAAACAAATATGATTTTACATGATAAACACACTCAATGCAATAATAACTAAATTAAAACATTGTTGATTAAAGGATAATAATTATATTTAGAAACTAGTAGTTGAAATGTTAAGTCAAATCAGTAATGATTTTCATAATATTTTCAAAGAATCAATGACAAGTTATTAGACATTATACTTGATCTTCAAATATAAATCAATCAATTGTTGAATTGATAATAAGTTAATTTATTTAATCTTATTTTATTTAGGATTATGGTTTATATTTGGACCAACTTATTATGAAACCTAATGAGAGGCACACATAAGAACTATTTATCATAAATTAAAATGAGATGATTAATCAAGTGTGACTTTGACTGTAAATAAATTTTAAAAATTGAGGACTAGGGTGTAATTTATATAAGGAATTACAATTCTAGAACTAGAAATATCAAGTAGGGAGTGAATTGAATAAATTTTTAAAATTATTCTAAAATAATATATGTGGTATTATTCAGGGGCAAATTATATTTTTTTCATTTATAAGGTTTTTAGGTATTTTTTATAAATAGATTGTTGTGCCTTTTATTTTCTATGTGGTAAAGAAACAGAAATCATGTAAGTTACAGAACATCTGAAAAAAAAAAAAGAGTTAGCACTTTAAAGTATAACAATCTCTCTCTCCTAAAAGGGTTTAGAAGATTTCTCACTAGTGGTTCATGTAGATTACTGTTAAAGGTTGGATACTTGGACAACTTGTGGTTTGCGACAACCAAGCCTTCAAGCAATTATTCAAAGCAAAAAAAAAAAAACATCTGATTTTCAAGTAATATTTGTATAAACTTTAAATAACTTTATATATATCTAACAGGATTTTAAGACTCCTAAAAAAATTAAATTTACCATTTTCACCGCGTATTTATTTTTCAAAAAACCCAACAACTATATTATCTGTAGTTTCTGCATCTTGGAAGCTTGTTTAAATCTACCAGCCCAAAAGCTAACATGACTCTCGAAAATCTCTTCTCATAAGATTAAAACAAGAAAGTTAATTAATTGTGACAATATAAAAATGATGTACTTGGAATTAGCAACATGAAAGAAATGGAATGAGGGCTGTCATCAGATGCGGAGGAAATTAAGGAGCGAGGTGGCGACAATGGCATATCCCATGGAAGATGCTAAAACGTGCAACCCTCCAACTCACTATCTCACTTCACTTTTTTTACGTTTCCTTTAACTAAAAGTGACTAGACCCTACTACTTAGTCATCTCAGCCTTTTATTGCCCTCGTGACCAAGAAAAATAAACCCTATAACAACCAGCACAAGCTTAATATGCAAACCCTCTTAGTACTGCACCATCTCATCGTCATGTGATCCTTTTGCTCCTCCCTGGCCACCCCTACCGATGTTCTTTATTGCTCTAAAAATGAAGTTGCGGGGTGGTCACATATTGTTTCCCTGGTGCAGTTTTTCTTGTTTTGCTTCTAAAATATCCTTTCCTTGCGATCCTTCGTTCAGGATTGTGGGGCTGATATTGCTGGCTGTTGAAACTGAATCGCCTTCTTGAGGGCGGTTTCTCTTATAGGGCAACTTCGATCCTTTGGCATTTTCGTTCCCCTGGGAGTCTCTCTCTCTGTTCATGCGATTTGGGCTGGAAGGGAGCTTAATTTTCGCAAGGGCGAATCAGCGCTTAATGCTGTGTTTTCATTTACTTCATGTTCTGTTCGCTGTAAAACCTTACTACGATAAGTGTTTTCTGATTAGAACTAATCATATGTATGTGTGTAGGCCTGTGGCCACTTAATGCTTGTTGTTTATGTCATCTTTGATCGTGTTATTTGATTTTTTTTCATGAGCTTTTACTGTAATGCTTCTCTAACAATCATGGGGATCTAAGCTAATTCCTGTCGGAATTAATGTGTTGAGATGCCTGCCATTAGGGTTTGATACGATAACTATCTCAGCTTAATCGATCTTATACTTCTTTCTTTTCTTTTTTCTGGATTGTTAAACTTAGGTGACCCCAGAAGCTTGTCTCTGCCATGGAGGCAAGCATACATAACTTCTTTTTAAAAAAAAATAGTGAGAAGAAGAAGAGATTTTTTTTTTACAGAGATATCTGGGTTTAATTCATTAATTGCATTTTCGGTCTTGAACAACTTGGCAATCAAGTTTAATTTTCAACCTTCGATCTAAGAGGGAAGTGTTTAGATTATGGGCTTCAGCTTGGATACATATCACACAGACAGTGCATGCTAACCTGGCCCAGTTTAAACCCCATTTACGTTTTTTTATATATTTTTTTCATCTTTTTTAAAATCCAAATTATTTGGTATAGTTTTTTTTTTTAATTTTAAAAAAGGTGACACTAAATCCACAAATAGAGGGTCTAAATACACAAATCAGGTCATTTAGTTGATTCAATCTTTCTCTACAATCAACGGTTAAAAAATTGTCCATACATCAATATGAATTTTTTATATTAAACGATAAGAGATATTTTAAAAACAATTTTAGGCCAATCAAAATTATATTTTTTAAAATTTTAAATATATATGTGTGTGTGTACACATATACATACATATACACATCATATATATATATATATATATATATATATATATATATATATTGTCGTATAATTTAGTATATATTTAGAGTAATACAATTCTTAAATAAATAAAATCATTTGTGCATAATTAATATTTTCTTAATGAAAAAATACATTATATAAAGATATGATAAATTTTTATTTGTAAAAAACTAATGAGAAAAAATCCATTATATACAAAGATAGGAGAATGTCTTCCGGAAGCCAAACTACCATAAAAGTTACAATGACAAGTACTAAAAATCAAAGCATGGGAACCCTTGGGTAAGTCATATTGTGTGTGACCTTGTGCATCTTGTCATATTCAATTATGCTTGACATTTTTTAATTATACGAAACTCGTGAATTATGAAATTAATATTGCAATGATCATTTTTCAACTAGATTATTAATAAGTTCATTTTGTATGTTATACTATCCATCTTCTTATTATTATTATTAACAAAAACTCTAAACCGTGTAGGTTTTTTACTATAGTAGTAGACACAGTTTACTATGAATTGCTATAATAAAATTATTTTTTTGTTCCTGAATTGAAGAAAAAAAAAGTATAATGGTGTTTAGAGTGTTTCTATCTTTACAATTTGTTCATTAGTCATTAAAATATTGTTTAGGGTATGTTAGAATTTTCTATTTTTTTTGCACAATACAAATGCATTTTTATCTCTAGATTTAACAATTTCTTGAGTTATTGCTCAAGGGAATTTTAATCTTTTCAAAAACATTGAAATAGTCAAAATACTTATTTACCACTAAAGTGAAAAAACATGAGTTGTTGAACAAGGTTTTTTTTTTTTTTTTTGCACTTTGAAATATAATAAAAATATTATTTTACCTTTAAAAAAGACAAAAATCAAGGCATGCATCAAGGGGCATTTGTGCACCTTCACACATGTTTTTCTGTGTTGTGATTCACAGGTTTATGAAAGGCATTATGGTACTTTTATGTTGGAAAACTATTATTTTATTCGAAAAAGGTGTTGGTGTATCACGTTCCCACGCCAACGAGTATGTATTGTTCACAGTGTTTAGGTGGTGTGTGCAAACACATCCGGTGGCTAAACTACCCTTCTGCCGTGTCATTTGATGCACCATTGTGTCCTTTTTCTTATGAGGTGGCGCGTGTCGACGCATTATGGTCGGTTTCTTGCTGATGATCTTTTTTTTCTTTCTTCTTTTCCCCCTCTTCTAGAGAAAGTGCACTTTTGTCCTTTTTTCTTTAGATTTGTCAATTTTAGTCCCTTTGTTTGTTATTGTTTTGTCGTCCTTGGTCATATTATAAAAATTTTAGTTTTTTTCAATTTAGTTCTTGAACTATAATTTATCATATTTTTTTTTTCAATTTAGTCTTTATTCTTTTGATTTCTTGATTTTTTTTCTCCTAGCTCTTTTGTTAAAGTTTTGTTGGTTTACAATCTCTTCCTTCAATCAAAGTTTATGTTTTTTATTGTTTTCAATTTAACCCTCATTCTTTTGATTTATTTTTCATTTTATTAGAGTTTAATTGTTTTTAAATTAACCCTCTCTAACTTAAATTTTTTTTCATACCCTCTAATTTATTTTTTATTTCAATTTTCTACCTCATTCTTTTAATCACAATTTTTATGTGTGTTTTTTTTCCCTTGTTTCGTCCTTTAGCCTTTGATTTGAAGGGGAAAGGGCTTCAGAGCTTTTTCATTTGTAATGCTTCTGATCTATTGACATGAGTAACGAGTTTGACAAGTTCATGCAATTCGGGATCCATTTTCTCAATTTCTTTTACGATTTTAACATTCAACATTACTTCTTTTTGAAAAAAAATAGTTTTGTGGTTATCTTCAATTTCTTCTCTATCGATTTATCCTAGTCTCATGGCTTAGGCCGTGGGTTTTAAAGAATTTTTTTGAATTAAATTTTTTTTTAAAATAATTTTTTTATTTAATTTTTGAATAATTCCTTTTATTTTATACAAGTGAGCTTTATTTTATATAAAAAATATTTATTCTTAAATAATATTTCTTATATGTTTGGCCTTACATAATATTTTCACTTTCGTATTTGTTTTTGTTTGTATTATTTTTTATTGTTTTTAATAAGTAAATTCAGTAGACACAAAACGGGTAAATATCTTATTTTGCAAGATCAAGTATCTTGATCTATATCTATTTCTCAACTTTTTCAATTTCTCTTTTGATTATTGTTAATGATTTTTTTTATTTATTTACATAAATAACTATCGGTTTATTTAATTAGAAGCTTGTATGAGTTTTTTGATTTATGCTTTGATTTTTTTAGAAAATAATTTGCATAACCAGGGTTTAAAAAAAAACATTACAACCCGTGGTAGCACGCAAGTTAAATAGCTAGTTATTAAACTAGAAGAGATGGTTGTTTTACTGTACACCCACCCATGTTCATCGCTTCACATTTTTCTAATCACAACAATATTCATAGATATTTTTTTACTTCTAGCTTTCTAAATTATTATTTTTTTGCATTCCACTTATTGAATTTTTTAAAATTTTATCGTTTTAATCTATGTTGACATAGTTTTATGTGTTGAGATTTATTTCTATTTGCATGTTCTTGCATATTTGATGTGTTATAGAATATTTTAACGTTAAATTAAAGTTTGATTCATTTATATAAGATTTTAGGTTATTTGTTAAATAATGGCAAAATAAAAAAAAATAGAGTTTTTTAAAAAGAAACAAAAAACTTCAATTTAGTTCCTCAAGTTTCAAATTATACATATTTGGCCCCTTTTATTTAATGTTTTTATGTTTAAGTCCAAATTTTATTTTTTTTATATTTTAGTATTGAATGTTGAGGGAGGAGAGAGAAGTTTGCTAAAACAAAGAGACGAAATACAAAGTGTTTAGTTGACTACTTTTCTATTACAAAAAGGTTGAACATATTGTCAATAAATTCGTTTTAGAGATGGTTCAATGAATGTGATTTTGTACTTTATACATGATAGTGAGAAACACATTTATAATATTGACATTTTTTTTTCTTGTGTAAGAAATTAATTTAGAATTCTAAAATAGTTGACATACTCTACAATTTAAAGTGCTGTCAAACATCAAATTCAAAGTAATTCAATTGATATTTTATATCAATGTGCTTGATTTTTATATAATTTTTATATATTGTTAGTTTTAATTTCATACTAGTTTATTTTAATATCTTACTTTATATAATTTTTCATTAATTATTTAATTTATTCATGCATTACATTAATTATCCCCTAACATAGTACCTATAATCCCAACCTGTTTTGTTTGCTTGCGAGTGTAGTTATAATTGCTTTTTAAAATATTTTTTATTCAGAAATGTATTAAAATATATATTTTTATTTTTTAAAAATTATTTTTGATATTAGCATATTAAAATAATTTAAAAATACTAAAAAAATATATTAATTTGAAAAAAAAAAAAATTTTGTTTTAAAATTTTTTTAAAAAAGTTTTAAAACGCAAAACCAAAAAGTTACTTAAACCACGAAAACCGCTGCCAAAACAAGCCCTGCAGAGCACGACGAGCAAGTCAAGCCAACCACTTTATCGTCCATTATCCTAGTATAGAAGACAGTTAAGGGTAAGCCAAAGGTGAGGGATCTCTTCTTCATGTTCAAGGATCCTGATCTTGCCTGATCATGGGAACCCTAGAAAGTTCTCACACCTCTATAAATACCTCCAAACCCGTAGCCCCGAAAAGAAAAAGGCAGCAAAAAAAAAAAAGCAATGTGAGAAAAAGAAAGAAAAAGAGAGAATGGAGAGGAAGGAAGACAAAAAGAAAAGAAAAGAAAAGGAAAGTTGAAACACAAGAGACATATTCAAAACCGAGAGAGCCAAAAGGGATAAAGGATAGATTGAAGAGAAAGTGGGGAAAATAGCAACGGTGAGCTTTGTTCTCGATAACAATGGCAACGGTGGTCTCTTCTAGTAACAGCGTTTCTTCCTGTTTGTTTCTCGGGTTTGAGGTATACAAGAGCAGCAGCAACACTCCCAAGTAGCAGTACGTAGTTCACAGTGCCAGCTACAACTCCAAGTTATAACAACAATATTGGTTAATAGAAGACAAAAACAATGGTTCAGCGACAACAACCACCTTCGCCCAACCACCTCTCAGTTTTGCTGGTGAAGTGAGGAAGCTCTAGTATAGCAGCAATATCTTCAGGGAGGAATAGGAGCCATAAGAAGTGTTAGCAACTTTTCTAAGCAGCTGCATGAGGCCATAAGATCGAAGTGTTAGCAACTTTTCTAAGCAGCTGCATGAGCTTAGCTAGATTTGTGAGGACAATGACAATTTATAGCAGTAATAGCCTTTGGTTCAGGCGAGTTTTTTCTTTCTTTCTTTCTTTCTTTCCTTCTTTTCAGTTAAATGATTTTTACTCATCTCTTTTTCAACTGTTGTATGCTTTTGTTTGCAAACATGAGGAATAAATGAGCTAAACATGTGTTTTTCTTTTCTTAAAAGATGATGCATAAATAAAAATACAAGGTTTTCTTTTTAAGAGGGTTTATTAGTTGTGCATTTTAATCATGATTTTGTTGGTTGAGAGGGACATAATTGGATCATGTGTGAGATTTTTTTTTATTTGTAGGTATGTTTGGAAGTGTGGTTATGGTTAATTTTCAAAGTATTTTTCATGCTGAAATGCATCAAAATAATATTTTTTTTATTTTTTAAAATTATTTTTGAGATCAGTGTATCAAAACGATCCAAAAAACTAAAAAAAAATTTAACAAAAAAAATTAATTTTTTTAAAAACACGATTTAACTTGCGTTTCCAAACGCTCCCAAAACCCACAAACACTAGTTTTTCTCTATCATTTACACAATAAAAATCTCATACCAGCTAGTCTTTTATTTTCAAGAATTAAAATTAAATATTTTACAAATAATAAAAAATAAATTATAAATAAATTTAAATAATTAATAGCTAATAAATTTAGAAAATTAAAAATGCATATTTAAATACATATTTTTTATGAAAAGATATGCAAGAGTGATATTAATATTTTTTCAAGTATAATTAATTTTTTCTATGAATTTCTGGAAGCTGTATTTATTTTTAAGATTTCTAGTTTGGATGACAAATCTATTTTTCTATTTTTTTTTATTCAGAATGTCCCAACAATGTGCCGTGTGTGACAGAACCGAAGCTTCTTTTCTAGGATAACTAAGATTATGCATGTAAGAGCGTGTTTGACAATGTGGTTGTGAGTGCTTTTCAAATAGTTTTTCGTGCCGAAATACATGCCAATGATTTTTTTTATTTTTTAAAAATTATTTTTGACATCAGCACATCAAAACGATCCAAAAAATACAAACCGCACTCAATTTTAGCAAAAAAAAAAAAAATTTAAAATTTGATGAAACGCAGTTACAAACACAATTCCGAACGGTAAATAAATATATCACTTTTAATATGTGAAATTTAAAGTCTCGACATAGCATACTTAACTTTGCATCTTATGAACCAAATAAAAATAATAATAATAATAATAATAACAACAGAGTAATAAAAAGAGCTAAGGGATTAATTATATAATTGGTATTTTGTATATGACTCCTTAACTTTTTATTTATTTATTTAGTTGGTCCATTCAGTCAATACATTTTTTTAATACGGTCCTCATCACTCATCAGTCCATTTACTTTCCTTTCAATTTATATTAATTCTTGACGTGTTAGAAAACGTGGATAGGTTTCTAGCATTTGTGGCCACATGTTAATAACTAATAGTAAATTAGATAAAAGGACGACATTAAGAAATTATTTAGAGCAAAGGAGCTATATTAAAAAATAATAAAGAATACAAGGATCAAATTTGCGGATAAAAATAAACGAAAAGGATAGAGAGAGTAGACAGGGAAGTATAAAAACCAAGTAAGAATGCAAAAACCATAATTTTAAAATTCGGCCTTGAGGGTCGATTCAGGGCTGAAATTAAAACATATTGAAAAAAAAATAAGATAAGAAAAAATTTGGTGTGATCTGGTAAGATCCGATCAAAAATTTAGTTGCAACCTATTGACTTTTATTTTTTTTAATTAAATAATATTATTTTAATTTTTTTTTAAACTTGACCCAAATAACCCAGTAAACTAATCAAAACTGGAAACCCGAATTTTAAACGAGGCTGGGTGCGAAAACTCTGGCAAAAACAATAAAACATAATTGTAGTTATATTTTATTATAATGTTTGAGAAGGCGTTAATTTTTATTATTAAAATATGTTTTATTTGGAAAAAAAATAATTAATATATTTTTAATATTTTTTATATATTAATATTAAAAAAACTAAAAAAAAAAATACCATTTCAACTTTTAAACAATTGTTTTAAAAAACAGTAAACATTACAGTACAAAACAAACCTGCGCAGCCAGTGGCTGCCCCCTCCCCGTGTTAGCGCTCCTCTAACCTCCTTTCTCTAGATGGTCACTCATCGCCTCGTAAACAAATCGGCTTCTTTTTCGCTTTCCCTTCTCTCCCTCTCTCCTTTGGATAATCAACAAAATTCAAAATAAATAAAACCCTCAATAAAACCCTAGCACTACCTACCCCAAATTCTCGCTCAATTTAATTTCTCACGTCTCTCCAAATTCCCATTTTCAGTTCCAATTCATCTGTCCCCCTCCCCCTCCTTCCCAAACCCTATAATCACAAAATCCAATTCCAGATTTCATGCTCTATCTTGTTCTTCCAATTCTTCGATTTGATTTCCTCAATTGGCAGGCATGAAGAGAGAGCTAGGTTTTGTGAGTTCACTCGGTCGGCCGACTCAGTCGAGTTCCTCCTGTACCCAACTTTCTGACGATGATCGCAGTAAGAGGTTCAAAGTTACTAAGGTAAATGGTTTCATTGTTTATACTCGAGTGAGGAAGACTAAAAATAACAATATATTAATTGCGGCCGAGGATGATGAGAGGCATATTAAGAGAATTAAGAGCTTAGATGATTCTAAAATTGATGTAGCCAATACAATAAATGCTTCGATTAGTGATGATGGTTTTAAGTGTCTTGAAGTTAATAAGAAGACTGCAATTGGAGAGCGAAATAATTGCAATAACGTAGAAAAGGGGGTTTGTAAAGATGAGAGTAAAGGATCTCTGGCGGTCAAAGGGGGAAAAGAGATGAACCTTGCTGTTTTTGGTGAGAATGGTGAGGTTAAGAGTAATGATAGGCCAAAGAGGGTTAGGAAGTCAAAATTGAAGATTAAGTTGCAACCAGTTGAGGTTACTGTTAAAGGACCAGAAGTTATAGAAGGTGAAGCTCTCTCTAGAGTGGATGTGGAGATGATAGCTGAAGGGAGTGCTTTGACGCCTCCAAAGAAGAATTTAGAGTTGAAAATGTCTAAAAAGATTGCGTTGGAAAATGTACCAATGACAGTTAAAGAGCTGTTTGAGACTGGTTTGCTTGAGGGGGTACCTGTTGTCTACATGGGTGGCAAGAAGGTATAATTTCGACATCCTATTCTCAAGTGTTTCATATTTTTCGTTCTTGCAGAATGGTGGTTTATTATTTATTTCTTTTTTTGTGCACTTTAGTTTCAGGCGTTTGGTCTTCGGGGTACAATCAAAGATGCTGGCATTCTGTGCTCTTGTGCTTTCTGCAATGGACATAGAGTGAGTATTCTTGTTGCTCTTATGTAGATTGATTTCTGGATTTGTTTCATATATTTTAGATCCCTCCATATATTTGATTATTTCTTTTGTCGCTGATGTAGGTTATTCCCCCATCCCAATTTGAGATTCATGCTATCAAACAATATAGACGTGCGGCCCAATACATATGTTTTGAGAATGGGAAGAGCCTGCTTGATGTATTGAATGCATGCAGGACTGCTCCTCTGGATTCATTGGAAACAACAATTCAAAGTGCCATTAGTGGTTTGCCAGTGGAAAGAACTTTCACCTGTAAAAGATGCAAAGGTGAGCTATTTGCTTTTCTTTTGTTTCACTAAACTTCTTATAAAAAGGATATTCAAATCTTCTTGATGATATTGAAAGCAGTTTCCCTTCAATCCTTTGTTTTTTGAATGATCTAGGTACCTTTCCTTCCATTTGTGTTGGAAAAATTGGGCCTTTATGCAACTTATGTGCAGAGTCAAAGGATTCTCATCCCACCCTAACTTTTGGATCTAGTATAATATCTAGGTACGTGTTTTTTTTTGAATGGTTACCAGCTGCAGCTATTAATTCATGCACATTCTGACATCTACTCATGCTGTTTGGTGAACTAGGCTTACAGACTTTTGTTTATTATGTGGACACTTGGTTGTTTAAGCTCATATAAGTAATGTAATTTGTGGGCTTTGGTGAGCTAGGTTTGCTAAATTTCTTTCTTTTTCTGTAAAGCTGACAGTTTAGCCTCAATATGATGTTCTGATTTACTGCTTATTATAATGTTTTGTTTTTTGTACACGACAACCAGGAATGTAGGATAATTTATCTTTGGCATTTGTAAAAAGCTTTATTTGTTCATTCATGATGTGTTAGAATAACCTTAGAGAAAAAGTTGAATATAGATCTTTTTTAGAATATCTGATGCTTCATCTAATATAATTCTCTCTAGTTGGTCTTATTTTCTTTAGTTGGATGGTGTCATGCCTACCTTTAAAAAGGTGTCAAAACTTGCCATCCTCATTCTTAAGTAGTTGAATAATTAATCTGAAGACTATAACACGTGGCCAGTTTTGATTAATGGTGGCGCACACTGCTTTTAGGCTTTCATTTCTTTTGTTTTTTCCCTCTTTTTCTCTTATTTTGTTCTTTTGGGTCTGTGTGGCTTCTCTGGCATGCTGCTTGCAAATTTGGGTTTGCCTTGATATCTTTTAGTGAAGTTAATTATTTTTAGTGAAGTTAATTATAGAAAAGAATGATCTTTTGATTCCTGCTTTTGGGTGCATGGATATGCAAACATGCCCTTAAAAAATGTTGCAAATGCCTTCATTGGTGGAAATTTGTCTATTCTATGATGGGAGTAAGCAAATAAACTCTGTTTGAGATGAACCTTGTCTTTACTTGGGTAGAATGAGGATGCTAAAGTAGGCAATATGACAATACTTTAAGGCTTGAAGTTGTAATTATAGAATAACCTCGATAAATTAATAACCTTGATTAAATAATATTTTTGGTCATTCCCATCTTAGGACCAATGTAGTAAATTAATAATTCACTAAATTTATATGATAATACATTAAAAAAAAGACGTGTCCCACTTGATATATAAATTAATAATCTCTTTATACATCAATATATATGTGCGCGCTTGCGCGACTCAATTAGGAGACCTTTGTAAAATATGACTCCAATGGTACTTGTTTTTTCTTGAAATTCATGTCTCCTTGGATCTCATCTGTAACTTTTCCTAGTGCATTAAGAAGCTCAAATATACTGTTCTCGTATTGCAAGAGAAAATTATGCAACGTGATTGTTGCTTTGAGTGCATTTTTATGCAAGGCATACTCTAGTACATGATTATCGTCTTCAACATTATCTTCTGTGTTATTTCCCATGACGTTCTTGATAATTTGCTCGTGACTCAGCAACTTTGAAATTGATTTCTTGACACCTTTGAGATGAGAAGCCATTGTGTTTAGTTTTATCATTTGTGATACAATTTGTTCTTTTTATTGAAATTTCTGTTTGACTTAATGTTCATGAATTATATTAATTAAGTATACAAGGAATGTAAGTTTGTAACAAAAAGGGATAGATCCATGACTTCTTTTTAATAAGACCAATTACTTTCATGAATTTATTTTGGTTAAACAAATGTATAGAATAATAATAATTCATGATTAGGTAATTACGTAGTATTTGTACAATCACAATACATGATACATGTTTTAACTTCAATTTTTTGGAAAAAAAAGAATACCTTGATAAATTTTTTTGTTAATTAATTATAAATTAATAAATCATTATTTTATTGATTAAATAATATCTCAATTAATTAATAATTTTTCATGGTCCCAAAGGTATTAATTTATAGAGGTTTAACTGGATATTTATAGCTTTAAATATCAAAGGTCATTATTGCACAATGGATTTTGATTTTCTGTTATTTTAAACATGCAACAGAGTTTGTCAAGTCAAATATGTAATGGCCATTATGGCTGTTAGGAGCATTGTTATGCTTTAAATGGCTCACTTATACAAACAGCCACTACCTTGCGCAATACAATTTCAGACTTAAGCTGACTGTCATTTAATGCCTGCACATGTGAACGTTACTGTGATCTCAATCTGAAACACCTTTCATATCTCCTGTATTACTCGATGCAATTGAAATGTGTAGTGTGAAGTTTTGCATATCAGTCATGTTGCAAATCTATGCCATGTCCATATCTATCTGGTGATTAATCTTCTGATCTGTGTGATTCATTCCCCCTCTTCATATTTGTTGCTGGGCTTTGCTCCCCCCCCCCCCCGGGAAAATCATGGGTTGTTTTGCAGGATCCGATTCCAAGACTTTGGTATGATGCTGTGATACCTTGCCTGATGAGACCCAATTTACATGTGTATTCTTAAAAAATATCTGTGAATGTTTTAATGCTGTACACCATTTTTGTGTTTTATCTTTTTTATTAATGCAAGTGGTGCATCTTTTTGTCAAGAGTTGAGCTATTATCAAAGGGACATAGCTTTTTTCTAGAGCACATTAAAATGTGCCGAAGCTGTATTTGTGCACATGGAGTGGTTGCGGGTGAAATATGCTTTAAACTAACTGCTTGCCTTTCAAATGGTTTTAGATGCTGATTGCTTTTGGTTGGCTTTTTCTTCAGCTTACTATCATAACTGATGTTTAAGTTGAGTAATGATTCATGCCAGTTAGATGTCCTTTCCAGTGGAGAAATTAATACAAAAATCAGTTTGCTCATTTCCTAATATTTTAAGTGAATTGATATACTGTAAAACATGTTAGGAGAAGATTTAAAAGAATCCGCATGTCATGCCATGCATGAATGGGAAGCATTTATTGTACATCTCTTGTCTGACAAGTGCCAATAATACAGTAACTGGCTTCAGTGTTCTTGTTTATTGTGTTGCACGTGTATTACCAGATTTGGTACAATTTGAGATGGTTATTTTGAATTTAGTACAATCTGTGTTATTTCAGCTCATCAGAACAAGTTTTGGCCTTGGAGTACTTCAAACCGGCTTCATTGTCTACCTCCTCACAAGATAATACTCCACGGAAGAAAAAAAGAAAGTTGGTATCCTTTTTTGTCTCGTGTTTTGTTTGCACTGTAGCATATTAATGCTAATGTTTAACTTCTTGCTTTGGACTTCTAAATAATTTGTTATTGTTCTCAAAGCATGTGGAAACATGCTGATGTATATTACTTGTCATCTTGTTCTGATTTGATTTACTCTCTGTACCTTGCTCTGCTTGAGCGACTCTTTCCCTTTTGTATAGGCCTCATATCTTTGTGATTTCAGGTCATCAAAAACAGATTTGAACAAAAGTGCTCCAGCGCGTGTGTCCTCGAGAATTCAATCCAAGATTACACCAAAGTCGGTATCCTATTTTATCTTGTTGGTGTCTTACTTGTTATAGTAGCATGTTCCAGCTTAGTTTTTAATTTTCCTCTTTGGGCTAGTTCATTATCTTTATGTTTATGTCTAAAAGCCACCTGGCCTCCAACATCTTAGGTTGTACTCTTCAGTGGTGTTTCAGTTTATGTTCTAGTTGGCAGTATGGCATGTGCCTTTTGGTAGATGCTTACACATGTTTAATCTGCATTAATTCAGACCAGAAGAACAAGATTCCATCACAAAACCTTCCAAAAGTGCTTCAGTATATCTCTCTTCACGAAAAAGGAAGTATAAGAAGATTTCACCAAGGTTGGTTTGCTTTTTTTATCCCATAGATATACTGTTTGGTTTAGTCATGCTTTCACCTTTTCCTTTTCTCTGGCTGGTAAAGATTTTTGGTTATTAAATTGCATGAAACATAGAAGCATAGTTGTGATATGATATAGTCTTCATTAGAAAATATGCCTACCTATCTCCTTTTTGTCCTTTTTCAGGATATCAAAGTCAGTTTTAATGTCCAAGTGCTTCAAAAATACATCAGGTGGCGTCTCTTCACAAAATCAGTGGAAAATAACAACAAAGTTGGTTTCTTCTTTATTTCCCCACTTCGTTTTCTTTCATTTCATTCTCTTACTTTCCTTTTTTTTTTTCCTTGGCTGGAATGTTTCTTTTCATAGCAATGTTCTGTATTGAATTATGCCTTCTGTTATTGTTTGTAATCTTGTCTTTTGGTATCTTATTTTCTCAAGAGACCAGCGGTTGCATAGATTGGTTTTTGAAGAAGGTGGATTGCCTGATGGAACTGAACTAGCATATTATGCTCGTGGGCAGGTGATTAATATCACATATTCTTATCCTTTTACTTTCTTGCTGCTTATAGTAAATAAAATAAATTCTTCTTCTCAGAAATTGCTTGGCGGGTATAAAAGGGGCTTTGGAATACTTTGCCGTTGCTGCAATTGTGAGGTACTTCTTATTGGCTAAACTTTATCACTCCTTTATCATCTATCAGGCATGTCATCAAGGACCCACGGTTTATGACTAATGTGCAGGTCAGCCCCTCAATGTTCGAAGCTCATGCAGGTTGGGCTACTCGCAAAAAACCGTAAGTCTGATTTTTTATCAGATGGGAAATGCCTTTATATTTTGAGTCTTTCTTTTGTTACACACAAATTTTGATGGTTTCATGTTTCCCCCCACAGCTATGCATATATTTACACATCAAATGGTGTGTCACTCCATGAATTGGCAATTTCTCTCTCAAAAAGTCGGAAGTATTCTTCCCGGGACAATGATGACCTATGCATCATTTGTGCAGATGGTGGGAATCTTTTGCTTTGTGATGGATGCCCAAGGGCCTTCCATAAAGGTGAATGTAAATTCTAAATGTTACAAGGAAAGTAAACTCTTAGTTTACTTATCAACTTATTAAACTATTAACTACGAAAAACTTAATAAGCTGCTTCTGTCCATAGCCCCCTCCTCTCTGTGGTTTGGTTGCAGTTTAGATCTGCAACACATTTCTTTTGACCATGTCTATTGATGCCTTGCTAAAAGTGCTTTATGAATAAACTTTTAGTCGTATAAATATTGTAATTAGATCATTGTTTAGGATTTTTTATGTTATCTGAAGATTAACTTATTTAATATTTAGTAGTTATTATTAATTAAGAGTATTAGTTCATTTCCTATTTTTGTTAAGACTCTTTCTGCCCTTTCTTGCCTGCCTATATAAAGCACAGTTGTGCATTCCTATTTTGGAGGTCGTTTTATGATGAATAAAAATTGAGAATTCAAGTTCCATTTTGAGAGGGATTTCCTCTTGTTTCTCTGTTCTTGTGGATTCAATGAACACCCCTTGTGAATTCAAGGACTTGCTAGTGGTTTCTAGAGAGCTTGCTGGTGGACTCTAGGTTATTTACTTTTCTACCTTTCCTTTATCCTTTACTACATCAGTTGGTATTAGAGCCCAACCTTAGTCCAAACCCTAAACACAAAAAAAAAAAAGTGAAAAGGTTTGTTGTTGCTTCGGTTGCCGGTTCTATTTGCTGGCATTGTTTGTGGCTAATACCTGTTGTTGTGGTACAATCTTAGTAGCTTCCAGCAATCTTAATAAGGTAAGCTTACATTTTCTTGCGGTAATTATTTTGTATTGCTTCTGTTTTGCCCTTAGCTTTGAGCAAAATTAGTGTGCGAAAGCAAAAGTGGCAGACTGGTAAAAAAGAAAAGGGGGAAGGTGAAAAAACAAGGCTATAAAAAAAGAGAAGAAAAAATGAATATTGATGAATGATATTTTTGAGAATTTGCTATTCTGAAAAATTGTTTGTTCTTGTGGACCTCAAGAACCCCAATTTCTTTCTCGATTCAAAAAAGCCCCTTGTGGATTCAAGGGCTGACTAATTGATTCTAGGTATTTTCGCTCTCTTTGTAACTCCAATATGAGAAATTTTAGCTTTCTTGACCTATGAAATGCTTGGTTGTACTCGCTTAATAGGTAGGCACAAAAATTAACAATGTTCTGGGCCCCAAATTTCTCGAAAACAACACTCCATTTTAAGTCCTGGAAAGTGATGTTTAATATTCAATTGCTTGCGTCCATTGTTATTAACCCAGTGATCTTCTTTGATGAGTCACTGTCTTGGGCAGTTGAGAACTTGAGATGACAGAATTTTTCTTGTTTAGCGTACTTGCACCAAGCCTTGTAGCATTTTCAACAGTGCAACTTCCATGTATCAATGTTTTTTTTAATACCATGACTGGGGGTGAACATATTTGTTTTCCAGCAAGTAGTTGTTCTTTTTGTTGTGAACTCAGTTAAAAAGAAAGAGATATTCCATAGCTTCTATGGTGTTGCATTGAGAACTTAGCAGTTCTGATTGGTGTGCCTAGTTTCATTACATTATATATTGTTCTTTATACGTTAAGTGTGTGCAATCGCCTATCAGTACTCTGCATGCATGTGTTTATGCTTTGTGAAATTGACATTATTGATTTAAGTTGCCTCTAGATGATTTCCAGACTACTGATCTGCCCAAATCCATTTTGATGCTCAATTTTATTACCTTTGTAGGATGTGCTTCTATACCAACTGTTCCTAGTGGTGATTGGTATTGCCAGTATTGCCAGAATACATTTGAAAGGGAAAAGTTAGTTGAGCATAATGCGAATGCTTCTGCCGCTGGAAGGGATTCAGGAATCGATTCTATAGAACAGATAACCAAGAGATGCTTTCGTATTGTCAAAAACATAGAAGCTGAACTTACTGGATGTGCATTATGCAGGTCATAGTTACACTGATAAACTGAAATTATTGAAGTTTATGGACTTAGTCTTATGACCTGTTTCATACAGTTTGTAATGAATAGTTGTAGCTATACATGTTTATTGGTCTTTCAACCCCTTCGGCCTTATTCATTGCTTGATATATCTTTAGTTTTTGTTTTATGCAGAGGTTATGACTTTATGAGATCTGGTTTTGGTCCACGCACAATTATACTTTGTGATCAGGTAATTTTCTAAGTTGATCATGTCTTCTATATTGTTGCATTTGTGATTGAGTGATTCAAACAGGGAAGTTCTTATGTGATAATGGTGCTTGCATCCATGCAATTAACTTGATGTTTGCATTTTGATTAGTAGCTTTCCTATTTTTCATGTCATCTTATTTCTCTGTTTCCTCCATGCGTACATGGAGTTACATTTCTTAATTCATTGTTGCTTGAATTTGCCTAGAGGACTGGTACACTTATGATTTATTTCTGATCTGTGCCAGTGTGAGAAAGAATTTCATGTTGGTTGTTTAAGGAGTCATAAGATGACAAATCTGAAGGTGAGTTCTTACATGATCTTATTTTCCTTTTAAGATAGATTTCATTTCCATCAAATCATTGTCACATGCGGAAAACAGTGTACTAAATTTGTGGATAAATATTTTGATGCTACTTATTTGACAGGAATTGCCAAAAGGCAACTGGTTTTGTTGTATGGATTGCAGTAGGATCCATTCTACTTTGCAGAAGTTGCTCATTCGTGGGGCTGAGAAACTCCCAGACTCTCTTTTGAATGATATAAAGAAGAAGCATGAGGAAAGAGGTTTAAACATCAGTAACAATATTGATGTGAGATGGACGCTTCTTAGTGGAAAAATTGCTTCTCCTGAAAATAAGCTTTTACTCTCACGGGCTCTTTCTATTTTTCAAGTAAGTACTGCCCATGCATTATGGAATATTTCTTTGGCCATTGATAGGTACTGCCCATGCATTATGTAATATTTCTTTGGCCATCGATGCTTGAATATAATAGTCAATGGTGCTGCTGCTCTAAATTAATAGCTGTTGGCAGGATTCCAGATTATTGTTATTGGGTTTTAACAATCTGAGGACTTCTTCAAATCTAATAAATCAATATCTTTTGTTTCTGTTTTAGTTTCAAAATAAATAAAGAAGAGTGCTGGAATATCATTATGGAATTTCTTTTGCTTGTTCCTTTCTATAAATAAAGAAGAGTGCTGAAATATTTTGCTTGCTATGCAAAAAGTGCAAGTTGTGTGTGCAGTGTAAGGTGCTTTTTGCCTCAATGCTTGCCAAAGCTGTTTATTAAGGGAAAAAATTGTGCTTTTTGGAATGATGCTCTATGCACCAAGTTTTGATGCTTCTAAAAAATGGGAGGCTTTTCTCTACCATAAAGTTATATGAGTATCATGATCCACTTGCAGTTAAGACTTCTTCTTTAAAACAGTTTTTTAAAGAATTCCCACGCGTTGGCGTGCCATTATTGGTTCACTAAGAAGGAAAATAAAGCAGGTAATAGTATCATATTAGAACATAGCCTCAATTGATCTTCAGTGGTCAACATGCATATTATCATTTGTTTGATTTTTTGCTGGATGTATCTCCAACTATATTATCTATTTTTTATAATCATCATTCTGATCATTTTTAAGTTAGGAAAGAGAATTCAAGTCATCCTGTCGGAAAATTGTGGAGCTTTTGAAAATACAGTGCAGAAACTTGTTGTCAATTCTCTTACTGACTGCTGCGACACAACTTAGTTGATAAACAATGCATGCTTTTGACTGCTCATAAGGATGATGCTGTTGTCACTTTTTTAATCTTCACATTTGCATGCTTGCAAGTAATATGTGAGTATGATGAAATTGTTTTTAAGTCGTCTCTTTTATCAATGAAGTCATGCAGCATTATTGATTTCTACCCATCTCTAGACAATGTGAAATTAACATTTGATGATTTACTTCACAATCTTTACTTGTCTATATCAAAATGCAGTTCTGAATTGTGATTCCTTTTATGTGTTCTTGTATTTGTGGATTGCTTCATCTGCAAATAAAAGCAACCAAAGATGTGCTGGGCTGAGGTTTCTGTCAATTATTTTCCAGGAATGTTTTGATCCTATAGTTGATTCAACAATTGGACGTGATCTTATTCCTTTGATGGTTTATGGGTATGCCTTCATATTTTTTCCCCATTGTTACAGCATGGCATTTTATTGCCAGTTTCTGCGGTTGTTAACGTTATTTAACTATCTTTCAGTAAGAACTCAAAGGGCCAAGATTATGGAGGAATGTACTGTGCAGTGTTAACAATCAAGTAAGAGATAGTCTTGTATCTCCAATTGGTTATAGTTGGAGCTGTAGGAATGTTTATGAAGTCTAAATCTCTAATTTTGCAGCTCAAGTATTGTATCAGCGGGTATACTACGAGTTTTTGGGGAAGAAGTTGCTGAACTTCCCTTGGTTGCAACGAGGAATGGTGAACATGGCAAGGTGAGGTTAACCAACTGGGCTTGATATGTAGTTGTTTCTCGGACATTCTTTTGCACTCACAGCTTTTTCTCTGAGCTGAAATTTGGGGGTTTTCCATGACTTAATTGTGTATTTCAAGGCCTCTATCCACTATAGTTGTGTATTTTGAGGCCTCTCAGTCTTTGATTCATAAGTCTTAAAACATGTATATTATACTTTTCAGCTATTGCGATATGGTTGAGTCTTGATTTGTGGAGACATTATTTTCTCAGGGCTACTTTCAACTGCTGTTCTCCTGCATCGAGAAGTTGCTGGCGTTTTTAAATGTGCAGAATCTTGTGCTTCCAGCTGCTGAAGAGGCAGAATCAATATGGACAGAAAAATTTGGTTTTCAGAAGATAAAACCGGAGCAGGTATGAGTTTCTCTACTGGTGGGCACACATGAAATGCACAAGCTAGATGTGGTTGTGAATCTATCATTAACCTGTCTGAAATTTGATGTTTTACTCTTCAGCTTAACAAATATAGAAAAAGCTGCTGCCAGATGGTGAGATTTGAAGGGACATCTATGCTACAGAAAGCGGTTCCTACCTGTAGAATTGTTAATCAACGTACAAGTCCTTAGGGTATTGTAAAAAGGAGTAATGGGGAGCTACTCTTAGTACGAGGGACAAGACGCCTAATCTTTTAGTTTCTACAGTTTTTTTAATCTTATTTTTTAATTATTTTTAAATTTATGTATAGACCAGATATTGAAGGAAGTATATACATGTCCAGTCCTCGACTTATTTAGTGTTCTAGATCAAGCAATGCAAGCTATTTGTGCTTACCTCGCTCTCTCAATTATTTCAAACAAGTCGTCAATTCCATGCTATCCCAAGTCCCAACTCAGGAAATCGTAGGTGCTGATGCCAGGTGCGGGTGCACGCTCTCTTTTGATTCCGAAGCTGAAGTTCAATTCACTTTTGTGCCTGTGAGACAAGGCATTGTCATACAATTTGGTATATTGTGCTTATCCATCCCTCGTCGGAGAAGATAACAGATGCGATACAACCAGTAGAAAGGTCGCTTCCAGCATGCATTTCACACAACCAAATCAAAGGCAAGATATGCCGCCTGTTTCAAGGGGCTGGCGTCGAAAGCTCCATGTAAGCGAAGTTTGTGTAGTCTGTCACTTGATGTTGAAAGATATCCTCTTCTAGCAATAAAAAGCACTGTGCCATCATCACCTATGCAAAATGGTCATCTAACACATGCAAAATTACCCAATCCCCTCTCTCATCTGTCTCTCCTGTCTTGGCGTATGCACCTTCCTAACCTCAAGC
Organism: Populus trichocarpa; assembly: GCF_000002775.5. Classification (NCBI taxonomy): domain Eukaryota; kingdom Viridiplantae; phylum Streptophyta; class Magnoliopsida; order Malpighiales; family Salicaceae; genus Populus; species Populus trichocarpa. The sequence goes on along the minus strand of NC_037290.2, from coordinate 9,467,332 downwards.
CTGCCCATCTTTCGTTTGCCTCCTTACCTTATTGCGCCATTACTTCAAAAGTAGAAGCTGTAATCATCATCACACGCCCAAACTGATCTTAATGCCCATACATTTCTTGCTTGCCACGCCACTCATGATCTCCTTGAAAAATATGACAACCATATCGCTCCTATTCTACTTGGCTAAAACATTACACGACTTCAACAACCATCAGGACTTGAAGCATGAGAATCAAAGCGATCTCCTTTTGGCTCTTGGCCTTTGCTATTGCTCTAGTTTCTATTGTCATTGCCCTCTATGAAATTTCTCCGTCCCCTTCTACTGGTACTCCGATAAGTAATCTGCATAGCTCATCTCTTACTAATCTTAAAAGGGTTATCAAGAAAAGCGGATTAGAGGTTTTTCATTCTCTCGTAGCAAGTTCCTTTTCAAGACACCATCACCGGAGAAAGCACAAAATCAAATGTGACATGAATAAATGGATCAGCTCTAGGCTAATATACCGTTATAAAGTTTCTCTTGTATTGACAGTAGACTTGAAAGGTTGTGGGAATTTTAGCAGCATTCAGGAGGCTGTTGATGTTGTTCCAGAGCTCAGCTCCTCTACCACTCTCATCATCATGGATTCTGGTACTTACAGGTAATACTGAAGTTCCTGTTGTCTCTTTGTTGACCTTTTCTTATATGCCAAGCGATATGCACTTTTCAACTAAAGTATGATCATGATTAAGATCGCATGAAAGCGTGGAGTTTAAAAACATATAGGAAATTTGTATATGGTTGCAGGGAGAAGGTGACAGTGCATGCTAAAAAAACAAACCTGATACTTCTAGGCCAGGGTTATCTCAACACTGCCATAGCATGGAACGATACTGCAAATTCTACTGGTGGGACTGTTTATAGTGCTTCAGTTGCCATTTTTGCTTCTAACTTCATAGCCTATAATATTAGCTTTAAGGTACTCAAGAACCCATGTTTTATATGTCAGGACTCAAGAGTCAAGCTATATGTTGCATCTAGCTAGGACCTGAGAGTTAGCACTTAATCAGTTGCAAATAATTTATTCCTAATTCTTTTCCCTACTACTTGTGTGATTTTGGTGGGTTAATTTGAAAAGAACACAGCTCCCTGGCCATCTCCTGGAGAAGTCGGAGGACAGGCAGTGGCACTTAGAATAGCAGGTGACAAAGCGGCATTTTATGGATGTGGATTTTATGGAGCTCAAGACACGCTCCATGATGATAGTGGGAGGCATTATTTTAGAGGATGCTTCATCCAAGGATCCATTGATTTCATTTTCGGAAACGCTAGATCCCTTTACCAGGTAGATCACTCTTTAATAAAACGATATGCTATATATCATCCAAACATTTCTCAGAATTTGCCTGGGCTTCGAGGCTGTAAGAGAGAGTCTGTTTTCATTCCACGAAACGCATAAAGAAAGTCAACTTTGATAAATTTTGTGAAACAGGTTAGAGCCTGTAAATCCTTGTATTGACAAGCAATTGTTATATATGTCAGTCCTGCACCATCAGTTCCATTGCAGAACAACCCAAAGCTGGAGTAAGTGGATCTATTACAGCACAAGCAAGGCAATCGGTGAGCGAGCAAACTGGGTTTTCCTTCGTGAATTGCACCGTTATTGGAAGTGGGAAAGTATGGCTTGGTCGAGCTTGGGGAGCTTATGCTACAGTAGTCTTCTCTAAAACATACATGTCTCATGCTGTATCTTCAGATGGATGGAACGATTGGAGAGACCCTTCTAGAGACCAGTCTGTCGTTGATCCTAATTATTAATGTCTCCTCTTTTACTTTTATATTGCTGAATCTTTTCTGGACTATTGCGATGAAAAAACAAAAATAAAAAGCGACGATTGGTTAATGTGTTTTTTTTATTACAGGACAGCATTCTTTGGAGAGTACGAGTGTTTTGGACCTGGAGCAAACTTCACATTCAGAGCCTCGTATGGAAAGCAGCTGACTCAATACGAGGCAGCTCCCTACATGGATATTTCATACATTGATGGTAATCAATGGCTCTATCAGCAAAACATTTTGCCCAGCATTTCTAACAATGACAGGGAACGAAGAAAACATTTTATCCAGCTATTCTAACTATGACAAGGATGAAGAATTTACTCATGCATACTATTAATGCACTTGTAGTAGTTCGGATGCAAGCTTGTTCTTTGCCAGAGAAATAGAGGTCATTCAATATAGAATTGTGATGATTGATGAGCATATATCACATATGGGCAGGATATATTATTGGATTGCCCTACGACGTTCTCATATTTGGAAAAGAAATCACATAAGAACTTGCTAGTGAAGGAAAATGTCACTCTTGAGGAGTCATACCATGTTCGAGCCTGATATTGAGTTTGATGTTTTTTTTGTATTTGTAGGAGCATGAGTAAAATCTGATCATTTCATGGGGCGATATGAATATGTTGAAAAAAACATATATACTGGAAATAATAAGCAATGAACCGTAAACTGATCAGAGAAAGTACCGTTTATTCATAGTGCTGCTTAGTAGTCTCAAGGAATTGTTACTTTTGAAACTCTAAAACGGTGTAGAAATAATCGACATAGAATGCACGAAAATAAGAGAAACCAACAGACTGACCGAGCTGCTTAAATTCTTCTTCAGTCCTGTGCTTACCCTTAGCCCTATAAATTGTCATGACAAATATGTCACCTTCTAAGAGAGCTCGTGTCCTGTGACTATCATCTGAATCCTTAGGCAGCACCGGTTCACAAGCAATCAGTTTCCCTCCCACCGGAAGGGCCTTGTAACAGTTCTCCATAATCAGCTTGCATTCATTGTCTGTCCATGTCGTCAAAATCCACTGCCAAATTGACAAGTACATGGAGTATCAAAAAGAGTGAAAGACTATCTTGATCGGTTGTTCAGAAATAAGAAGATGATGCGTATAAAAACTGGCTGGTCAAAGAAATATAATAGGGGGAATCAATTCATATATACGACACTGGGTCCAAAATGGACCATAAAGGACTGGTCACATGTCCTATTTCTAATTGCAAGAGGATCAACCCATGGTTGGCATTATCAAACATTTAAGCAGATGAAAGTGACTCAACGCACCTTCATGAAGATAGCATCACCATCCGGAATTGACTTGAACATGTCACCACCAACATTTGTAACACCTGCAAGGATGAATCACTTCCATTGGTGCAAAAGCAAAAATATGTAGCATCTCGCCCTATTAGCATTTTCAAACGTGTCATACATAATATGCTAGTAGCAGCTACAAAGCCAAGCTTGAAATGAGGTCTTAAGCTATCATTTACCCTAAACCATGTACGGTGGAAAAAGATCATTCCATAAAACCCATGTCTGAAGAGCTGTTTAGGTAAGAAAATGGTAAAATGACGAGACTTCATTGTTCAAGAAAAAGAAAAGGAGAGCATGCCAGGTTATCAAGAAAATGGATATGCCGCGTTACCAGGAATAATAGGTGCTTTAGCAACCACCTCAGGTAAATCAAAGTTGATCCCTTGACGTACACCAGGATGTTTTTTTAAGATCATCCTCAAACAATCCCCTGCACTCCCACCTACATCAACCAATCTTTCCACCCCTTTAAACCCATCATAGCCATCCAACATTGCTTCCATGAACGGGACAGATACACCTGACATTGCCTTCAGCATCAACTCATTCATTTCTGGCTGCTTCCCATAGTAATCATATGCAGGCTCACCATTAGCCTTCACGAATGGCTCTGTTGTGGGATCTAACACTGCCTCGTGCACCAATGGCCACGCTTTCATTAGCGCGTCCTATTTGTTCATATCGTCAAGAGATCATTTACATAGAAACATAGAAATTAGTATTTGCATATATAAGTAACATCTGCAACATTTTTTTTTATAAAAAAAAATAGGGATGAATAACCAATCCATTTTACTCCCTCTGTTGGACAAATTATGAGCAAATTACAACAGCAAAGATGGAGTAAGATTTCTAAACCATCTAATTAATTAAGATCAATCTATATATTATTATTGAAATTATTTTCATAAGATTAGAACGTTAATGAATTGGATCATCAATTGATTTGAATGGTTTGGCGAAGTATAGTGCAAGACAAAGAGAAAGCTATGAAATGGAAAAACATATGACCTGGTGATGCTGGAGCACGTAAGGCGCGTAGGAGAGTCCTTCAGTATCAGTAACGAGGGTTTTACCGACTTCCGTGAGTGAATACTTCCTTTCGGAAACAGAACCATCAAGAGGTGATGATTCGATGGTGAGGTGTTCCTCAAAGACACCGTAGCTAGTGAGCATGCGAAGGATGCGTTGCAAATTCTCAGGGTCAGATCCAGTAGAGGCAATACGTTGTAGGATCTGAGAGGCAGAAAGAGGAGCATTGGAGCCACCTTGCCAGATAGCATCGGCGACTTTTAGACGGACGATAGCGTTGAGAGACATAGGAACACTAATCATGTTGGCTAGCTCAAAGATCGCCAGTCTTGCACTCTTCCTCTTCTCTGCACTCTCCTCGTTTAATGCCATGGTTGGTTTGCCTGCTTTTTTTTCCCTTTACTTTTCTCTGATTCAATAAGAGGAGGAGGAGGAGCTCAGGCGAGGAAGTGGATCGCCTTCTGCCTGTAATTGGTCTCCTTATGAGTTATGACCAGTCCCTCGGTGGACTAACTGTTGATAAGGAAGATAATATTACTGTTCAAAGCCGAGGTAAAATCCAAAAAAAGAAAAAGAAAAAAGAAAAAAGAGGCTTCGCTGTTGTGGGGTCTTCTTGTTTTCCGTTTTTTCACTGACCCGCCTTTTGCTGCTGCACGTGAGCAACTGTGGGCCTAACACACTTGTAATTTTATATTTCTTTTAATTCTAAAAAAATTGCACTCCCATTGTTTTAGTTAGAAGCTAGATTTATCACCAAACATAAGTGTTATTATTATCTATGTATCTGAAAATATGATGATTTTTTTTTAAAATTCAGAAACAAAAATCAAGATTCATGTTTTTATACCTTAAAATCTATATTTTAGCTTTATTTTACTTGAAAACACTCCAAAACATCTTATAAATCTAAACAAATATTTAACAATTCCAGAATACTTTCACACTCTAAAAAAAATTAATTAAATCAAAATAAACCAAATAGAACATGATTAATTTTCCCACTATATTTAGAGAAAAAAACCACTTCCATTGAACTTCTCTTAAGAAAGAAATACATTGACATAAATGTTTTTATTTTTGGTACTCGTAACGTGGCCAGACAACTTCCTCTTTTTTCATTGTTTTCAACAAGTTTTTCCCTCTTCTTTCAAACTCAGGGATAAAAAAATAAAAAAATAAAAATTATAAAAACTTTAAGATTGACCACAAATTTTTCCATGTGTTCTACTTTGTGATTCTCTCTCTTTTAATTTTATCTTGCTACTATAATTTAAAATTTTATCTCATGAAATTAGGTCATAAAAAAATTAAATAAAAAAAATTCAATGATGAATTTAAAAAAATAAAAGAATGAAAAAAGAAGAAGCCTGAGGTGCTTCAATATCCATTTAAGGTTTTGTAATTTTTATTCTGGTCCAATAATTTATTTTGATGATTTTAGTTTTTTAGAATAAAATTTGTATCTTTATAATACTAGTAAATAGTTTTTTGGAATTGCTTTCTAAATAATGATTCTGAAACAATTGAAATAAATTCACTTAAAATTATTTTTTTAATTTTTTAAAATCATTTTAACATGTTGATGTAAAAAATATTTTTTAAAAAAATAAAAAAATATTATTTTAATATATTTCTAATAAAAAAAACATTTAAAAAATATACATTACTTACATTTACAGACAACCGCTAAATCTAAGATTCCGTTCATGATAGAAAATTGAGGAATGTAGGGGTCCAGAATTAAAAAAGAAAAAGAATTCCGGACAAATTCCTAAATGCTTTAAATCCATTAGATTAGAGTAAAAGAATTATTGACCGTTGGATACAAGATTTATTGAATCACAGGCGAAGTGTTGAAACACGTCATCAAAATCTTTTGTTTTCTTGTTTAAAAACAAATCTGAACGCAGCTTGCTCTCTTCTCTGTTCTCTTCAAATACTCTCATGTTGCAGCCACTTTGGGGTTAAGAGTTTTCCAATAACTTCATGCTTGGCCGGCGAGGTGGCTAAGAGGGGTTGGGATTACGGGACTACTTTTCTAGATTTGGTATCCTCTACTTGTTTATCGTTTGCCCAATTGAGGGGAGAGGGAGATGTTTGTTGTTGCTAATCTTGAAGGTGTGGAATTCAACATGAATCCTTTCTGATCTGTTGTTTTTTCTTGAGGAGGAATGATTTGTTAGGAAAGAGAGAAGTGAACAAAAGGGGCATTGGATAATATGCTAATGCTGGACCCAAAAAAAAAAGCAGTAACTGTTCTTTCACATGTGATTTCATATCTAACATCACAATCTGAGTTGTTGCAGATCTGGGCTACATCCAGAAGCATGTTATCCTTCTTCTTCTTCTTTTGTGGTAAAGGGAATAGTGATCGGATAGCAAGAAAAGAGGAATATCATATCACTGCTATCTGTTAGCTCGAGCCAGGGAGAAAACAGCCAAGAATGGAAGGCAGGAATTTTTGGGGAATCTATCATCTCAGCTTGTCAATGTTGTCTATCACTATTGACAACACCAATGAGGTCGCGTTATTACATCTTTACAACCACTTATTAAAAACATTTCCCAAGGCTCATTCACCGGGGAAACTGAAAATGGAAGAACATAATGAACCCAAAATTCTCTTATCCTAAAACTGAAAATGGCCCAGATTTTTTGATGAGGGGTAAAAGAGATTTGAAGATAAAGTACTAAGCTAAGAAGAAGAAGAATAGTGCAAAAGTGTGTAACTTTACAAATTTTATTTAATTCATAAAAAACAGTTTTTCAAACTGAAAGATAAACATATAACTCTATCATATCTAATTAATGAATTAAGCCCATCAGTTAAAATTATCTTAATATAAATAATTTAAATAAATAAAATAAAGATAATGAAATAGACCTAGATGGGCTCACTTTTCTAACCAAGGAGTGATAGACTAGGCCATATTTTGTCATTTTCGTCTATAAAATCGTGTAATTTGTGTCGTGGGTTTGATGTCTCCATCAATTCTTTTAGGGTTGGAGAAAATCGATCATATCAAGTGTAGCTCTCAAAGACTCTGATAGTATTCTTAAAGATTTGGATCAATATGTTGAAATGTATCTCTAGTGATTCAAGAGCAACTGAATCAGGTCGGGTCACCCAACTAAATAGAAACCGTTGAACTTCACCATCCTTGGTTAAAACAACTTGTTCATCTAAAATAACATTAATATTATCCTTGTGTTAATGTCAAGGTGAAAGAGGTAGAGGCTTCAATAGGATCATCGGGAGGGAAATTAAGTGGCATTTCAAAGGGATCATTTGGAATAGAATATGGTTTCTGAAATGCACCCAGATCTTCAATGTTAAATGTGGAACTCATGCCAATATCAAGTGGTAAATCAATAACGTAAGTATTTGAACCAAATCGTTGTAGCACTTTGAATGGCCCAGCACTACATGCATGCAAATTTTTTTTATTAGTTCCTGAAGGATATTGTTTAGGTATAATTCATATCATAACATAGTCTCCAATATTAAATTCATTGTGTCGTCTATGTAAATCAAATTGAAATTTATATTACGCATTACTTGTTTGAATCTACTTAGTGATCTCAACATGCAAATCTTGAACTCGATATACAAATGACTCGGCTGACTCAGACACCTTAGCATGAGGAGATATGAGAAGAAGGTTTAATGACTCATGCCTATCGACCTATTGATATAGCTATTATAGGCCGATTGAGCTGTTGGAAGAACCAAATTCTAATTTCTATTATGATCACTCACTAGACATCTCAAAAGGTTGCCTAAACTCCTATTAACCATCTTGGTTTGACCATCAATTTGGGGGTAGTAGGGACTAAAAAACTTCAACTTAGTTCCTATCATATGCCAAAGGGTTTTCCAAATAGAACTCATAAATCTAACATCTTTATCCAAGATTATGGTTTGGGGAAGACCATACAGCTTGACCATCTCATCAAAATAGAGTTTCACAACTCTAGAAGCATTTGTGGTCTTAGTGCAAGGGATAAAATGGGCCACCTTAGAGAAACGATCGACACCATAAAGATAGAATGATGCTTCTTTGCAGTAGGTGGAAGCCCATACATAAAATCCATACTTACATCTTGCCAAGGGCAAGTAGGAAAGGCAACAGGGTGTAAAAACTAGTGTTTTGTTTTCTATACTTAGCTAGTTGACATATTTGACATTGACCTACCAACTTAGTTACATCTCTTTTAAGCTAGACCAGAAAAATTGACATTCCACCTCTTAATGGTTTTATTTCTCCAAAAATGTTTTGAAAGACCTTCAGCATGAATCTCCCACACCAAAAAATCACACACGGATGTCTTCAGGATACAAAGCTTATTATCCCTAAACAAATACTCTTCCTAAAGGTAATAACCATTTACAATACAATTACTCTCATCTCTCAATGTCATATATTTCTTTAAATTATAGGAAAGATTCATACTCCTCTTTGAGTCTCTCAAATTTAATAACTTCAACACTCATTACAGATAACAGCGTTACCCGACAACTCAAGTCATTTGTCATTTTATTCTCATTTCCATATTTATGTTTCAATACAAATGAATAGGCTTGAAAATACTCAATCTAATGACCTTGCCTATGGTTGAGCTTCTTTTCTAAAATCATCGCTCAAACCTCTACAAAATCTACGCAAAGTCATGGCTTGATTTTCTTTTATGACATATCTCATCATATAATCGTTAAAATGTGTTATATAATCATTTATAGACTTGTTCGCTTGCCTTAGATTATTCCATTGGTTTAACAGTTTATTCTTATAGAAATGGGGTAGGTACTTCTCCTATAGTTTTTGTTTCATTTTATTTCAATCAGTTATGAAAAGTTTACCTTATCTTTAAACAATCCTCAACAGGCTTCACCAATGAGTATCATCTGAACAAATCTAACTCTCTTATTATCAAACAAGTTGTGCCATTCAAACAATTGATCAATGTCACGAACCCACATATCAAATATCCAAGGGTCATGATGACCGTCAAAAGTGGGGGCTTCTATTTTAATTAAGGCTTATGACTCACTCATCAAGGTCATTATATGTAGAGTAACTCAGATGATAGTCAAACTAGTGGTGCTTAGGGTGAACTTGCCTACAATAGTTATTCTTGTGATATTTATTAGTCTTTAAGTGCCTAATTCAAGAACTCTCCTGAGGTTCAATTCTTTCATACATGTTGGTCATCTGGGTTTGCAGCTCCCCTCAAATGACCCTAAGAGTATTATTAAGGGTCAAGTCAATGGTAAGTGTAAACTTAAGCTTGGACATTAGATGTTCATGACACAAATGCATGTAACACTAACTTGAAAATGAAATTGAAATCACTTACGATTCTTACAAGTGGGATCACAATATAAAAATAAAACTAATTCCATTTTTTAAAAAAATAAAGCATCCATAAAATTTTAAGCATACAATACTAATCCTAAGACTATGACTAAGATCACAAATGACACTTGCAAGTAAAATGCGATATTAAATTAAAGTTATTAGTTAATTATTTATTTATTTTAGAGACTAAGCAATAACATATTAAACAAGGGAAAATAGCATGAAAACAATGTCAGTCTTCTAAATGCACTCAAGTAGTCCAAACACTATGTTCTAATTTTCCCATAAATTTAGCCAGGCTCAGCAATTAATTAAAAGTATTGGATATTCAATGTAAATGAATAAATAAGCCAAAAGTTAAGGTACCTCAAGTTGCAAGACGGGCTATATTTTCATGCGTAGGCACAAAAGAATAATATCAATGTTAATTCTAGTCAATAAGTGCAAAAAATATATCAGGAACAATGACATTCAATGGTTAAAAGATGTTTGTAGTGGTTTACTGATTAAATTATAATGGGAATATGCTGGAATTTACTACAGATGACATGGAAGTGATGTTAACATGACATGGACCCTTGACGTGGTGATGATGTGGTAGAGACCACTTGTGTGATGATGACATTGCAAAGACCACTAATTTGCCGCTTACATGGTAGAGGTTGATGATATGGCGCTTGCATGATTGAGACTGCAATAGTTGATAATGATTCAACACAAGACCTAATAGATTGATTACTTGTAAAAATAATTAAAAACCTATACTTTGATACCAAAGTTGATGTGAGACAAAAAAAGATTTGAAGATGAAGAAATAAGTTAAGAAGAAAAGGCAAAAAAATGAGAAAAAGATGTTAAAGAAGAGAAAGAATAGGGGTTGCAAAAGTCTGTAACTTTGCAAATTTTATTTATCAAAAATTGCCTCACAAACTAAAAAAGAAATATATAAATAGCATAACCCTAAAACATTTAACTATTGAGCTCAACCTATCAATTAAAATTGTCTAACATAAATAACCCAAATAAATAAAACAAAGACAATGAAATAGACCTAGATGGGCTTAATCTCCTAACCAAAAAGTGACAGACTGAGTCATCCTTTATCGTCTTCGTCCATTTACTCGTGTAATATGCAGTGTGGGTTTGGTGTTCCCACCATCTTTTCTTATATTGGAAAGCAATCCAAGGTAAAATTCAGATTGTGATATCTAGCACTTTAATGTTTGGTTTATTTGGAAGTAGTTTGAGCTATAGGTTACACAATGTAAGGTAGCCCTTCTCCCTTTCTTAAATTCTTATATACTAACTCAGGATTTAAAGTTAATACTAGTTTCCTAACTAGCGCTATGTTACATATTGAATCAAAATCTTGTAGGAATTTTTTTAGCATTGTTATTAAACCTATCACAACGGATCAACTTTAAAAACTCCTAACTTAACTACTTGCCTAGTCCAAATTCCAAATTAAATCGTGCGAGAATTACTTTTACATAACTTAATCAACTTGATGAGTTCAAAAACAATTCAGATGACCGATAAAAAAACATGGTTTGCCTTTAAAAAAATTCAAGATGATATCCTTTTTTTATATATTGAAATGACAACATATTATATTGATTCAAGCTTCATGGCTTAGCCCATTAAACCTGTGACTTGAATTATGGACTCCACTGGGTTTAACAATTTTTTTTTAACAATTTTTCCTTAATGATATGATAATAAAAATAAACGCTCACAAAATTAAACACCAATCAAATATCGGGATATTTATTTGAGATTGCGATAACCTTATAGAAAGCGAATCAAAATAAATAATGAATATCAATTCAAAATCAATCAAATATTAAAGGATAAAATTGAAAAACAAAAAGGTAAAAATAATTTAATTGAAAAAAAAAAGGAAGACTGAATAAAAAAAAAAGAGACTATTTAGCATTGTTATTAAACTCAACCTAGTGAATCAACTTTGAAACATTTCGACCCGACCCTTACTTAACCCGAGTTTAAAGTTAACCTGTATAAAAGTTGATTTTAGGTGATCTAGTTGATTTAACGGATAAAAAAATAACTTTGACGACCAATAAAAGCATGGTTCAGATTTAATTTTTTATTTTTTTCTTAATATTGCGGCAGCATATTGGATCAACCTCAGTTTCACAGCTTAACTCACAAAACCCGCAACCTAAATCATGCACTCCACTAGGTTTAAAAACTTTATTTTTTATTTAATGATATGATAACAACAAAAAATGAAAAAATTAAGCATCAATCAAATGTCGAGATATTTGTTTAAAACTGCGATAACTTAAAAAAAAACAAACTGAAATAAATTATGAATATTAATTCAAAATCAACCAAATGCTAAAGGATAAAATTGATAAAAAGAGAGCAAAAAATAACTCAATTGAAAGGAAAAATTAGAAGATGAAATTAAAAAAAAATATATTTAGTATTGTTATTAAACCCGACCTAATGAATCAACTTTGAAACTTTTCAACCTGACTCATTGCCTAGCCTAAGTTTAAAATTAACCCGCATATGAGTTGATTTTAGATGACCTAGATAATTTGGTAGGTCCAAAGATAATCTGAATAGCTAGTAAAAACATGGTTTAGATTTTAAAAAAAAAAATTCAAGATAACATCTTCTTTTTTTAATATTGAGACAACAACATATTGAATTAATATGGGCTTCACGACTTAACTCGCAAAACCTACGATTTGGATTATGCACTCCACTGGGTTTAAAAACTTTATTTTAAAAAATTATTTTTTATTTAGTGATATGATAACAAAAATAGACGCTTGCAAAAATTGAGCATCAACCAAATATCGAGATATTTGTTAGAAATTACAATAACTTCATAAAAAGACAACCAAAACAAATTATGAATATCAATTCAAAATCAATAAAATGTTGAATGATAAAATTAATTACAAAAAACCAAAAATGATTCAATTGAAAGAAAAAAAAATTGAACATGTAATTGGAAAAAAAAAAACTTTTCGACATTGTTATTAAACCTGATCTAGCAGGTTACTTTCAAATCTTTCAACCCGACTCCTTGCCTAGCTTGAGTTTAAAATAAACCACAGAAGTTGACTTTAGATGATCTAGTTGACTTGATGAATCCAAAAAGCAACCCGGATAATTAGTAAAAACATGATTTGGTTTTAAAAAAAATCAAAATATTTTTTTTTTTAATATTGAGACAGCGACATATTGGATCAACCAGGATTTCGTGACTCAACTTATATAACTCACGACCTAGATTATGCACTCCACTAGGTTTAAAATCTTTGTTTTTTTAAATTGTTTTTTATGTAATGATATGATAATAAAAATAAATGTTTGTGTGAAAATTAAGTACTAGAATGTTTGTTTAAAGCTGCTATAATTTCATAAAAAAATAAATCAAAATAAATTATAAATAATTTAAAATAAATAAAATATTGAAAATGAAAATTGAAAGAAGAAAATTTGGAAGGTAGAATTATAAAAAAAATATTAAAAAAAGGTTGAACAGTGACCGCCATTCAGGTTTTTTAGTTTTTGTTAATTTAACTAGTGGTCATTTCCTTGGGACAGAAACAAAATGGGGTATGAGCATTGGACAAGACGGGACAAATGGCATTGGGCTGTACTCGATAATGTATCGAACTAGACATATACACATGTTTTTTGTCTCGTGTTTAGTTCATTGAACAAGACAATGGTGGATGGATTTTTGCAAAAATTCATTTCGGTCCTCTTAAATTTTTCACCAATTCATTTTAGTCACTACATTTATTTTTAATGATTTTTTAGTCCTTATTTTATTCTGTCCTCTAATTTTTAGTAAGTGAATTTAGTCCCTGAATCACAAAAAAAATCAATTAAACTCCTATATGTAAAAATTCATTCTAATAAAATACAAGTGAAATTGGTCAAACATTAGTCAATCAAATTAAAAAATAAGTGAGTGATAAATAGAATAATGGATGATATAGAAAATTGAGAGAATGATTTTGTCCATGGCATTTGACAAGTTTGATCCACCCCATGGTGGGACGAGAATTTTACCTTCAGGACAACTATGGACAGGACAATGATCCAATATGCACATCAAACACAATGCAACTTGTCTCATCATGTCTAATATAGGCACCAAACATTATCTAACCTGTCCTATTGAATCCAGTTTTGTTCTGTCTAGAGGACCAAATGCATCATCCTAAGAGTTGGTTCAGGTTAAAAACGAAGTTATTACAGCAAGCTCATTCATGATTCTATATTCATACCATTGTATTAATTTAGACATAGTTCAGAGTCAAGATCAGAATACTCTGTTATCCCAGAAAGCAGCTTACCAAAACCAAAGCAACATGGTTTATGGAAAACTTGAGATGCCTCTTTTTTATCTCTGAGAATGACCATTCAAGATGCCTAGTTATCAAAGATTACAACGCCTACCTCTGCAATACATATATTAACAGTTCGATTATGTGAAGTTCTTGTTGTGTCACTATTTTTGGTCAAAAAATGATAATTTCTTTCGCTTTCAACCAAAGAATAGAATTTCATTCTCATTGCTTACAAAATTGAATATTAGTACAAGACACAGATGCCTAAACATATTAGTTTTACAGCTTACCCAGAAGAAGATGAAGCAAAGACATTTAAGTGTCTCTTTGGCTGAGTTTCATGTACAGGCCCTGCAAATAGTGCCACTCCATTAGGACGCATCTTTGCATATATAAGATTAACATTTTACCAAATCATTGTCAAGTTTCCAACTTTTAAATGATTGTGCTTGATGTATGGGATAATTACATCTGTAGTGTGTATTGTTGCTCCAGTAGTCATGCGGATGTTCTGATCAGGAACCAGCTCAAAGTTAATTTTCTGTAGAAAGATTGCAAGTGCAACAATGGCTTCAAGTAAAGCAAACTGGTCACCAACGCATTTACGGGGTCCTCCACTGAAAGGAATGAACCTGTGATGCACAAGTTACTAATTTAGAATGATGCAGGCCAGGATGAGTTAAGGGGAAAAATACACGTTGTTGGACTTTGAGCTTAATAAATAGCCCATTATGTTAACAAAGTTGTACCAAAATCAAAGAAATGATAATACAAAGGAACAAGAAGAAACAAATACCTAAAATCTGTGTTTGATTCATTAGGCACTGGGCCATCCAAGCCAAATCTCTCTGGCACAAACTCTTCTGCTCTCTCCCAGACCTTGTAAATTAAGCACATAAGAAATACCATCAGAAGCCAATTCACACAACAAACACATTCTTGGTTTCCATGAATAATCACGCCAAATAACTATATTCGAATTCAAACAAGCCTATTAGGATGGGCAGTGATCTCAAAATATTGCCATTTGATGTAAAACTGAACAGAAAAGGTGTCAAAATTCAAAAATTCTTTCCATTTGTTTAGAAACTAAATCATAACAGAATTTCCATTTCAGTTCTTAATTATGGTTCAGAATTGTCTTTGAACTCGTACATTTAAGGTAAGATACTGCCAGAGTTGCTTAAGAACTGGCAAATAGAATTTGTTCAATGAAGGAAGCATATTTCCATATGCCTGGGCACATAGTGACAAGATGGCTTGGGTGTCAACACAAGATTCAAAATCTTGCCAATCAGAGTTGCTTAAGAACCAGCAAAGAGAATTTATTCAATGATGAAAGCTTATTTCCACATGCCTTGGCACACATTGACAGGCTTGGGTGTCAATACAAGATTCAAACTCTTACCAATCAATAGTGTACGCTTAAGCAAGCTTATTAGTCGCTTCCTAGCAATTTTGGAAGTGCTGAAAGATTAGAATTTATCCCATCTAAAGTAGCAAATCTAATTATTCAGTCACTAAATAAGTACCTTGATTTTGTCAGGTTTCCAAATTTACAGCAGACAGCAGCGGTCTCTTCATTTAAAACTATTAGCTTAAATTACAAAATTCAACTCAATGTAGGTTTGAAGAGTGCACAAAATATCATAATACCTTGGAGGAGTGATGAATATTGTACACTGAAATCATTATATCTTGTCCAGCATTAACCTTATAATTACCAGGAAGCACATCAGCAACTTGAGCTCTTCTTATCAAGACCTACAAGAGTAACAACATATGATAGAATAATAAAGAGATTGCTGTAATAAACCGTTTGTCTATTTTTGCCAGTCCTGTTACAATTTACTTAAGAAGGAAAGGCAATGCAACCTACCGGAGGATGTGGGTAGAGACGTAGGGACTCATTTATGCAGCGTGTCAAATACTTTAGATCCTTTATATCATCATAGGTAGGAGGCCTTCCCTGTAGTACTCGGTCAACCTCTTCTTGTGCTTTCATCAATGTAGAAGAATCCTGAAAAAAAGTAAATGAAGAACAATGATGTTCAGTAGCATGTGTATTTATATAACAGGCTGAGAAGTTAAAATTAGGGGTTAGGCAAACTATTCCTATTGAAGGTTCTAAAAACTTGAGAAGGTAGATGAAAGGAACAAAAGGCAAGTCACCATTTTCAAATGTAAATGCTAAACAAACTTGTTGCTACATATTAAAGGAACTGCTAGAACACAATTCAGTTTCTGAAAATATATAACTATGAGATGTTCAAGAATGAATCTGACAATCAGAAATAGGAACCTAAGTGAAACAAATGTAGTTCTCACACTATCCAGTTACGTGCAATAAAACAGCCAGACATGTTTTTTATAAACAAACATTAATTCAACTTGTACTATATAATCCCTAAGTGGATTATAACAAGAAACTAAACAGGAACAAATGCTCCGACTTCATAGGTAGCAACAAATTCATAAGACGTTTGACATCACACCTCCATGTAAATAGTGGCATCTAAATATGCAAACAAAATCCACAGATACATCATGCATATAGACCAATGCTTTAACCCAGAATACCTCCCTATCGGATCAAGTTTGCCCAGCCTGTGCCCCACAGAGGGACAAATTAATTCCTAGGTTAAATGGACCAAAACTAGACCATCTAATCTAATGATTTTTGTTCCAAATGGCATAAGGAAAATTAAACTCCATTGGGTGTTTCATTGATCATTTAATATTCACTTCCCATATTAATTAAGACATATGTGCCCCTTTGATAAATGACTGACCAAGGCAACACTCTTTGAACTCCTTTCAGGTCAATGAGCATTCGAGAATAAAAACTTTTGAAAAGGCATTATGCAGAAGAGTACCACATTGGGGGAGGTAACAAGATTTTGGGCCTAAACACTTTTATCCTCACAGTTTCAAGTTCATGAAATAATTGAGCATCACAAGTCATTAGATTTGGTTTGAAGTCTGAAATTGTCATTGATTGAGGGTTTCCAATTTGAATATCAACAAATATTTTCCCATGTAATAAGATAGACTACCTTACTCAGGAGATACAAAGTCCAAGTCAATACTGAACCAGTTGTCTCATGGCCAGCAACCAACATTGACAGTAGGTCATCTCGTAACTGTACACTTGAAACCTGAAAGACATTTGGCCATTAAATTATAATTAAGAAGAAAACTTAAGAAAAGATACTAGAATCCAATATCAGAGGGAGAGAGATCATTCTTCAAAATACAATTCTCTTGCAAATCCATGTATGCAGAAACTTGGAACGATAAGGGCAGACATCCTAATTTTCATGTCAAGAACTATGTGCCAAGGCCAGCATAAATGGCACAGGGCAATGAATTTTTTTTTTTTTTTTGGTTGAACTAGGAGGGTCATGATTCCTCAAGTGGATGTTCCCATTCCAGATCCTAACGGTGATATGCTTCAACTCCCAATTAAGCTATTGTGTTTCAATCCCAACAAACTACAGAGTATGCCATGCAGGAGCATAAAATTTGCAAAGTAATGCAGTAAAATAATGTAGTTTTACAAAAAGGCTTCTTATTTCATGCCAGTCATAATTCTCACAAACTGTACATAATTTATGCACAGAAATTCCTGCTTTATAACTGAGACTTGCATATTATTCTACAATTCCACAATCATGATATATTAATAAACACTAATAAATAAAGAGCAGGAGCAGACCTCTTCCCTGCTGGCGAGCAAAAACCGGAGAATGCTCGGATCATTGTCGTTCACATATTCCTCCTCATTTATTTTCTCACCCTCAATTTCCACAATCTTTTTGCATTTCTCAATAAGTTCCTCAACAGTTTGCCTAATAACCATAACCGCCTTTGCCGCTTTTATTTGCCTCGGTATAATCTTACACAAAGCATCAATCTGCAAACCAACAAAAAATCACAACTTAAAAACTTTAAAAAAAAAAATTGAGAAACACGGAGAATAATGAAGAAACTCATGGATTTGCATGCCTTCCAATATGGCAAAAGGTCAGTGGCACGAGCCTCTGCCTCTTTCAATGCAGTGTAAACAGCATCAATAACAGGACTATCAGTAGTTAATGAATCAAAATTGTAGTTGAATACTGAAAGACCAATGACATCGAGTGTCAATTGAGAAAACTTCTCTTCCATATTTACAGCATTGCCATTCAATGCATCAGCTTGTAACTTCTCCACCAACCTTTCTGCACATTTGCAAAACACCCTTTCAACTATCACTGACAAATACTTCCTGTGCAGTGAAGGCACCACTGCCCTGCGCCTTGCCTACACACCATCACCATAAATAAAGAAAATTCACAACTTCAAGTATTATTACTGATACTGATAATAATTGCCAGCTTAGTTTCATAGGATAAATAATGGGGGGGGGGGGAGGAAGGAAAGAAGATTACAGTCCAAAGTGGGCCCTCGGCGATAGCAAAACCGGAGCCGAAGAGAAACTCAGAGACTTCAGCAACAAGGCCTTTGGCATACTTAGTACCATAATTTTTTAAAACATGTTTAGCAATAGCAGGGTCACTAACTATAACGAAATTTCTAGGGCCAGCAGCGAGACGGTAAATGGGCCCATAATCATTCATCCATTTAAACAAAGGGAGAAACAAAGCACCACCTAAAAGATCAGACACATCTTCAAGCTTAGCACTGGCAATGGGAATCCCTGAATCATCGTTTCGGCCTAAGGATAAGGAGCGAGTGAGGGACGTTAGCCAGTCTGGGCTGACCCAAGAGGTTTGTTTTTGGGTTTCGTCGTCTAAAGAAGATTTGATGGACAGAAACCGAGGTTTTGGAGGGAGAGTGGTGGTGGAGATGGGTTTGTACTTGTAGAGAGGATGAAGAGAGGAGACGGAGAAGGTGAGTGACATCGTTTTGGTCTCTTTCTCTCTCCCTCTCTTGTTTCCCTGTTTGTCTGATTAAGTTTTGCAGCTAAAACACTGTGGCTACTCTGTTCCTTTTTTTTTCTTCGTTGAATGTGGACTACCGACTACGAGCTCCAGTATAGAAGATGATGATGCGATATGATATTCTCATTTATTTGTTTTTTAAATAATATTATATGTAACGGGCTTGGGCCATTACATCCGTTTAGAAGTCATGGCTTGTAGCTTCGAGTATGTGTCTTGATTTTCCAGCATTCAAAGAACCTTCTATAAATGAAGTAGAAGCTTCTCTTTTCGTTGATGTGCAGTCCAGCCACTGCCCAAGCAACATCCTGCGGAACTGAGCCTCAGTCTTTCGATACAAGTTATCTAACAAACCCACCATCAATGCCAGCAACAATGGCATCCCCTGCTTCAACTAGAAGTGACATTATAAGGTATGGGGTTAGCTGCCAAGTGGCTAGAACAACTCTGAATTTGTTGTTTTTACATTTCATAAGTATTTTAAAAAAATTAAAATTTTTTATTTTTTCTTTATATTATATTACTATTTTTTAATGTTTTTAGATCAATATATTAATATTAAAAATATTTTAAAAAAAAAAACTTATTGAGATGTATTTTCAAATAAAAAATATTTAAAAAAACAAGGAGATGGTGATGGAGTAAGGTCTCAGTGGGCAGTATTTTTCGAGGAATTGAAAAATGTAAGGAAATGAGAAAAACTGAATAGAATTGATGGTTTTTAAGTTCAGTGACATGGAGTATAGAATGATGATAAAGCATATTAATTAATGATACCAATAGGACTTTACTTGAGCATTTGAAAGTAGACTTGAGAAGATTGCTCGTGTACAAGAATACAAAAATCCTAAGATAGTATTGGATCAGCCTAATACAACATATGATTATAGATTATAATTTTGCAGATTTACAAAGCCGAAAAGCTAACCTCAAGAAAACATTAACCACATCATAAAATTTGACTCAACTACGTCACGACATCTTTTCACAGCCTGAGGTAATCTCATAAAGCCAGGTTTTGGATTGCCATTTCTTTAAGGGATGTCACCAATCTTCGAAACACCTTCAGATTGTGGCCGACCTTATCCTGCAAAACCAAGCAAGCACATCGGTGCCGATTGCAAAAGACCAGAATCAAGATCAAATTCCTAAATAGTTAACGACACCACAGACGCTAAATACTTCAACACCAGGGATGCAACTATTTACTTCATTTTAACTAAAACCAATGATGAGTACATAGTTTACGCTGAGATTTGTCACACTTTTCCGAGTGAAAATTGTTGCACTACACACGTTTGCCACAGATGAAAAACACCCACAAAGGTTCTTACAAGTACTTCATTTGCATCACAAGCAAGTTGATATTACGACAACAAGAAATCCACAGACTCCAACAAGGAAAGAAGAATCCTTTTTCTTGTGAAGTACAATTATTGTAGAGTAATTTTATGGTGCTTAGAAAGTAACAAATGGTATACTATTAGTTATTTTCTAGGAGTCCACTTTGAAGAAAGAGACAGATATGGGTCATAGATTTTATTCTCTCTCCTTGTGTTTCTCTTTTTCTTTAAATTGGACTCTAAGAAGTAACTACTAGAATGCACTACTTATTCACTAAGCATCATAAAATTTTCTGTTATTATACAACAAGAGAGAAGAATCACAAAAACATGGTGGCTAAAATGGAAAAGATGTTTACAAAAAGAATTTTAAATAAAGAATTTAAATTTCAAACATATCATCAAGCAGTTAAGTTAAAATCATTATTAGGAATGCCTAGTGTATAATTTTAAATTTCCAATTCAAATTTAAAACTACCAAATTAGTTTCAATTTATCTATTTAATAAGAAATTAGCAGGAACAAGGTTAGGGATGCACAAGCACAACAAAGAATTATTCATAGAATAAGCATAAGTTATTTGACCGCTTTGAATCCACTAGTTTTGAATGAGGTCCTTGATAGCATGACTAGTATATATAGCACTTACTTAAAGAGAAATTAGAACAGAAAATTGTGATGAGATATTATTTATGGTTTTGCTAGCAGATAAAGGCAAGATAGAGATGCTATCCCTAGGTCTTTTCCAACATAACTTGAATATTTCTATGTTACACTTGTTTAACAACACAAAAAAAAAATATAGTCGAACTACTAAATACAGAATCATTAGTAGAAAATATAAACAAGTGAAATGTAAAGTTAGAAATACAGGTAAATATATGAGATTAAGTATTGTTTTGTCATAAAAATGTACCCAAGTTACAAAAACTACCGTAACTTGAAGTCACTATAGCGAGCAACTTATCCTTTCATAGTGGAGCGAAACTAAGTGGGCCAATTGCCCCTTGAAGCAGGTGAAAAAAGGTTAGTTTTGTATAAGTTATTCAACTCTACAATTCAGGGTATTGCTGTAATTTCAAGATACATTCCAAATTCTCCTAGAACATGGCTTTTAACATATGAAAGTGTCTTGTTAGTTCTTAATTAAGCAGGGAAAATATATTTACGCTAGAGGTGACATTAATTGAATTATTTGAAAAATCTGTAAAAACCAATTAGAAAGTAACTGAATCAAATGGTTTTCTTAAAACTTTTTAGAAAAAATCAATTATAATTTTTTTTAAAAAAATTGGTTCAGTTCTGCTCGGTTTTTGTTTCAAAGTTTAGAAACTAAAAAATCCAAAGTAAACTGAAAAAACCCATTGTAAACTCAAGGCCTAATATGAAATAAAAGCTCATTAAATCAAAACCTGTCAAAAATAGCACAACTAAAAGGTCCATGAATTAAATTGGATTTATTTAGTTTTTAAAAATGTAAAACCAAACCAATCAATGCAAAATTGAGTTTTGAAAAAAATCAAAGGCTTAAATTGGTTTGGTTCTGTGCAAATTTAGTTGAATTTCTCATCTAAACCAAACCGTTTAAATTAGCGATCACCCCTAATTTATGCTCTTCTTTTTTAAGAGTATTCTAATCCAACTACATAAAGCTTTTATAATACTTTATTTCAGAAATAAGAATTTATGAATAAAATTTAGGTTGCATGATGCAATTCCTAAGAATTCAATTCCTAAGATGTGATGCCTTAGGTTTCTTGGTGTGATCCTAGAAAACTCACCAGTGTCACTAGTAGCTCGAGCAAGTTTTTCCCTAATTCAAATTTTTTTAAAAACATCCCTTTATTCTTTATTAATCTAAACCATTAAAATCCCCAGATTTTCAAAGCTCTGGCCCATCATAAAACGCTTGTAGGACAGAAATTCAAGTCTGTCATGATTCATTTCCCTTCTCAAAAACCTAGCTCAACCCCTGATTGTACCAAACAATCAATCCATTAGATTTACTAATTTATCTCTAACACTTTTGATGCCATGATTCAAAAGGTATCACTACACATATCTCAGTAATTATTTTGACTGGCTATAAGCAGTAAGCAGAAATTAAGTACCATACCTCACTCAACAGTTCAAGTCGTTCTAACGTGGGAACCAACATCCCGCACATCCAAGATAGATCCTGTCTGGGGTCAGAGTGTGTGCCAAATGTAACTGCTTTTGTAGCTCCACTATTATCAGATGCCATGGACCTGCCAAGAAAACAAAAGATCACAGGGCAGATAAATTTTAACAGCTATACCTCATCTACTAATGAACTCACCTTGGATCCCCAAAGCAATAGGTACTTTAGTTTATTTTTTTGGTAATTTGGATATCTTCAGTTTGGTTTTGAAAAACCGAATAAAACAGAATGACCAACAGAAATTTTAATTATTTTTTCATATTGCATTATACACAATTTTCATACACAGATGAATTGGTGGAGACGCAAAAAAACTGAAGCTTTATAATCTTTTCACTTATTTGGTTTTTATCTAAAACTCAGCCTTGTTCAAGTCATCAATACATGAAAATTTCATAAGAAAAACCTAATTACAATTACAGATACCAAACCAATACAATGCTTGGTTGTAGTAAAACAGAGGGTGCAATATATTACAGCAACATTTAAAAACATCCAACATCCAACAACCAGATCTAAATAGCAGGGAGAGGGGTCAAGAAAGGAAAGGAAAATAAAGTTAAAGAATAAAGATGACGCACCCTTCACGAAAATGGACAAGGATGATATCCAGCACATGTTCTGCAAGTGGAAGTAACAATGTAATTAGCTGATCTCTTTCGCCAGCTACACGGGACATTTCCATCATTGCGATATACCTCCTGCAAAAATAAGAGAATCAGGCATAAAGCAAGATAATGTTTGTCAAAAGAATATGATTGATTAGTTACACTTCAACATTATGGTTTCATGAGAATCCAACATGAAGATTTTCAAAGAACAAAGAAAACAGCTGGGAGGTTGAGGAAGTGACAATGATCCCTTCCATGCTCAGACACCAATCCCTTGATTGCAATAAATGGAGGCTAAACCATGGTTGTCAATCTCATTCTGTACTTGAAAAAAAAATGATCGGTAGTCCAGGTTCACAACCTAGCATCCAAAGAGTAATGGCTTTAAAAAGATCAACATCGTGGGATGATGGCCGTGGCAAGCTGGTGGTATAATGCCAACGTAACGTCATGTAATTGGGCTAAATCTACTAATTACAAACCATTGATGAATGCTTTTAAAAGAAATTGGATCTGGTTTTAAGAGACCATGCTACCATGATTTGAGGGGGCACTTTTGATACTATTATTTACATTCAAGAATAGCTTTTAGGGATCAACAACCACCGGAAAGTCTATGAACATTTTTAAAATAATTTAACCAATTTATAATTTCCTTGTTGATTGTTCACAAGGATTAATTAATACTTATGGCCTAAAGATTAGATAAAGAGGTAATGCTTCAATTTTTAGATGTTGCTAGGTAAAAAGGCATAACAAATTTCAAATATAATCTAGCATGGGTCTTATCTTTGAAGAGGAAAGATTTCACCAACAAGGGAGATTCTGAGGCATCCAACATAACAAGTAATGAGTTTAAGAATGAGTTTATCAAATGCTTATTTTAGCAAATGGATAGAGTCAAGCCATGCTTCACATTAGAAAAGAAATAGCAGCAACGACCTTGCATAATAATCATATAATCAAGGTTAGTGAGCCACTTGGGCAAGTTGCTAATTGCCATATAATGGAGAAAGACTATTGACAGGTTATTTGTTTGAAAAAAATTAGATAAAGCAAGAAAGGTAGTCAAAAAAGGTAATTCCACCCTCACAAGTCTGGATTAGCAACACTTCCTATTCAGACAGCAACAACCATATTCATGCCCTCTAGTAGAAAACAATGAAATTCACTTGGCTGAGCCCTTATAATTTGGACATGAGAGAGATCAAGCCACGCATGACATCATTATAGACATGAGTTGGCAATCCTTCATTCCAGAGATGATAAAGAAGGCTTCCTTTTTTATGACAT
Organism: Populus trichocarpa; assembly: GCF_000002775.5. Taxonomy (NCBI): domain Eukaryota; kingdom Viridiplantae; phylum Streptophyta; class Magnoliopsida; order Malpighiales; family Salicaceae; genus Populus; species Populus trichocarpa. The sequence goes on along the minus strand of NC_037290.2, from coordinate 9,443,089 downwards.
GGTGGTAACAAGAAAAGGATTTGGAAGCCTATAACAAGGGTAGGCATAGAAGAGTATGTTGACATTGGAGATGGCAGTGGTTTTGATTTTGTGGGTGATTGAGAATAAAGTAAGACTTTTAGAATTAGCATTTGATTATTTAGTTTTACATGATTATTTAAGATTTTTTTTACATGATTATTTAAGATTTTAATTACTTTAGATAATTATATACAAGTTTTTACATGGTAGTTATAGTAACACTTGATAAGGAGCTTAGATTTATATCCTATTAGTAACTTTCTTTTGGGTTCGTTTTTTCTAATACTATTGGGTTAGGTTTTCAAACTTTCTATTTGTTTTGGTACCTATAAATAGTATCCTAGTTAGAAACTCGAGAAGGCTATGAATTTTCATCAATCAAATAAATTGATCCTTTTGGATTGTCATGTGTTGTTTTGGTCAAAATCAGGTTCTACATCAATTAGTATCGAAGAGTTTTGAAAGAGCTCTACAGTCTATATCTTCTCAACCATGTTATTATTTGCAACTTCAATTTCACCACCAAATCTAGTCCCAAGAGTTTCTTTGTTATTTCTGGTTAAAATCAATGAGACATTTTAATTTGCATTGAATAACAAATAGCACAGGAAAAAAGTTCTGAAAGAAAGCTGTTGGGATTACTGCCAGGTGCCAGCATATCATAATGAGAAATTGCACGCTCATATTATAACAAATTGGTTCTGCCAACTTGTAAGAAGTCGAATACTACTATCATATTTAAACACACGTCAAAATAATCTTGTCTCTACAAACATATGGCATCATTCTTCGCAGTTGGGAAAGAGATTTTTCTTAAAAATCATGGCCTCTGATTTAATGCAATGAGAAAGCACTGCCCAGAATCAGCAACCAAGCACAAATTCTACAGTCTGAAGATTTTTTTCTCAGTTTGATACCTAATGTTGCTGCTCCATGTCCAGAGTCACTAGGTGTTACCACAGCTGCTGTTTCTTTTTTTGTCTTTCTTCTAGGAAGTTGGAAGTCAACCTGATTCCTGGCTTTCTATTATAGAGAAATTATGAGTTTAGTGGCGGTGTATAAATCAAATATCGCTGCTTGAATATTTTTTCCACGGTTGGTTAAGGAAGACTGTCCTTGATTTGCTTTGCTGAACTTCCAGATTTGGGATCGTCACTTGCTACACTTTTAATTTCAAGTCTCACAGTACCAAATGGTTGCTTAATACTAAAATGCTGAAGGCTAGGTCCATCTCTAGACTTCAGAGGTCCTACTTTGCTGACTATGTTTGATAGTGATCTTTTTTATTTATCAGTAATGTAATATATGCATGCTTGTATACATTGAAAATGCAAACGAAAAGACTTAAAGAAAGTTTTGGTCAAAAGACTAGTTTCACATGTTGATATAGAAAGATGATATGATAGATAAAATGAAGATAGGCAAAAACATAACTTAAACGAATCAAACTAGGATTAAACATAATAATGAAGTGAAGAAAATCAGAACAAGTACCTCTTCTGTATGTCATCGGATGAAGAAACAGACTCTTGCATAACACACATGTTGATAATTTCATCCACCTCCTGCCTTGACAGTTCATTTATATCTTGAATCTGCAAACCCAAATAAAGTTACTTTTTAACTGAACATAATAAGAAATGAACAAAAGGAGGAAAAACCAACAAAAATGGGAAAATATTTTAACATATGTAATGATTATAACACCTTATTAAGAAGTAAGGATTTCTCCTCAGCAGCCATTTCAAGGGAAGTTGCAACTGAACGGAGGAGAGAGTCAAGTAACATCAATGTGGGCTGCTGCAGCATAGCAGGGGAATGGTAATCTATGGAGCTGTCTGAGACCTGTCACAATCACAACTCATATGGCCATATGGGAAATATCTCCTTATTCACTGGGAAAAGTAGTACTGTATTTCATCACAAATGACTAGCTCCACATTCATAAATATACCTGGAGTCTCAGAGACATTTTTGTGACTAAGAAATATAGGTAAGAGCCCAGACTGAAGCATAGCCGAAACGAGTTCAGTTCTACCTTGCTTTTATTCTGATTTTTTCAAAAGAAACAATTGAAATGTTGATAAAATAAAGACATATATAACATGATATATATATATATATATATATAGATATATATATATATATATTTGTTTCAAATAGTGGTTCTAAAAGAGACCTGAGATACCTCAGAAGATTGGGCCAATTTACCAACAGTAGGAGCTCCAGAGTCACAAGAAAAAAGAGCACGCATCATACTGAAAAGACCTTGAACAAAACCAAACTCGTCACTCTCTTCATAGGGCCATACCTGCAGGGGGAAAAATGGAGTTGTGCATAACCAAATAAAGATTTTTCTTCTTTTTACTTTTTGAGCATACCAAATAAAAAGAAAACTAGCTGGTAAAACAAATGGAAAAAAATCATCCAATATGACAATGAGGAGATGGATTAATTATTTATTTATCTTAATTCAATTACTAGGTTACAACATGGGATAACATCTAAACCATTCCCCTGCCTTACCCATCTCATCCAAAGTACAATCAGTATCCTAGTCACTTCAGATAATACTACATGATCTTACTAGCTAAACTAGCAGGCAACCACAAGCAAATTGTCTTGTTATAGAGCACATTTTACAACCCTTTCAAGGCACAAATAAATTTTCCCCAACCACAACATAGTTCAATGCTCAACTGCCACCGCATTGCCTAGAGCTTGCAGTACCTAGAGCTGAAAAGATACCCACCTTGTATTAATATCTTATAATACCATTACCGCCAAGAGTTTACCTTACAAAGTATGCCAACAACAAGATTGATCTGCTCCACAGTCAATTCATCAGCTGTGGAAATATCTTCACGAAGAATTTGATCAAACAGCATCTGATGTCCTTTTACAAAATCTATAACTTCACGAACAATTTTATTCTTCACCTATTACACATAGAAAAGGACGTAAAAGATGAAGAATGTTAAGTGCGAATTGGACCCAAATATGGAAAGAAAAAGGAAAGTTAGCCCTGACCACGATAGCCATAAAACTGAAAGCTTGGACATGAGCCTTGATGAGCAACATTGATGGCAAAATGAGAAGAAATTGCAACGACGACTTTGTGGCAAATCTTGGTATAACACTAATTGTTCAACAGTGATAATTTCAGAGTGACAAATGAGACAAATTGCTAAAGAGCTTGGTGTTCTTTCTGTATATTTATTTATCTTATTGAAGAAGCTTAACAGTAGATTGTCATGATTGTTTAACAAATGAACAAGGAGTAACCCATCACTTTTAAGGCAGATGTACACGCTCATGAATAATCTGTCTTAAGGTTGCTCATAGGCTTGTTTGAAGTGTTGGTAAGACCTACATTGGTATTGACTAGACTATTCACTCTTTTTTCTCCAGAATTAAGAGTCTATTTTTGAACAACAAGAAGAATGCACTAAATGCTCAGACTTTCACTTAACTTCAAATGCCAATATTGCCCTGGACCTTATTATCCTTTCACTAAATGCTCAAACAAGAAGAATGTTTTTTTATTGTTCATTTAACAAGTACACATAGCAATGTAAGAGCAAAATAGACAGTTGAATCTACATTTGTTTGTTGACTTCCTTTTCTGAGACAAAGAAAATAACGAATATGGCAGTCTTTGTTGCATAGAGGGAGTAATAAGGATTTTTCTGCAAATGAAAACTACAGGGATGGTTTTAAATAATAACCCTTATTTAACAGAACTGGGAAACATATTACTGTTACTCGGCATTATACTGCTGTTAATGGTGATTTACAACTAGAACAACTATAACACCCTTATATAACAATAATGGTTGTTATAGTGAAAATAACAGGCCAATAACAGCCTGCTTACTAATATGATTTTTTGATTGTTTGTATTCCTTTGATAGTTCTAATGTACTGTTTAGATGGCATTTAACTACTAGAAAAGCATGCATATTGAAACCATTATTTAACACCTGTGAAATCCATAATCTGCAACCACAATTTAAAATTATGGCTATAAGTTTAAAGCTACAGGCAACAGAAAAGGGACCAGTTTCATTAAAGAGACATGTTTAGTTAGACAAGTAATTTCAGAAATTATTAAACCTAAATGATCTATTATGAACTCCAAAAGAAAAGGTCCCTATTCAACTGTCCAAGAATAATTCCAAAAATATAATCTAAATTGTGAAATCAATTTTACTAAATTCAATTTAATTGTAATGAGAATCTATTCCAAACAGGGTGTGAAGATGGCTTCAGCCTGGCCCAAAAAGATTGTCAATTCAAGAGTATGTAATTGAGAATTATATACTTTTGAAGGGGCAATCTTCATTGAGAATTACTAAAAACTTTAAAAAGAACCACAATTTTCATTTGCAAGTATCGCTATATGTGGGAAATAAAAAAATTATTTAACAAAATAGGAAAAGAAAAGGTTATAATGTTTTAGATGTAAGAAATGATTCAATAAGAAAGAAATAACCAAAACCAAGAAAGAAGGCTAACCTCGAATATATCAGATGTATCAACCAATGACGTCAAAGAAAACAACAATCTCAACATAGGTGTTACAATCATGCATTGTTTGTCAAAATCTACAGAAACATCTCGACGAAGCTTTCGGTCAAACCGCCTCAAACATCCCTATAATCCAGCTTAAGTTTAGCTTTGTGAAAGTAAGAGCAAACAAATGACTTGAGAGCAGATGGATAATATTATCACCTGTAAACTGACTGCCCTGCATGATGCAAGATGCTCCAAGGCACCCATGGAAAACAAAACCTGGGCCCCAGATTTCCCATATTTGTAGCTAATCCTCAACAGTAATGCCAATTCAGCCTCAAGGGTACTTGCCCGCTGCAATGAATCCAATGAATGCCCGCCATCCTGAATTAAAAAACAATATGGCATGGTACATGAAAACACATTAATGCAATATGTGCACAAGGATACATAAAAAGGGAAAAAAGAAACCTAAACTCTGGAGCATGCTGTATTAGGTGGCTCTCATAATTCTACCCTAGTAAAGAAAATTAAACATCCTTCCAAATTAACATAATAGAAAAATATGTTGAAAGAGCAAAGACTCATGAACCTGGAAAGAAGGGGGAGTGAATAAAAGCACTGTGTTTTTCTCCATTACAGATCTAGTAGGGCATGTGAAAGTACTAAGCATGTTAAAGTTTCTTTAGTTTGTCATTTTCTTTTCATTGATACATGTGTGTGGATGCAATTGTCTGGTCAATTTGTAAATGTTTTTCTGTTACCTAGTGAAACTGTAACAATTGCAACTCTTGACAGCATCTACTTCATCAAAAAGCAGACTATTTAACCAATCCAAAAAGTATTTAGGAGGGACTCGCAATTGTTTTGGCCTGAGTCTAGCATTGGGTGAAGACTTGTCTACATGAACATAACAGGTGCAAGTAGGTTGGGAGAGATTAATTGTGTTGTGGGAGCCACATTCACGATTGTCTATATGATGCAGGAGATTTTTCCTTTGATCTAACCGTTGTATAGGGCTGAAATTTAATTAGGAGATTCTAAAGGTTCAATTTCGTATAGAGTTAAGATTTTGTAACAATCAGAAATCGGAAGGCCTTCTGATAATGCCTAGAAGTGATTGTTCGAGATTTGCTAAAAAATTTTCCAATTGGTTTAGGATTCTTTTTTCTATTTGGTTTAGAACTCATCTATTATTTTTTCAATTTTGTATATGATGTTTTTTTAGTATAACTAGAGTTATTTAGCTTGTATTTCAGCAGACTACTTGAAAAGAAAATATCTAGTAATAAAATTTTAAATTAGAATTTACGTGCGACTCCTATTCAGCATAACTTTGTGTTCTTGTGCTTCTTGTTTTTCTTGTGTTGCTTCCGTCTACGTTAGTTGGTCTTAGAGTCTAGGAATCTTAGGTTATTGCTTGTTGTGTGAAGCAATCCTAGGTATTTTGTTTCATGTGTGCTGCTAAATAATCATGGCTGGAAAAAATCACAAAGCAGAGCGTGTTCAACAAAAGGGGATGAGAAGGTTCCCCGTTGGGAGAGAAATGTTCAGCAGCTAATGATAAAAAACATGCATAGACAGATTGTAAAATTAAAAAGATGTGTTCATGAACCAACGATAGAAGATATACGGAAATAGATTGCAAAATTAACTCAACAGTTGATAGAATTGAGGAGTTCAAGGAATCTTGAGAAGTGATCATGAATCCATGACTTGTTTTGATAACTTGTTTCAGAAACATGAGCAGAGAAAACGGCTTCTTGATAAGGATGAGTATCGTGAAGATTTTTGGTGATTTCATTTATCATAAGATAGATGTGGATTGATATTTTTCATCAATTTATGATATTTATTTCGATGACGATTATGTTGATGATAATATCATCAATAATTACAATAATACAATTGACGATATCATTGATGATGTCTTGGGTTGAATGCAAAGAAAACATAGGTGTTTGAGGGAAGAAAAAAAATTATTTAAATTATGTTAATATTTTTTATTACAAGGTTAATGTAATCACAAATGTAAATATATTCAAGGGTTATGTGCTTACAACAAATATTAGTGAAACAAATTTGATGTTTGGAATTCATTACTTTAGAAACACAATGGAAGGGAAATGATTTGTCAAGTTTTATTTATTATACAAATTTTAAGATGAATGGATTGAAGTTAATGTCTAAAAAATTGTTATATACTTGAAGAGAAGGAAAGAAAAGGGGCTGGAGAGTCTTTGATTGAAGATCTACGAGATCAAGACGAGTAATTTGAACTCGATGCACAAGATTTCTTTCCAACCCATAAAGACTGATGCACAAGATTTTTTCATAACACATAGTTTTATGTTATTGGACATAACTTTTGATATGACCGTTAGATCGAGCTAAAATTTTGTTTGAGATTATAAAGGTTTTGTTTCCTATAGGATTAAATTTTTTTAGCAATCAAAGATCAAAAAGGTCTTTCGATAATGCCCAAAAGTTATTATTCAAAATTTGTTATTTTTTCCTAGTTGGTTTAGGTTTTTTCAGCAGAATACATGAAGAGAAAATATTCATTAATAAAATTTTGAATTAAAGTGTGTTATCCCTATTTGGCATAACTATGTGTTCTTATGCTCATTGTCTTTCTTATGTTGTTTCCATCTATATCACTATATGCTTGTAAAGTTATATAAGAAACAAGACCAAGATGAAATTAGAAGAGCTTAATATTTATTATAACAAAAACAAAAAAAGTGCTCTCTTTCGCACATGAAAATTAAAAACAAATAGGTCTTTCATCTTTTTTCAAAAAGAAGAAACATTAATCAGGATGACACGTCCTTCACAAAACAAAATAAAGAACCAGCATAAAAAAAAACTAGAAAATAATAGCTAAAAAAAGCCTTTAAATGCTCAAAAGAGAAGTCCCCAAGTTCTTACAAAACACCTATAAAGATGGAAAAACAAATCTATCTCACATCGGATTTAATCTAAGACTACCCATTTATCTATTGCTTTTCCAAAAAGTCACTACAAGGAGTGAAAAAAAATCTCCTAAAAAGTTTTGTATCTATTCCTCTTCATATCACCTCGGGTGAATCAACTTCGAATAACCCAAAATCTTATCATAAATTCCTGCTTCAGCTCCAAATATCCAATGTTACAAGGCAATGCATAAAAAGTAGCTTTGTGTATCCACCTATTAAAGCACATCACAACATACCACGAATAATGCTCTTGAGGTCTCCTCACCTATAAGTAGTCATTGGTGCTACTCCCGTTGAGAATGTTTTAGTCTTAAAAGTAACCTTATCTCTCCAAATAAAATTGCACATGTAGCTAACATAACCCAATAGTCTCTGTCATGTTGGCAAGAAACGATTTGCCTTAAAAACTACCAAAATCCCTTTTAAGCATGCTCTCTCTTATCAGTTCAATATTCCTTATCAGATTAGTAGGAAGCAATATTACAAGCTCTTGAGCTTATCTACAATTTTAAATCCTATAAGAACTAGAAGTTCCAGAATTTTTACCTTCCTATGATGAAAAAGAAAGAGGGGCACATCATGTAAAGAGGAGATACAATAAAAGTACAAAGGTGCAGTTCAAAAAGGAAGAATCCTAAAATGGAAATGATGAACAATTCAAGAAGAGGGAATCACACCACCTTATGAATCTTTCATTATGACAGAACACCTCCATAAGGAATGATGACAGAACACCTCAACATTTTTCATAACAACTTGTTTTTCAACACCTCTAGAACACTCTTTAAGTGCTCGATATGATTTATTTTAATATTTGTATCCCACGATGATTTCATTGACAACGCGACTATCAACACGCATACACCAACTACCATCCTTTTTTGGTATCAGTAAAATAGGGACAACACATGGACTTAAGCTCTCTTGAATCATCTCTTTCTTCAACAATTCTTCTATTTTCTCCCTCTAGATCTCACCTACTTTTGAACTCATTCTGTAATATGATAAATTCGAAAGGCTTGCCCCTAGTATCAAGTCAATCAGGTGTTGAATATCACGCATAGGAGGAACAATTAAAATATCTACTTCCTTCGTCTCCTTTAAAATGTTTCAATTTCCGACAAAGATTGGTTAATAGTAAAGAATACCTTTCCTCCAGCCTTACAGGGTTTTGGTTGGGAATTCCCCTTCAAAGGCATCGAAGTAAAACTAATCTCATCATTATCAAATCTATAGATGTTTTCTTGTCCCCCATACCATGCATTCACATTATATTGTCATGGCCTACCAAATAACAAGTTACAAGTATTCATGTCAACTAATCACAGTAAACTTCATACTTATACTTGCCTATGGAAAAAGAAACTTTACATCTTTCAGTTACTACTATCTTTGTTCTCTTTTTAATTGAACCTATAGTGTAAGGTTTAGGATATTTTTTAATATTCAAACTCAATTTAACAGCGGTTTCCCTACCAATAATATTCTCGCAGCTACCATTATCAAAAATTCATTGGTTTATTGTGCACCTAGTACAAAAAAGTTTGTGTCGTGTCTCATCATCAGCTTTTGGTGTGAGCATCAATCGCCTCACCACAAAAACCTAACCATCTTCATCCTCATACTCACCCTCATCATCAGGTTCACAACACTCCTCCAGATACAATTTTGTACCTTCTTTACACTCTCCATCCATATGATCAACCATGTTTATAGGCCTCCTCTGAGATCATACATTTGGATTTATGCCCTTCCTGACTGCATCTATAACACTTTATTGGAGGTGCGTGGCACCAAGATTATCTCTTCTGGTTATTCATGTTAGGAATTGCTTGAGGCCTTATTTATCATAGCCAAAGTCAGCAATAACTGGTTTGGATTTACTATTTGTCTGTGGCAGCTTACCCTTCTCAGCAGGTGTAATTCGAGGCTCTGTTGTAGAAACCCTCCTTTTATAATCAAATCTCGTATTGGTTCTAACCCGCATCAACATCTCTGCCTTAAAGCCATATTTCATGCATCAGTAACATTCAACAACATCTGAAGCCTAATTCTATCTCTAATGGCAGGTTTCAGTCTCTGCATATCTAGCAACTTGTTGCCCATCAGTTTCATGCATGTTATTCTTCTCAGCTAGGCGTAAAAATTCCGTTGTATATTGATGCAAAGTTCAAGAACCTTGGGAACACTTTTCATACTGATGGAACAAAATCTTATCATAATTAAGGGGCCAAAATCTATCTCCCAACAACTGCTTCATTCATTCCCAAGTCTTAATAGGTCTTCTACCTCTCGCCATTTAGTATCCAATAACATATCCCACTACACTAAGACCTCATGCAACAATTTAAACCCTACATTTTTTACCATTCTCGATCTAAAATTCTCATATACGCATAAAATTGATCACATTCAACTAACCAATCAAGAAACCCCTATGCTCCTAAATCACAACCAAAAGAAGAAATTTCACCCTCCACACGATAATCTTGTTCATAATTATTCCTTGCCTCGATCTTCTTCACCAGATGAATACTCGTCGTCATATTGACCACGAGGATTTGCATGAACTAGTTCAATGAAAGGTTGGCCACGGGCGTCATCCCCAGCGCATGCCTCTCTTCTTCCCCAATTCATGTTTACGAGCAACCATAGTGCCTCAAACCTGGTTGTAAAATCAAGATTGATGTCATCAAACCCAATTTGCATTCGTCCCTCTAAAGCTACTATCGCTACTTAAAGGTGATCTAGTTGATCCCAAACAGGTTACATCCCTTAATCACCGTCACAGAGATGGTTGGCATCAACTACTTCATAATTCTCTTCATAATTCACAATCGATCCAAATATTGACCCACTTTGAGACCACCTAATGTAGTGTATAGCGAAGATAAAACTAGGGTTCTTAAACCCTAAGGTTACAGACCAAACTGTAGAGAAAGGATTCATAATTAATACTTAATTAATAAAATTCATTTAGCATTAGGATTGCTAAATAGTAAAATACTAATTAAATTAAAAGTCATGAGCTAAATAAAAAATAATAATTAAAATTCAAAATTAACAAGAAAAATAATTAAAACAGGAAATTGTAACTTTAGGCCTTATATCATGTTTCCGAGTTTCTCTGCGAATTTCTTTTCTAGCTTGGTCTTGTCAATTAGAGCCATAAATTCATGGGATAATTGTTCTACGTCAACCTTGTATTTGGATTTCTTTTTTCTATTTAAATTAGGACTTTCAATGTAATTAGAATTTTACTATATAGAAATCCTAATGCTAGATAAATTTTATTAGGATTTTATAAGTTAGGTAAGTTTTAATTAAGAATCATTTACTATAAAGGATTTTAGGTCTAAAACTAATATAAATAGAATATCTAGTTTATTTTAAGAACATTCAAATTCAGACTATTATTTAGATTTTTATAAAATATCAGATATTTTCCTTTTAATCCTCCACGGTGTTAGGACTCTAACTTTAGGACTTGATAACACTAACTTTTATCCACGTTATATGTTGCGTCAAACTCTATGCTAATGAGTTTGGTTCAAGGGAAATCTCCATATACAAATGTAGATGCCTAGTTCTTGATGCAGACCCAAACAATGAACAAAGCAGCAAGAATACCTATAAGAACCAATTCTCTAATTCAAGTTTATTTGATTGATCAAATCTTCAAAACCGCTCTTAAATGTTTAACTTGGAAGCTATAAATCGCAACCAAAAAAAATAAGGAGATCAGGAAAAACTGAATCTAATAGGAACAAGAAATTTCAATGGTAGGAAAACTGATATTCCTATACACTGCTAAAATCAAGGATAATCATATAAATTAAATAAATCAGATTATAATTCTCAAAGTCATTCATTCTCCATCCATTATGGTCCCAACAACGTTGGGACTTGAGAAGAAAATTTTGGAGAGAGTCATACCCTTTACCATTTTGCCTGAAATAACTAACACGACCCTGCACCCTCGTGGTTGCAAGCCCTAGAGTTTTACTGTCAATAACCCCCCCCCCCTCAATCTATGTGAAAAACATGCCAAAAATTAATGAACTAAAATTTCATATTTTGATTAACAAAGTCATTAATACTAACCAAAGAGTGGAGAAAACAAATTTGTAACAGCTGGGAGTAAGAAATTTTTCAAGTTTTCATTCCATACATGAACTAAGACAGAAATAGCAAAATCTATATTTTCACCTGATCTTCTGATTAAATCATCATTAAAGTAAGATTTCAAAAGTGGATAATTTTACTTGTTACTGTGCTGAGAAATTAAAAAAAAAAAATTTGTAGAATGTAAAACAGTTTTAACCATGAGTCAGTACAATAGTAGTGAAAGAAGGAACACCTGGTTTGAAAAATTGCTGATGCTCGTTAGGCAAGTCCTTAAAAATCCTCTACTTTGAAGTTGGCTTAAGAAGTATCTCTCATGGTCAATACATATTAATGCAACCAGAACATACAGCGCTATTGTCTTCCCAGGTTCGCTTCCTTTAGTTGCATCATTTATTACCTGGAGATTCAACAACAAACAAAAAATAAATGAAAAGCAAAGCAGTCATGAAAACTTATCTTTTGATTCAGAGAAAAGCAACCAGGAAAAGAAAATAAGTCATAGGCATTAATAACAACACTGGCAGCAGACAAGAATGAGAACTTGAATAATATATGTTTTTGAATCAGATTAAATATCTTAAAATTCTTTTGTGACAAGAAGCTCGACTTGAAGTGTATATCTAAACAGAAATTGAGAAGCCTTTTAACTAAAACTTCAAAGACATTACACATATTTGGGCCTGAGCATGATGACCTCTTTAAACTAGAATCCATAAATTTAATCTGAATTTCAGATCCCAGTAATGTCTATCTAAAATTCACACTGAGAATAACAGCCATGATTCCCTACATTCCAGCCAGTTTCCCAACTGGCAAATATATGATGAAAAAGTAAGAGATCTACCAAATCCAAGATGGCCTGAGCTTCTTTCCTCATAATTGAAAAATTGGTACGAGCTAGTTCTGCCTGATCTTTGTCAATCTGGAAAGAGGACAGCGAATAAAAGAAGATAAATATTTAAACGTGAGAGAAAATTAAATCAGTGGTTTAGAATCTACACACTTTCTGGAAATCTAGATCTTCACTATCTTGCTCCTCGAGCATCAAAAATTGCATAACTGATGTTGGGATATTTGGATCAAGCATATGCTGACAATACTGAAAATAGCCGAGCAGCAATGCATATTGACTGCAACCACCAACCAATGAAAAACAATACTCAGACTTAAACTAGAAGTTCAACAAGTGCAATAAAATCAATCAGCTTCTAGAAAGCCATACCGTCTTCTCAGAGATTCTGATGATTCATTTCTCAGAATTGCCATTATAAGCTTAAATAATATTGAGTGACAGGCACCATTTGATAGTTTCTTTGCCGTTATAACATCAAGACATGTCATATTATCTGAATTTAAACCACCAGAGCACAAGAACCTTTCATCACGTAGTTTAGCCATGCATGTTAGTGCAACCTACAAAAATTTCAAAACCAAGCAAATTATAGTATATATTAAGAAAGGGGGACCTCCTTAGATACCTTGTGAAATCAGTTTCTCAAAAAAATAAAAGTTGAGTTAATCAAAAAGATCAATCGTACCTGACTCAATACAAATGCCATCCTCAATGAACAGTCTCGAGAAGCAGAAGCACTTAGAGAGGCATCAAGAACCCTGCCAATGCCAGAAATATATTTACAAAGTATCCAAAAGGAAACTTGAATTAAGAGGAAAAACTAAAACAAGTGATGGTGCCCACCGATATAAAATGTCAGATCGATTTTCAAGTGAATGTATTCTTCTGGATGCAGACACCTGAGCAAACGCGTTGATCAACGCAAAATGGAAGTGTTTTAGACATAAGCAGCCAAAATATTATTTCAAACAGCACCATCAGCGAAAGGATCTAGGGAGATAGCAATAGACCTCAACAATATGTGACCAGCCAGTTAACATATGAAGTTGGGCAGCTTGTTCCTCAAGGTTCTTATTATACTTCCACCCCCATCTCAATAACTGTTGAATTGTCTCTCTTACATCATTGAGTTCAGCTTCATTTTCAAAGTTACTTAACTGGGGATAGACTGAATTGAATTTCTGGAGCAAAAAAAAAATCAATACCAGCATCCTTCTTTGGGCAAATTTCAGCAAATTAATAAAAGAAAATCAATCCTGGACCATAAACTTAAATTATAAAGTAACCTGCCAAAGCTTATCACGGAAAGAAGCAAGGTCAATCAGACGATCAGCGCGCTCTGAATAGTAGTAGATACCGCCCCTTCCTGAAGTTCTTGGATCTCCAAGTATTTCCTCTGCCTGCAAAACATGTAAAGAGAAGTCAGCATAGAAGAAACAAAGCAAGGACCAACAAAAAGTGCAATCTTACCATCAAATCATACTTCATATTGGAAACAATCTGGGAAAGCTTCATGGTAGTATCAGGAGATCGAAATTGGATAACCTCGAGCAACTCCAAAACCTAAATTTCATAACAGAAGACATGTTCCCAGCAGCAACAAAATGAGAGAGCATATTTTTCCTTCAAAAAACAATCCACAAACCTTTTTAAATATAAATTGTTTTGATAATCTTTTGCAATCTATGAAATTGGATACCTATGAAGCAAGAACCGAGGATTTACCACCCATCTACAGGGAAAACAAGAGCTAAAAACCAAATACTTATATAGTACATACCAAGTAAGAAACAAAAACCACCAAAAACATTCAAGAGTTAAAGAAAACCCTCCTCGCTCACAAAAAAGCTGTGAGGAGAAAAAAATAGCTAATTGTATAAAGCTCCAAGACTGAAATTGATTAAATTTGTGACACCATGGAGCATAAACATTCATATAAAGCAATTTTAAATAAGAAAAGAAATGTTAAAGTCAAGCAGCATCCAGTAAAACAAACTGAAATGCAAGTGTAAACACTAAGTAGCAAAGAAACCTCTAAAAAGATAAATCCACAAAGCATCTGAGAATAATAAAGCTGGCATGAAAAATACATAACTTTAAAGATATTTAATACAGCAGAGTAAGGCAATGTCTCACTGACAATTACATTGAGCCAGAAATCAAGGAAATAGAAAATGATGTGAGTGAATCCTTTAGATGGGTAAAACAGTCAGTCAATAAAGTTCAAAGAGAAACACAAAAAAATAAAATAAGGCATGCTTCTAGATAATTAGAGTACAGAGAAACAAAAGGCAGTAGCAATGGTCATATTGTTAGAGGTGGGGCAAAGCAAAGGAAGAAGAATCATTCAGTTCTTTGCTGTAATTCCATAGGCAAAGTGGCGAGGTCAAGTGTGGTCAAATATTAAGGCATTCAGAGTTTCATGCAAAACTGCACTTCACATTCAGGTCCAATTTCAAGTCCATTATCTTGTGGCTCTGGCTTTATTTTCATTGACCTACAATTAGCTATGGATAGGAGACTTAAGCTCCATTTGGGAACGCGGTTGAAACCGCATTCCCTCAAATTTCAAATTTTATTTTTTTTTGCTAAAAATTTTTTTAATGTTTTCAGATCGTTTTGATGTGCTGATTTCAAAAATAATTTTTTAAAAAAAAAAAAAACATCATTTTGATGCATTTCTAAGCAAAAAGCACTTTGAACCGCAACCACTACCACAATCTCAAACAGGCTATAGACTACATGCTATAGACTGAGTAAATGTACAAGTCATTAAGGAAGAATGTACGTGTGTAATATTTAAAAAAATAAAAGTAAAGACTGAATTCTTATAACATAAAATAAATCTATCAAACACCAAAAAATGCATGAGCTCCCAGTCCAAAAGAACCAAATGAAAAGGCTCTATACACCAGTCAACAAGTGATAAATTAGAGTGTGTAACAATACCTTATTCTTGCTTATTGTCTGGGTTCCAGCATGCTCAGTGCCGTTTCGAAGTATAACGGAATCATAAACTACATGATCAGGCCCACTTTCAATTACATCCCGTCCAAAAAGATGAGCAAGTATGGTCTGACATGCTTCTCGATGAGAGGGGCCACCCACATAACCAGAGTGCAATTCTACAGCTAAAAGCTTCAAGAGCCATGCTCTCTAGGAAAAATAATGAAATTAAATCAATCATCAGCTGTGTAGAGATAAATCATAAGGATTTCTTCAGTGGTAAGGACAGCATGGAGGTGGGAATAGACATCATAGGTTCAAGTAGTAGCAGTCTCCATTGTTCCCAAATAAAATAAAAATGAATTCTTGGTTTCTTGTCCATATTCAAAGATTAGCAAGCATCTAGACATGAAATTTTAAATGCAATGTTAATTACTTGGCAGTTTTCCATGTAACACAGCATGTATAAATGAAATCCATGTGCGAGCTCAAAAGTAAAACATCTCGAGAATTTGCAACTCAATTTCCACAATTTGAGGCTAATGCAATGTTAAGATCAGGAGCTTCAATGCTTAGGGAATTCAGAAAATGAACACTGCAAAATGAAAATTATAAATTCTTGTTCCAGTATCACATCATGCAAACTGCAAATTAGTGTTTTTAGAATAGACGATACTTTCCCATCAGACAATGGCATTAGTGAGAACTGAAGCAGCATCCTGAAATGGTCCAGGTTTTCAGTTGAACTATTTAAGGCAAAGACAGCACGAAGCCTAATTCCAGCTGGTCAGAATTGTGAAACAGCCAGCTCAGCAAACCAGATATTTTGGTTCTTAGAAGATTTAACACTTACATTAAATCTGATTGTGTATCATTTTAAACTGTGTACACAATTGGTAATAAAAATAGTACTAATGTTATATTTTGAACTTTTTAATTGAACCATCTATTCAATAGGGTCACTACTGCATCTGGTTCTTCTAACAATGGATTGGCCGAATTAGAAATTACAAAGACATTTTTTTATATATAGAAATCTTGGTGGTAATGATATTCCCATCAAATCCATGTCTTTAAAGATTGATCATGCTAACAACAAAATGCCAGATGGTAGCTATTTGTAAATATTGGCGGAAAAGGGCTAATTCACCCACTATCTAAATGCTGACTGCCATACTACAAGAATGGATGTATGAGAAGACTATAGAATGCCACAATAGAACAATAAGCCTGTTTAATCATCAAATATTAAAAACAATAACAAACCTGGTGAAGGGAGCTGATGCGAAGTGGCTGATTGCTATTCCGTTTAGGAAGCGGAGCAATACCAATAGTATCAAGGTGCTGTCATATAAAAAGATTCATCCAGAAAGAAAACAGGTACTGAAATGCTTAAAACAGGTGCCAAAATGCATAAAAACTTTATACAATATAAGCAGAGTAACAGTACCAAAGAGCTTTAGATTATAATTCATGTTGCACCTTTACAAAGAATTGATACTTTTTCTTGCTCAGCAAATCCATGGTAGGGCCACATGTAAGCGGGTCCACGGACAACTCATAAAGGAGCTGCACCAGTCAAAATGGTTAGATATTCTTAAAATGCCAGAACAGGAAAGGAACCAAATAATCAACACTATAATTGATAAAATTGAAGTAGCATGAAACCTGAAAACCAAACTCATGAAGCATTGCATTCTTTTCAGGTTTTAAAAGTCTGTCCAATATTTCAAGAATAACCTTCAAGCAACTGCAAGTTAAATAACAAAGTACAATCTATCATATAGACATCACAAAATTAAATATCAACGTACATAAGCAACTTGAAACCAAAAAAACCTGTAGTGAAACTTTGGTTGCAGAACTGTCCGCTCAACTGCGTGGTCAATATCAAATTTAAGCAGTAAATGTGTAACATTTGGAGCTGGCCGACTAATGTTATCTATTAGGAGCTGAAAAGAAAAGTAAAGCTGATTACAGACATCAATAAAGATCATTAAACATTATTGATGCTGGAAGCAAAGCAGTAGCTGGACTTGCCTGCATTATCAGAACCCCTGGATCATCAACCTTGTTCTCTATAATCTGACATTCTTCTGATCGTACCTCAAGGCAGGCTGCATAATCCTCAACCAAAGAGTTTGCAGCATTGGATTTCAACAGTAACTGTACGAGCCCCACCACACGGGAACTGTCACCAAAAGTAACAATAGTGTAGTTAACGCTTTCTGCAGAGGGCCATGAAGACCCAAAACACCAAATATATACCGACTGCCACCAACAATTAGGGGTGTTCGTGTTTCTGATAACGGAACAAAAAGTTCAAATAAAAAGGTAGTGGAATCCAGGAACCTAATTATTGAATAGCTGGCTCAATTTATTGGTTAACCAACTTCTATTTTTAAAACTTTCCGAGCTTCTATTGAAAATTTTCATAATGAATTTTTGGTCCATTAAAAACATTTAACAAGAAGACATTTCTCAATCACGTGACATTTGCAAGAAAAAAAATATAAAGTTATAGTAATAATGATAAAATATAAACGGAAAAGAAAAGAACTTTTATGGCTCGGCTCAGGTAGTCTAACCAATCACATAGAAAACTGGTTTGGTTCGGTTACCTAGTAATTGGTTCAGTTAAAGGCTGGTTGGCACACACAGTTCGCTGATCTCAAATAATATCAAACCAAAGAATCAGAAAATGTGAAATAAAACCATACCAAACCTAATGAACAGATCATTTTAATTTATTTCAGCTTTGATTCGTTGGCTACTTTAGTTGGTTGTTTTCCTGAACACCACCACCTTAAGCACACCCACCCACCAATCAACATTTCACCTAACCTCACTCTTTCTTGGAATGCAGCCAGACAAAAAGGTGCACAATTATGTGTTCAGTACCTTAGAATACTCATGATTTTGATTGAGCATTGCTGAATTTTGGGTAGAAAATCATATCTGACATACTCCAGCAATGCCACAATTAGATTATGATCTTGTGAAAGAATAACATCCAAAGGCTGCAACAGAAATAACCAAGTAATGAGAACATTATTTGAAATCTACTTCCAAATTATATTTAATATGTTACTTCTCCAAGTTACATTATAGATTGATTTAGGCAAGTGGATAGTTGGTTGCGATTAGTTAGTGTCCTAGGATAGAAAGGACAGAAACATATTTGATTGAAGGGATGGAAACAAGGACATATAATAAATCTATCTCTGAGACAGTTTCGGAGTGAATTCATATCCTTTCAAAACATAACGTGCAAGGAGACATCTTCTCTATCCCAATGTCTCTATCTTTTCCATCTCGAGACAGGTAACCAAACACAACCTTGATATTGTGTACAAAGAATAAAAATGAGAGAGTCGTATGAGATGATCATATTAGAACATTAATTGTGGAACACTTCGTGAGCTAGTAAAGGCCTCCAAGCCAGAAATCCGAAGCTATATATAAACTACTCTCCTTAAAAACTTCTCAACAACTATTATACCTTTAATACAATACTAACATTATCACATATTGGTCCCCCCTCTAATCAAGGCAAAGACTAACATTAATTATTACTTTTGACAAACTTTGCTAATATTCAAAAAACGTTATTTAACAAAAAGGACTCTTAAAATTTCTATTCATTCTTGCATTGTAATTTCTATTAGCATCACATCAACTTAAAAAGAAATATTCAGAATAAAGAATCAAAAAAAGTTATTCAACAAAAAGAATTTATAAAAAATTTATTCATTCTTATATTGTTAACTTCTATTAGCATCACATCTAATTAAAAAGAACTCTTCAAAATAAAGAACATAATGCTGCAAATTAAATAAAACACAACAAGTTAAAATAGATGTGAATAACAGAAGCGCTTATGTCAAACCACAAAGTTGGGTACATAATTTAGGAGTTTGTCTTAAATGTGAGCAGCAATTGTCTATGCATTTTGGACTTCAGCATGGAATTTAGTATTTCTGAAAAAGCTTAACAGGCATGGCCTTGTTCTTTTGTCCTTCTGTATAGATAAAAGGCATGAACTTATTCTATAACCATAACTTCCAGATTTATACTAAGTCATGCACCACCTAAATGACATCTGAATAATGAACAAACATATGGACACTGAAATGAGCACACAAGATTGAAATCAGGAAAAAAAATCAATCAATCAATCAAAATAACCCTTTACCGAGACCAAAAAATATTAAAATTTGTCAGATCATACATGCACTAAATGTTTCAGAAGATCTGGCCCAAAGCAGACAGAAGCAGACAAAATTCATGAATCAAGCGAGCCCCAATAAGCTTAGGACTCAGGTTTTTTCAGTTCAAAACTTACCCATATATATATAAAAGAACCAAACTAAACATTAATGCTAGCTTCTATGCATCAGAGAAGTAATGCATGCTACAAAAATGAAACAGTTACCTGGTATAGAGGACGCCAATAATCAGAAACTAGTAAATCCTTTTCAAGGACAAGAATTATAATCTCCAAAGAAAGTTGTACAGCCTTTTCAAGCAGTTGCCCATAAATTTGAGAAGTCCGTTCAGTGATAATAGAATTTACCCCTGGCAGAAGGATGCCCATGATATTTCGAAAAACAATCCGGCCACTCATGAAATCCTGCCAAAAACAAATGTCAAACATTCTGTTACAACTAAATTATCAGCCTATAGTCTACACACAGATATAAGGAAGTCATGCAGCTTTGAAAAATCTTTTTGTCAAAACAAATGAAATAAAGCATAATGCAAATCTAGCCACAAGGCTTAAAAAAGAAAAATGTTGTTTGCAACAAAATTTTCAAGCCAAGCCCAAAACGAATTTCAGGAACAATATAGCAGTACCAAAAGAGAGTCTGATACCTTCTTTTCTTTGAGAAGTCAATCAATAACAATTTAATGAAAGGAGAGATACAATTTATGCTCTATTTTATTATTGCAAGATCTCTCCAACCAAGCAGGCACGTACCTTTTCAACTTCAATTAATGCAAACTACGTATACTTCCCTTTAGAAAACTCAATAGAATTAATTTCATCACCCAATGTAAGAGGAAGGAGGTATAGAGAAAATCAGATGCTACAGTACTAACTATAAACCCCCTCAAAATATGAGAGAACAGTCACTGGACCATGATGTCCCAGAATGCCTTGGAACTTATTTTCATTGTTAACCTAACAAACGCAATACATCAAGAGTTACAGAGAAAGAAGATGATAAATACAAGGGCCAAGCTATTTACATGAAGAGCATGACTCGACTCAAGCATCCACCACAATGATTATTGTGGTGCAAAACGTTTAGGTTAGTGTTGAGTGCATGGGAACAGACATACCTAGCATGGGAAAAATGCAATTCTAAATATGAACCTGTATGTTCAAGCCTGGAGAAGAGAGATCCAAACTCGGAACCTCTTCTTTACAGGATCAGTATGGATACCAATTACATTTTTTACTTTTCTTTAGACGGGGAGGAAAACAAAAGGAAAGGAAAATGCAGTACATAACCACCGGAGGAACAAGTTTATAATCTGTAATTCAAATTGAAAAAAACTAAAGCTGTAATGAAAACAGTCAAAGGAACCACCAGAGTAACAAGTTAAAAACCCAAATCATGTACACAAAAGCTACAGAGAAAATGAAATTCATACCTCAACAAGCTTGTTTTCCTAGAAATATGAACGGGGAATCTAAGCCCACTGGAAGCTAGCACTTTATATTAATAATTGAAAAGTTAAGAGCACACATATGATTCTGAGTTTCCAACCACCTTTCCAAAGCATAAACTGACATTGGAAGTAGATGTGTAAACATTTGGAGTCAGACAAACAAGCAATGAAACACCTACTTTTAACAACTCTAAGACCGGAAGCTGCATCTGAAGCGAAGATGGTTGCGTGCCTGTTGAAAGCTGTGACAGGTCAACAACACTGTCAATGTCCTCATCTTCAATTTCATACATGCTCAACATCCTGCAGAATACAATATAAACATAAATAAGTTTCTCATATGCTACGCAACTGATGTGATATACTTCATTTATTTGAAAAGTTAAAACATAGCAACTTCCATCTTTAAAACTGAAACAGGAACCTAAAGAAAAGTCCATTGCGTGGAAAGCAGAAATTCAATTTAAGATGAACAAGTGTGAAATAGGAGAACGAATGAAGGAGCAACTACAAAAAGATACACAAGATCCTAAATAAATAAGTTGAAAAGAAGGAAAAAGCTGAGTTCCTTAATGAAAATGGTAGAAGACATACATGTGAAAATGTTGAAGACAAGAAACAACTAACTGCCATTTCTCGCAAGGATCTGCATAGGCTCTCTGAGGGAATGGCCCAAAGACATGATCACATATGAACCTAAAGATGCCTATAAATCTGCAAGAAGATAAACAACATTAGAGAAAGAAAGCATAGAAAACAATTATCAGAATGTGAGAAAGAGCCCATTGAGCCGTACCTACGCCCTCTATCGCTCACATCTTTTTCCTCACCAATGAGAGCATTTAACAAGTTAAGGAAAGATATTGTCGAAGGATATCGTTCTCTCCTTGCTTCTATTTCATTCAACTCATATTGCATATCATAAACCTGCAAAAATCAGAGTTCAACAGAAATATTTTAGCATATGAAGGTAAACTAAACAATTTCCTAGTCCTAGTTGATAATGGATGTCCAGATAAAATTGGTAAAGTTCCGAATCTCAACATAATTAGCTCATTGAGACTCTGACAAGCAACTGTGCATTATCAACATCAAGTGCCACAGCCACTTTCTGAAATAATAATACATGAAATAGAATAGATATTTAACATCAGAAAAGGAAACGAAACTACAGAAGTTTTTAACTTCTCTTCAGAACACAAAAATGAAAAGAGAAAAAAGGTGAATTTGCTAAGATATATGAATGACTCTTCATGCTATTGCATCTGAAAGTTCTTGTACATGCAATACTAGATTCAACCAATCAACATGCCAAATAGCCGGTAGCAATATGTGGCTTGAAAGACCAAATGTTAACAAAAGGTCATCAAAATCAAGTCCAAAAAACCATTTGTATGAAAACCTTCAAATATTTCTCAAAGAAATCATCAAGTTCTATAAATGTATAATGCTTGTATTAAAAGAAAGAAAGCAAAAAATTATACAGCTAATACATTCTAAGTAGGTTCAGACAACCAAAAAAAATCTAAATTCTACAGAGAAAACTAACCTGTGTTCCTGTCGGCTGTGCAATGTTTCCAACCTGAGCCCCAACAACCACAGGTAAATCATACTGCTCAAGATAACTCCAAATAGCATCTTTTAGGACTGGAGAGACATGAACAAAAGTAGCTATAGCATTCCGCAGAGCACCCTGTAAAATAATGGTATATTCAATTTACAAAGGGGCAGAAACAACTCAGTGGAAGCTTCTAATACTTAAACAGAAAATTGCAAGCATTGCTGAAAAACTTGCTTAGGGAACCAGCTTGATCCAAATAAACTTCAACCTTCAAATATGGAGGCACATTTTCATAACTAAGGAGCTTGAACAATGGTTCAATGTCAGGAAACCAGTTTTTTCTATCCACAGGATTCCCATTTTCAATAACCTGCAGAACACAGAAAATAAATAAAAACCAAGAGCGTAAAAGGAGTACAGAACAGGAGAAAAAAAATTAATGAGAAAAATGAAAAACTAAAGGGTTGTTCAGAAAAAGAGTAATACTCCCTTTTGGAAAAATATGATTGTAAGTCCTCATATTTTATTTTTTCCTAAAATGCTTAGAGGAGGGCAGACAAAGGCTGAAGTTATCCTTGAAATTCTATCAGCAATCCAGTGATAAAAATTCCTTTCGAGAATGTGACTATCAATGCCCATTGGCACAAATATCTTAATGTTATTTACATGAATCAACAGTGATGATAAAACCATAGAAACAAATCAATTTCAAGGAAAGAAAGGAAAAATATAGCAGAAGTAAGTTAAAACCTTTTGAAGAACATCCAGATATGCAACCAGTGCTTTTGCATCCCCTTCCTGAAACTCTGGTAGCATGGTTCCAGCTGTCTGAACTGACTGTTTGAACTTCTCGTCATATATAGTTAAGCAATCAAACAAAGTGCTCCACCCAACAGAACGGAAGGCGTTTCCCTGAAGTAACTCATAAACCTTTGCAGCACCTTCTTGACTTGAAGCCTGAAAGGAACATTACATCAAGAACACCAAAGTCGGACATAGCATAAACATGGTATAGCATTCCACTTATTAAATTATAAAACAGAAATTCACATACCAGAGCACTCAGCATTTTTAAAAAGGCTACAAGTGTTTGAAAATTAGTATGATCCTCTCCAGCAAAATTGACAAATGTCCACAAAACATCATTGCCAGACAATAGCTCTGGTTCTTTCTGGAAAAAGTAAAAAAATCAAGGTACCAGAAAATGGTGAGATAGATATGAAGAATTAATTAAAAAAATGCACAACTTGCTTCTCACTACTAAATTTTAATTCAGTAATTTCTTCTTTCAGATCCTAAATCTAAACAGAAACCTGAACTAACATTTTAATTAGAGTTGGCTAAGAAAGTGGTATAGCTCACAAAAGATTGTAATTTATTTAAAGAATTTACTGTTTTGGAACTTCCAAGTTCAAAATTCCTTGGTGATGAACAAATTCACCAAGTCATACAAATAAGGTGCAACAAACCTGATAAATTTCGCTCACAAACTCCAGCAGAGAGACAAACAGCAGAGGACCAGTTTCGGTGGCCTGTTGTGAATCCGGGTTGCTATCATGCATAAGATCTTGTGAAACAGCCAAACGGTATGAGTTGAGCGTGCTCATTGCCTTGTCCTTAGATTCTTTTACCTTCAAGAGTACTGCAATGTCAGCATTTAAAAACAATAACTCCAAAAGAAGGCAGTAGAAAGGAATGTGAGCAAGTTCTCACCCAGAGCAGAAAAAAAATTGACATTAAAACACCAAACAATCGGACAGAAATTGACAGAAAGAGATGTTGCTCAACTAGTTTGAATCATAAAGAGCAGTTGTACACAAATCCTAGCAGATGTACAAGTTGATTACTTGCTGCACAGCATCTTACAACTCCAAATGGGTTTATTTTCAAATAATATTAAGATTTAAGAGAAAATGAAATTATCCAACTTACCTTATCCCTCACAAGTTGGTGAGAGAGTAAGCAAGTAGTCAGCTTGTGCATATAAGCATTGTACATGTAGATCATATCCTCGTCATCATTCTGCGGAAACCAAAATTTGATATTGGCCTTAAAATCACATTCTATAATTTAGCAAACTCTTCACCATATGCTAGAGAGAAAATAAACAAAATGTAACATCACAATCAAAATAAGGATTAATGGGAGAACATGCAACAATATATGCACCACAGAAGGTCAAGTATTCCTACACAACATATATCCAGGATTGAGCAGCACAACACAAGAACAGAAGACTCTAGAAACACCCACTATAGATTAAGAGCTTCCAAAAGCCTGATCCATGCATTTTCTGAATCCCATGTTTAGAGTGAGGGAACCCCAGGAAATAAATTTGACTCTCCCTCAGAATTGTAGTGGAGAGTAGAACTGTACACGCCGCAGAAAGGGTCATACTATGAAATCAAATAACAATCTTTGTTTTAAAGGTATTTTGTAAACCAATTGGTTGAGCAAAGGCTATATTGAAAAATAACAAATGCATTGACCTTAAGGCAGCTTTGATTAGAAGATAAGAAAATAAAAATTTTGCCAGTGAAGGGAAACATTCTGCATAACAAACCTGGTAGGCTGCTGTTCGAAGAATGTTATCCAGTAAAAACTGAAAAACATTGTGTGAGAAAATGAATTCAAGGCACGAATTTACATAGCCTGAATTATTTGATGAAGAAGCTGAAACGCCATCATTTATTAACATCAAATGCACACACCAAGCAAGTCTTATAACACCAACAAAGCCCTCCACGTTTGGATTGTTTCCAACAGCCATCACCTGCGCAACGAGTATGCAAGATTATCAAATTATTATAAACCGTCACTATGGACGATGAGTAGAAAATCACAATTTATCATTCATCTTACAATTTCATGAAATTCTTTTCTAAAAGAAGCATCATGAGACAGGATAGATCCTTTATCAGGAACGGCACTCAGAGCATCTGATATGAAGGCAATTACAAGAGAGAAAAGCAGACTGAATGTAATCTGCACAAGCAGAAAATGTGAAAAGAAACTCTCAGTAACTTTATTCATAGCAGAAAAAAATTGGAAAAACCAAAATCATCCCAGGTAATATTCCTCCATAAAAAAAACAAAGAACATAAAACTGCACAGTCAACAGAAAACAAAGCCATGCCTGATGTTTTAATGTGTTGGTGCCCTCCATAGGTTCAGCTGCACTATCTTTTAAACAATTAAAAATATCCTTTACATCTTTTGGACCTGTAATGAGGAAATTTTATAGCAAGTCAAATGAATAAACCTTTTCACTCTCAGAGGAAAAAAGGGAAGTATTGTTTGGTTCTATTTGATCTCAAAAGAGAAAATCTCAACTAAACATCATTTCCATCTATATTAAGTAAGGTTGACGATAAAGGGAAAGGACACCAAAGGGTACATTAATTTGACACATTTGACCATGTATGAATACTTGACTACTTGTAAGGCATGCATTGCAATTTTTTATTGCGTGCTCCACCCCTAACCCAACACACAAAAAGAAAACACCGGTTAAGAAAGAAACGGGTCTTGTCCTTTTAATGTTATCCGATAAGGGAAGGAAACTAGATATTTATTAGGCCCAAAAGTTCTGAAACTTTTACTAAACACTTAAGAATTAACTCCCTAAAGGACCATGCACATGGCGAAAAGAAAATATACAATCTATAAAGCATAAACTTATCAACTTGAGTCATTATTCACAAGTATTGCACTCACGAAACAATATTTCACAGGTGAAATTTATGGGTACTGTAAAACTTCGACACAAACCACGGTCATATAAAAGAAACAATGCAAAAAACAAGACAACTCTCAGAATCTTACTTGTCCGCACAACCAGAACAGAGAGGACAAGGCAATGTCCAAGTATCAATCTCTCTCTACAAACCACAGCTTGACGCTCAACAAGAGCACCTCTAGAATCAAGGACATAATGCTCACAAAGAGGCCCACCAAAACCAGCTGGTTCTTCCAGATTGAGTTCCTTGAACCAAACAGATATCAATTTGCTCAATATATGACACAAAAATAACAGAGATGATCATATAAAATGCCACATGGCAAGTGAAGTAACTGCACAGTTAAAAAAACAAAAGCTAGACACTTATTTTACAATCTGAAGATATTAAATTCCATGTCCTGCTACCTGAAATCTCAATATTCTCTATAACAAGAAAACAAATATCAGAGTCAATAAATAGCAGGAAAGTAAAGATGCATTAATGTAGTTAAGAGGAAACAAGTTCAACCCAAAGAGAAGTGTTTGGCAACTAGTCCAGTGGAACAGCAGCTCCATAAGCTACTATCACACTGTGAGCTAAAGTTACAAGTTGAAAGTCAACTCGGATTAAGTAGATTTGGCAGATTGAAGGTACAAAACTTCAATGCGTTATGTGCTTCTGAGACCCCTTTTATCATTTGAAAGTTCAATAGGAATTGCAGAGACCTAAAGCAACATCTAAGATGCTAGCACAGAAAGGGACTATAATAATAGGGAAGCAAGCATCTAAACCGCAGTTGAATTGCAGATATTCTATTTTCCTGTCAGGATTTGAATTTCACACATAAGATCTGTCATAACCTCCTCCCTACTACATTATTCCCAGAGCCAAGATCAATGAGCAAGACCTGAAGAAATGGTATTGCTAGCATAGAAGATAAGCTCAGGTTCAAGTACTGACTTGCTGAAACAAAAAATCACTCTTATGAATTTTGAAGGTTATCAAAAATGAAAAACAAAGGCACTGGAATAAAACCAAGCATGACACTGATCTAGGGCACAGGAGTAGATGCTAATCTAGTGGTGGTTTAATTGGGGATTAAGGTTAGGGACTGTCATGAATGGATTAGCAGTAATTGGGGTAGAAATATTTTTTTGATTCAGTGGCTGGAATCAAAACTAGTTCATGGTAGAAGAAGTGGCACGATCGAAATAGAATAGAAGCACAGGAGGAAGGGAAGATCCAGAAACCAAGCCTACAAAACAACTATAAAACTCTCAACTATTCCATGAATCAAGTCCAATGAAAAAGCTTGATTTGTGTGTGTTTACCCAGCGGGAAAAAAAAGACTTGTAAATTAGAAAGTTGTAAACAAAGCCATGCATGACTTATCACTGAATAAAGTTATTCATTGTCAAGTTGTTAAGATTCATGAACACCAAAGAAGACTCCTAAGAGAAGTGAAATAGACAAATGATTCACAAATTAGAGCGAAGATTTTGTTTTACAAAAATCAGCCTTATCAAATATTGGCATATGCTTTGTTACTCTTGTTTTAGAAAGTGGAGATACTTGGTTCTTACATTAATAGATATATGCACTTTCAAATAGATAAAATGATACCTTAATTTATTTGAAAAGGGTCAGATTTAAGTTAAGTTCCACTTGCTACATACCAAGATTCAAATACTTTAGCACAGGTAAAACATAGATCGAATGGAAATTAACCTGAGTAAACAACCATTTCTAAACTACATGTTGCTCCCAACCAAGGGTGAGACTAATCCAACTTGGTTCAAACCTATTTGGACACTCTAGACCTTTCAACTACCACACTCACCTTACATAGGGCATTTTGGTATATAATGTTCTAAATGTGCAAGCATAAGGCCTGATCAAGTCTGAGAAGACACCAGTATACCAAACTAGTCAAAGGTTCAAACCTTTATTAGAGAAATCAATCGCTGTCGAAGCCCACCATTGATTAGATCTTCAAGATACTTCTGGATGTCTGACACGATATCATCTTCAAGTCCTCGATCAAGCACTACAGCCTGCAAAGGACGGTTTAAAAAACCTAGAATGGCACTAAACTATTTAAAAAAAAAAACAGAAATTGAGGCACCCTTAATAGCATATGCAGGGCTGTAATTAGATCTCGTCTCTCGGTGTACCAAAGTCCTGCTGCAAGCCGCAGAATTTCTAATGGCTCCCGTGCCATTAAACCCCACTAGAAATGAAAAGAAGAAACATGAATAAGAGCATAATGGCAGCACATAAATCATGAGTCAGTGAAAACAGGAGACAAAGAAGCAAAATCAAGATTTACCTCTTGATTGGCAGAAACCAGCAATCGAACACACTCTATTTCGTTAAGATGGAGGTCATCACTCAATTTCAATGCCTACAATCAAACATAAGCACAAAAGATCAAGCATTACGTAAGAAAAGAAAAAATAGACTTAAAAACTGGTGAGAGAGAAACAACAATATATTAGAAGACCTGAAATAAATAAGGACTAAGAATACTAGGTTTTCAAATCGTAAAAACTAGTGAGGCATGAATAACCAACCTTGACAGTGAATAACTTTATTCAGTGATAAGTCATGCATTAAACATTACAAGATTATAAATACAAATAAGCATAAAGTCCCATAGTATTCACGTGCATCATATTGGCTTAATTCCTCAAATACACATCAGATAAGCCATTGCACATTAGCTTCTAATTTTAGGTACTTAGGAGCTGCTAAACATGTTTATTAGTAAGAATTTTAAATTCCTTGCTGAATGAAATATTTGCAAGGAATTTAAAATTCTTACTAATAAACATTATTAGCAGCTACAAAGGGCCCATTTAGTAACGTTGCCGTCTTCCATTTTCTGTTTTTGTTTTCTTTTGTAAAAGCTGTTTTCAAAATTTTCACTATCAATACTTAAAATTTTATCATTTTTTATGTCCCCGTTTGTTGGTTCTTCTACCATTATAAAAACAAATATACAAGCCCTAAGTAATAAGGTTTATTAGTGAACAGCTCAGCTAAGAATTAACCTGAGCCAATTCCAATTAACCCAAATAAAAAAGAAATTATTGACTACCAACTATCACAAAATGAAACTCACAATTTGCACATCCTGATCATCTAGTGAGATTGCTGGTGAATCCGGCAGCCTAACTTCTTTCGACTGGACGACTTGTGCGCGGTCCGATGGTTTGGGAGGCTACAAAAACAAAACCAATGTATAAATATATATATATATATATATATGAAGAGATAAATAAATATTAATTAACAGGGGGGAGCGTACCGGGTAGAAGAGGAGCGCTTGCAGAGACGGGAGAGAGCTGCGAATAGCGTGCATTAGTTCGACTCTCTCCGCCGCTGACGGTGGCGAAGGATTTAGAAGTGTGGATTCGATGGTGGAGAGGAGTTGTTTTGGGGATGCCATTTCCCAACTTAAAACACTTCAATTAAAACAAAAAATAAGAAGAGGAAGAAGAAGTGAGGAAATAAAAATAAAAAAGAAAATGCTTTATTAATGGAAGAGGGGGTCTTTTTTTTAAGCTCCGGAGCTAGCTAGTGTCTTGATGTTCTTCTTCTCCATCGAAAATAAAAGGCAAAAAAAAAAATGGAAAAGCCTGGATTCCGAAACGGCGAAACCCTACTTCAAGTGCCTTTAGGCGCGCGATTAAAATCTCCTTAGGCTTAAGTTTGGGCCTCATTTTGAAAATTCCTCTTTGGACCACACTAAGCCCATGGACTATAATTGATATGTCATCACCCTCTCATTGCAAGTAACGAAACCAAGACACCTTGTGATAAATGCTAGCTTGAACTTCGCAAGCAACAAAACTGAAACAATTCAAAAAAATAATTGCAAAATAGAATTACAAAACAAAATCAATTAAAATGATTAGAATATTTAAAAAAAATATTTGTTTTATTCCGATTTTATAAGCTTAAAATCAAAAAATCTTAACCCAACCGAACCGGTTTAGTTAAAAAATATAAATAACCGATCCAAAAAAAATCAAACCGAACCGAAACCAAGCTCATCATAAAACCCATTAGAAAATCCAAAAAAAAACACAAAAAACAATATAGTTTTTTGTTTTAATATAAAATAATCGAATCAAAACCGAACCGAAATTGGTGGGTTGGGTTTTGGTTTTTGATATAAAATAATCAAACCAAACCGAGACCTGTCGGTTGGAACTAGTTTTGGTTTGAGTTCGGTTTCGGTTTTATTTTTTGTATTTTATGAGATTTCAGTTTGGTTATTTTTATAGGTAAAATCTGAACCGAACAAAAAATGATCACCCCTAATTGCAAGTCGAATTTTTAAGTAAAACAATTAATATATAGGTTTATCTTATGTGTTTTTTAATAACACATAAAAATAAATTAAAGGGTAAAATTAAAATTAAAAATATTCTATTAAAAATACAAAAAACAATATATAAGATAATCAGAGTTAATCTATCAAATCCGCGAACCAGATTATAACACCCAATTGGGTTTAAAAAAATATATTTCTAAAAAAAATTATTTAATTATACGCCAATTAAGTGCATGATACTTTTTTATATCAAACACAAATTTTTTTCTTGAAAAATAGGAATGATGTGTTGGACTAGAATAAAAAAATAACCTTGGTTTTTTTAAAGTTTAATAAAAAAAATGTTTTTTAAGTCAAATAAAACAAGACCTTAAAAAAATGATGAAATGATTTTTTTCATTTTAATAGGTTAAAAATACATCAAATAAAAAAATAAAAAAATCAAGCCATACACTAAATTAAATAATATTCCTATAAAAAAACATCATAAAAATGTTAAAAATTGTTAATTTTTTTATATAAAAAAAGGACAACAAGAAAATTCATTAAAAAAATCAAAATTGAATGATGAAATTAAAAGTAAAAAAAACTAAAAATACAAAAAATAAATCAATAGACATAAAAATAAAGCCTAAGCACGCAAGGCTAACCTAGGTAGCTTAGCACGCTGGGGCTTAAAAAACCCCAGGCCATCGCACCTGGACCGACTTAATTTTGTTTTTAAGGGACAAACGATGTGTCGTGTGTTCCGCCCTAAATTCTAACCACCTTGGTAGCTAAAAAATTAAGAGAAGTGTTTTTTTTGCCTTGAAAATTCATTTTTTTTTACCCAAACACCCTAAACACCTTGATAAACTCATTCATAACCTCAAAAACTAAAAAGGCGTCCAAAACTCAAAAATCAGCATGAAATTAAAAATCTTACAAAAACTCATTATGGTTGTCAGGCCCAACGCACGAGCCTATACCCAAACGTTTGGGTCTGCTACACCCACGTGCCCTGGGTCTAGCAAGTCATGCCACACCCAAGGTGCGTAGGTCCAATAACCATGTCAGATCTAAGGTATTTGGATTTTATAATCATGCTAGATTAAAGCGTCTTGAGTTTGACAATTATGTACGATTTGACAAACAATTAATAAAGAGGAAAATTATGTACTTTAGTTGCCAGGAGAAAGAAAAGAAAGAAAAACGCAAATAATCAATCGTTGGCGGCAATCCAACCGTTATCTGTCTACACGGGCCACACCACATGGAAAAGAGCACGACTGAGCATTCAGTAAGATGACGGATGATCATATTTGGCCACTGAAAAGCGTCACATGTGCCTTCTTAATGGTGCGGGCACCACTCATTCATTGTGAAAGAAAGAAAAAAGCCAAATAAACATCTCGCGAAAAGATGAGAAATTGAAAGTGAAATGACTATTATAATCCAAAGTAAAAGGTCTGTTGATCTATAGTAATTTCCCCACACTATTTAGCTTTTGTTATAATAAAAAAAAAATATTTTTAAACAAAAAAAGTATGAGCACTATAAACTAGTTTTTCAGCTTGAAGAAAATTTGTCATTAGTTTTATCTTAGCGGTTACTTATTGTTGCCAATAACAAATAATAATTTTTTTTACATAAAATTTATATAAATACAACTAATTTATATAAAATACAAGAGAAGAAAATTAACTTAAACCAAATTAATTTCTTTAAATTACCATGTAACTAAAAATATATAAAAAGATCAATCGCTATGTAATAAAAAAAATTATTCAATTTGTTTTAAAAATAAAAGAGGGGGTATAAGTTAATATTTAAATAGAAATAATTGGTGGGGAAAAAAACAAATAGATCATGGTCAAGCCCACATGTTTGACTTAACAAAAAAATCCTTTGCATGTTTGGGCCTAAATGCCCAAACTCCTGTCTAGTTTTTTTCCCCTCAATCATCCACTTTTTTATTTTTAATTTTTTTAAGGTGTGTGACAAGGCACCTAACTAGTCTTTTCTCAATAACAATGTCCATGTTTTTAAACTCTAAAAAACCTAATTTGTAGCTTATTGTTAACTAAAACCCCATTCAAAAACACAATATAAACCTCGAAAAATTACTTAACAATCTTGAAACACTCAATAATCACTTTCAAAAATGAAAATTAGCCATAAAAAAAAACCAATGGAACCCGAATGATCTACTTTGTTTGTTATGTTTAGAGGAAAAATCACTTTCATTGAACTCCTCTAAAGAAAAGAAACTCATTGATACATATATCATTTTTTTTTTTGTGGCTGAAATGTGATAACAAAAAACTTTCTCTTTCCTTTACTATTTTTCAGTGACTTTCTCTTTATTATCTTAAATTTAATGATTGAAAAATAAACAAAATAAACTTCTAGATAAAATCAAAATTCTAAAAACTTTGAGATTAACCATGTATTTTCTTCATATTTTACATTGTGGTCCTCTATTTTTTTTATTGTCTTTCTACTATAATTTAAAACTTTATTTGGTGGAATTAGATCAATGAAGGGTTAAATAAATAAAAGTTTGAGGACAAATTATTTATAAAAAAAAGAGAGAGAGAGAGTTAGGGAGCAGCTTTTCTGTTTATATAAACAATGAAACCAACCCAATTCTTGTAATATATCTAGTATTATACACATATTTTTTATTATATGTTAATTCTGTGAACTATAAGTTTAAATGCCCATTTAAGTTGTTTTGGCTAGAGAGATGACATATAAGTTAAATGATTTTCTTTACAACTAAAATAGTGGTCTAATTAAAAAAAAAAAAAAAAGCCTCTAGCTCCAATGTCATTAACATTTTTATGATTTTTTTTTTAAAAAAAACTTCCTCTTTATGATTTATTTTGTGCTTGATGTTATCTAGTAACATTTCATATGATATTGAAAATTATCACAGATCTTTCCAGTTTTAGTATTGCACATAAATTAAGTTTCAGCAAAGGGATAAAATGATTATTATTTAAAAGTTTTTAAGTTTCATTACATGTGATAGATCAATAAGATCACGATATGATCATAATTTAATTGTTTTCTTCTTTAAGTTTCATCGTTCATCACATCATGCATCCTATAGAGGCAATTGTGAATTATTTCTTACCAGTAAATCTTATTAATAAAATCTCATCTCGATCCCACATTATTGTTTTATCTTATTTTTTGTTTTTTTATATACTTTAATAATATGTATTATCTGCATAATATTTTGTAATTACTTCATTAAATACCAAAATCATTAATAGGCTTCTAGTAATTACTAGATCTTTGTCCCGTGCTATGTCACGGGTCAAATTATTTTTTAAAATCTTAAAAGAAATGTAAAGGCGTTGCTAAAATGTTTTTTAATATAAAAAATCAATACTGAATTAAAAATATGATACATATTGGACGACACTATTTTAAATATTAAGATAACAATATATGAGACAACATCTTTTTTTAATATTGAGACGACAATATATTAAATTAACTTGGACCAATCCTGGCTACATGCAAAACATGAGACAAGAGTGATAATTCTATAAAAGCAAAGCGAAATAGATTAGGAAGCCTACTTTTCAACAAGCAAAAATATTGAAGGAAAAAAAAACAAGAAAAAGCGGCTTGAGTCTACCCGAATAAACTCGCTAAACTTGTGAATCGAATCGCAAGAATGAGATTACCCTATAAAAAAGCAAAATTAAAAATTTATGAAGCCCATCTCTAAACCAACTTACTGTTGAAGGACAAAATCGAAAAATAAACAATTAAAAAAACAATTTGAGTCAATTTAGGTTAACTCAGTAAACTTGCAATCATAGTCATTGTACTAAGATAACTTAATAAAAAGTAAGTTGATAAAAACCACGAAATCTAATCCCCAACCAACCAAACTCATGACTTGAGTCATGACAACAAGATTAACATATATAAAACAAATAAAAAAAATACAAACATCTCAACCAACACATTGTTACATGAAAAATTAGAAAAGAAATAATTAAAAAAAAAATGAAAACAAATAATTTGAGTCATTCCGGGAAATCCACGATCTAGATCATGAGACTGGATAACTTAATAGAAAGCAAATTAAAAAATCACGAAGCTCGGTTCCTGATAAACTAAATTCATGACTCGGGTCATAAAAACAAGATTATCTCATAAAAAAAATCACAAAGCTCAGTTCTAAACCAACTCATTGTTGAATGACAAAAAAAAAAAAAACAAGGTTATTGCTCTCTCGAGACATGACAAACTAAATTCATGACTTGAGTCATAGAAATAAATAAATAAATATAAAGGACAAGCACAATTAATCACATAATAGCACAGAAAAAATTTACATGGTTCAACAACTTAGACCTACTTCACGAGAGAAAGTATAAAATTACATGTGACACACATAATTGCTCTCTCACCCAAAATCCCAAAGTAACCCAAAACTTATTTTTCCTCCCCACTCTTTAGCCACAAAAGTGTAGATAATAGAAGCACTCATAATTAAATGAGGTTGAACCTGTTTTTTGTTAAAATTTAAAATTTGTTTGCTTCAAATTAATTTTTTTAGTATTTTTGAATTGTTTTGATGTACTGATGTCAAAAATGAATTTAAAAAAATGAAAAAAAATTATTTAGATGCATTTCCAAGCAAAAAATACTTTGAAAAACAACATTTACCATACTCTCCAAAACCTCCTAAGTAATTAAGTATTTTTTTCTCGCTTGGGCCCATAATTTAAGACAAACTTAATAAATCTTAACAGTGGCTTGAATTTAGCCAACTTACAAAACTTGAACTCCTCTATAACCACATTCATTAAGCATATCTTAAGTATTATTCAAACCAATCAAGTTCAAGCAATGTTTGAACTTAATTTTAGAGATGGGTTTCGTCAAAATATATGAAATGTTTTAGTTGTAGCAATCTTATTCACTGATACAACAACATATAACATGATATATAAAATCAAATGATACTTGACATCAATATATTTCATTCTTTTATAATATATTTAGTTCTTGGCTAGATGAATAATATTCTAGCTATTTCCATGCACAACAAATCAACTCAAGTGACAAACCAATATTACCTTCCAAACTTTTAAGCCACAAAGGTTCTTTCAACACCTCTCTGTCAACATTATATATCCAGTTTCTGTTATAGATAAGATAATGGTGAATTATAGAATTACTTTTCAACTAATTTTTTTTTGTAAGGTTACAAGTATAACCTAAAAGCAAGGATTGATTTTTCCAAGCTGTAAAAAAAAATGGTTTTTATTTAATCACATTTTTTAATATATAGTTTTGAAACCACAAAAAACTAAATTACTTAGTTTCATTAAACTATATTCATCTAACCAAAATCAAGGATTGATTTTCCCAAGTTGCACTAAACCTTTTTTTTTTTTTTTTGTGGTCGGTAGATGGCTGATCAAAAGCTCTCACTTTTTTATTTTTCAATGACTTTCCCACTTCTTTGTTAATTTATAAGGACTAGAATGTGAGAAAAATAAAATTTAGAATTGAAATGTAAACTCCTAAAACTACAAGACCATATATAATTTTTAAAAATTACCAAAATGTATATTTTTTCTCCATAAAAAAACGCGCATCGTTAAATAAAAGAGTAAAATCCTAACAGAATGATCATACATAGATTCTCTGGTTATCCATGCTACTCAGCAAAGCACCAGTACAGGCTTGGCATGTCACAGACGGCTCATGA